>NC_134695.1:88108499-88465914 GCF_050947455.1 Rhinoderma darwinii
GCAGCGGGACCAACCTGTGTCCCTATGCCCAGCCAGAGTTCCAGAGTGATTGCAGGTAGGTCCCGGTGGGGTGGAAGGGGGTCAGCGGGAGCAAACCGCATCCGCATGCCCAGCCAGAGTTCCAGGGTGATTGCAGGTAGGTCCCGGTGGGGTGGAAGGGGGGGCAGCGGGACCAACCTGTGTCCCTATGCCCAGCCAGAGTTCCAGAGTGATTGCAGGTAGGTCCCGGTGGGGTGGAAGGGGGTCAGCGGGAGCAAACCGCATCCGCATGCCCAGCCAGAGTTCCAGGGTGATTGCAGGTAGGTCCCGGTGGGGTGGAAGGGGGGGCAGCGGGACCAACCTGTGTCCCTATGCCCAGCCAGAGTTCCAGAGTGATTGCAGGTAGGTCCCGGTGGGGTGGAAGGGGGTCAGCGGGAGCAAACCGCATCCCCATGCCCAGCCAGAGTTCCAGGGTGATTGCAGGTAGGTCCCGGTGGGGTGGAAGGGGGGGCAGCGGGACCAACCTGTGTCCCTATGCCCAGCCAGAGTTCCAGAGTGATTGCAGGTAGGTCCCGGTGGGGTGGAAGGGGGTCAGCGGGAGCAAACCGCATCCGCATGCCCAGCCAGAGTTCCAGGGTGATTGCAGGTAGGTCCCGGTGGGGTGGAAGGGGGGGCAGCGGGACCAACCTGTGTCCCTATGCCCAGCCAGAGTTCCAGAGTGATTGCAGGTAGGTCCCGGTGGGGTGGAAGGGGGTCAGCGGGAGCAAACCGCATCCCCATGCCCAGCCAGAGTTCCAGGGTGATTGCAGGTAGGTCCCGGTGGGGTGGAAGGGGGGGCAGCGGGACCAACCTGTGTCCCTATGCCCAGCCAGAGTTCCAGAGTGATTGCAGGTAGGTCCCGGTGGGGTGGAAGGGGGTCAGCGGGAGCAAACCGCATCCGCATGCCCAGCCAGAGTTCCAGGGTGATTGCAGGTAGGTCCCGGTGGGGTGGAAGGGGGGGCAGCGGGACCAACCTGTGTCCCTATGCCCAGCCAGAGTTCCAGAGTGATTGCAGGTAGGTCCCGGTGGGGTGGAAGGGGGTCAGCGGGAGCAAACCGCATCCCCATGCCCAGCCAGAGTTCCAGGGTGATTGCAGGTAGGTCCCGGTGGGGTGGAAGGGGGGGCAGCGGGACCAACCTGTGTCCCTATGCCCAGCCAGAGTTCCAGAGTGATTGCAGGTAGGTCCCGGTGGGGTGGAAGGGGGTCAGCGGGAGCAAACCGCATCCCCATGCCCAGCCAGAGTTCCAGGGTGATTGCAGGTAGGTCCCGGTGGGGTGGAAGGGGGGGCAGCGGGACCAACCTGTGTCCCTATGCCCAGCCAGAGTTCCAGAGTGATTGCAGGTAGGTCCCGGTGGGGTGGAAGGGGGTCAGCGGGAGCAACTTGCATCCCCATGCCCAGCCAGAGTTCCAGGGTGATTGCAGGTAGGTCCCGGTGGGGTGGAAGGGGGGGGCAGCGGGACCAACCTGTGTCCCTATGCCCAGCCAGAGTTCCAGAGTGATTGCAGGTAGGTCCCGGTGGGGTGGAAGGGGGTCAGCGGGAGCAAACCGCATCCCCATGCCCAGCCAGAGTTCCAGGGTGATTGCAGGTAGGTCCCGGTGGGGTGGAAGGGGGGGCAGCGGGACCAACCTGTGTCCCTATGCCCAGCCAGAGTTCCAGAGTGATTGCAGGTAGGTCCCGGTGGGGTGGAAGGGGGTCAGCGGGAGCAACTTGCATCCCCATGCCCAGCCAGAGTTCCAGGGTGATTGCAGGTAGGTCCCGGTGGGGTGGAAGGGGGGGGCAGCGGGACCAACCTGTGTCCCTATGCCCAGCCAGAGTTCCAGAGTGATTGCAGGTAGGTCCCGGTGGGGTGGAAGGGGGTCAGCGGGAGCAAACCGCATCCCCATGCCCAGCCAGAGTTCCAGGGTGATTGCAGGTAGGTCCCGGTGGGGTGGAAGGGGGGGCAGCGGGACCAACCTGTGTCCCTATGCCCAGCCAGAGTTCCAGAGTGATTGCAGGTAGGTCCCGGTGGGGTGGAAGGGGGTCAGCGGGAGCAACTTGCATCCCCATGCCCAGCCAGAGAACCAGGGTGATTGCTGGTAGGTAAGGAGATCCATTTGGTGACCAAACAGCAGTGAAAATAAAAAGGCCCAAATGTCAAAGAATGACACTTTTAATACTGAAAGTGAAACATTTAAAATCAAGTTAAAGTGGGGTATGTTCAGAAATGTCAGAGACGGTAATGAGCAGCAGAGGCAGGCCGGGGCAGAGTTCCAGGGCCAGGGGTGTCACGGCAGGCAGCGTAGGCCGGGGCAGAGTTCCAGGGCGGTGGGGAGAGGACTAGGCCTCAATCCAAGGAGATCCATTTGGTGACCAAGCAGCAGTGAAAATAAAAAGGCCCAAATGTCAAAGAATGCCATTTCTGCTACTGAAAGTGAAACATTTGAAAGTGAAACATTTAAAATCAAGTTAAAGTGGGGTATGTTCAAAAATGTCAGAGGCGGTGGTGAACAGCAAGGGCAGGCCGGGGCAGAGTTCCAGGGCCAGGGGTGTGACGGCAGGCAGCGTAGGCCGGGGCAGAGTTCCAGGGCGGTGGGGAGAGGACTAGGCCTCAATCCAAGGAGATCCATTTGGTGACCAAGCAGCAGTGAAAATAAAAAGGCCCAAATGTCAAAGAATGCCATTTCTGCTACTGAAAGTGAAACATTTGAAAGTGAAACATTTAAAATCAAGTTAAAGTGGGGTATGTTCAAAAATGTCAGAGGCGGTGGTGAACAGCAAGGGCAGGCCGGGGCAGAGTTCCAGGGCCAGGGGTGTGACGGCAGGCAGCGTAGGCCGGGGCAGAGTTCCAGGGCGGTGGGGAGAGGACTAGGCCTCAATCCAAGGAGATCCATTTGGTGACCAAGCAGCAGTGAAAATAAAAAGGCCCAAATGTCAAAGAATGCCATTTCTGCTACTGAAAGTGAAACATTTGAAAGTGAAACATTTAAAATCAAGTTAAAGTGGGGTATGTTCAAAAATGTCAGAGGCGGTGGTGAACAGCAAGGGCAGGCCGGGGCAGAGTTCCAGGGCCAGGGGTGTGACGGCAGGCAGCGTAGGCCGGGGCAGAGTTCCAGGGCGGTGGGGAGAGGACTAGGCCTCAATCCAAGGAGATCCATTTGGTGACCAAGCAGCAGTGAAAATAAAAAGGCCCAAATGTCAAAGAATGCCATTTCTGCTACTGAAAGTGAAACATTTGAAAGTGAAACATTTAAAATCAAGTTAAAGTGGGGTATGTTCAAAAATGTCAGAGGCGGTGGTGAACAGCAAGGGCAGGCCGGGGCAGAGTTCCAGGGCCAGGGGTGTGACGGCAGGCAGCGTAGGCCGGGGCAGAGTTCCAGGGCGGTGGGGAGAGGACTAGGCCTCAATCCAAGGAGATCCATTTGGTGACCAAGCAGCAGTGACAATAAAAAGGCCCAAATGTCAAAGAATGCCATTTCTGCTACTGAAAGTGAAACATTTGAAAGTGAAACATTTAAAATCAAGTTAAAGTGGGGTATGTTCACAAATGTCAGAGGCGGTAGTGAACAGCAGAGGCAGACCGTGGCACAGTTCCAGGGCCAGAGTGTGACACTGTCCGCCGATAGATAACCCTTTGCACATTATCGTCATCATCATTATCAGCAGCAGTTGCTGTCAGCCAGCTCCAGAGTGTATGAGCGGGGTGTGCTGCCCATTGCAGCCCGGGGCAGAGGAGCCGTATGCAAGCTGTGCATGCCCGGTGGCAACAGTGTATGAGCTCCACAGCGCCAGCGGGGGGCGTCCCACTATGTCCCAAGCCGCCTGACATGTACTTCCGGTCGGCTAGGAGGTGGCATGTCACCTGGGCTGTCAGCCAGCCCCAGAGTGTATGAGCGGCGTGTGCCTGCACCCGTGGGGGGGATACAGGAGCCATGGGGAAGCTGTGCAAGACCGGGGGCAGCCGTGTAGGTGCTCTGCAGTGCCCGCTGTGGACTTCCAGGGCAAGAGCGGTAGGAGCGGCCAACTCATGCCGACCTCCTGGAACTCCCCGTCGGCTTCGCTCGCGGGTCGGTCCCGCTGATTTTTCTACCTTCATAATAAAAAAATCTTTTTTTTTTTATGGCATTTTCGGAAGCCTCAAGCCCACCTGGAGTTGCACGAGCAAGGCCACGTCGGCGTCTCCTTCCGAAAGCGGCCGGGAGCCAGCTCCGAGTATGAGCGGCGTGTGCCTGCCTTTTGCACCCGTGGGGGGATAGAGGGGCCCCTGGGGAGCTTGTACATGCCGGCAGCTTCCTTGTGGGAGCTCCACAGCGCCCGCGGCGAGTCCCGTTGTGTCCAGCCGGCTGACAAGCACTTCCGGTCCGCGAAGGATGCATGTCAGCGGCGGTGTGCCCGCTCCGGGTGTGAGCGGCGTGTGCCTGCCTATGGCATCCTGGGGGGGATAGAGGAGCCATGGGGAAGCCGTGCCAGCCCGGTTGCAGCCGTGTACGAGCTCCTCAGCGCCAGCGTCGGAGTTTGAGGGCAAGAGCGGTAGGAGCGGCCAACTCATGCCGACCTCCTGGAACTCCCCGTCGGCTTCGCTCGCGGGTCGGTCCCGCTGATTTTTCTACCTTCATAATAAAAAAATCTTTTTTTTTTTATGGCATTTTCGGAAGCCTCAAGCCCACCTGGAGTTGCACGAGCAAGGCCACGTCGGCGTCTCCTTCCGAAAGCGGCCGGGAGCCAGCTCCGAGTATGAGCGGCGTGTGCCTGCCTTTTGCACCCGTGGGGGGATAGAGGGGCCCCTGGGGAGCTTGTACATGCCGGCAGCTTCCTTGTGGGAGCTCCACAGCGCCCGCGGCGAGTCCCGTTGTGTCCAGCCGGCTGACAAGCACTTCCGGTCCGCGAAGGATGCATGTCAGCGGCGGTGTGCCCGCTCCGGGTGTGAGCGGCGTGTGCCTGCCTATGGCATCCTGGGGGGGATAGAGGAGCCATGGGGAAGCCGTGCCAGCCCGGTTGCAGCCGTGTACGAGCTCCTCAGCGCCAGCGTCGGAGTTTGAGGGCAAGAGCGGTAGGAGCGGCCAACTCATGCCGACCTCCTGGAACTCCCCGTCGGCTTCGCTCGCGGGTCGGTCCCGCTGATTTTTCTACCTTCATAATAAAAAAATCTTTTTTTTTTTATGGCATTTTCGGAAGCCTCAAGCCCACCTGGAGTTGCACGAGCAAGGCCACGTCGGCGTCTCCTTCCGAAAGCGGCCGGGAGCCAGTTCCGAGTATGAGCGGCGTGTGCCTGCCTTTTGCACCCGTGGGGGGATAGAGGGGCCCCTGGGGAGCTTGTACATGCCGGCAGCTTCCTTGTGGGAGCTCCACAGCGCCCGCGGCGAGTCCCGTTGTGTCCAGCCGGCTGACAAGCACTTCCGGTCCGCGAAGGATGCATGTCAGCGGCGGTGTGCCCGCTCCGGGTGTGAGCGGCGTGTGCCTGCCTATGGCATCCTGGGGGGGATAGAGGAGCCATGGGGAAGCCGTGCCAGCCCGGTTGCAGCCGTGTACGAGCTCCTCAGCGCCAGCGTCGGAGTTTGAGGGCAAGAGCGGTAGGAGCGGCCAACTCATGCCGACCTCCTGGAACTCCCCGTTGGCTTCGCTCGCGGGTCGGTCCCGCTGATTTTTCTACCTTCATAATAAAAAAATCTTTTTTTTTTTATGGCATTTTCGGAAGCCTCAAGCCCACCTGGAGTTGCACGAGCAAGGCCACGTCGGCGTCTCCTTCCGAAAGCGGCCGGGAGCCAGCTCCGAGTATGAGCGGCGTGTGCCTGCCTTTTGCACCCGTGGGGGGATAGAGGGGCCCCTGGGGAGCTTGTACATGCCGGCAGCTTCCTTGTGGGAGCTCCACAGCGCCCGCGGCGAGTCCCGTTGTGTCCAGCCGGCTGACAAGCACTTCCGGTCCGCGAAGGATGCATGTCAGCGGCGGTGTGCCCGCTCCGGGTGTGAGCGGCGTGTGCCTGCCTATGGCATCCTGGGGGGGATAGAGGAGCCATGGGGAAGCCGTGCCAGCCCGGTTGCAGCCGTGTACGAGCTCCTCAGCGCCAGCGTCGGAGTTTGAGGGCAAGAGCGGTAGGAGCGGCCAACTCATGCCGACCTCCTGGAACTCCCCGTCGGCTTCGCTCGCGGGTCGGTCCCGCTGATTTTTCTACCTTCATAATAAAAAAATCTTTTTTTTTTTATGGCATTTTCGGAAGCCTCAAGCCCACCTGGAGTTGCACGAGCAAGGCCACGTCGGCGTCTCCTTCCGAAAGCGGCCGGGAGCCAGCTCCGAGTATGAGCGGCGTGTGCCTGCCTTTTGCACCCGTGGGGGGATAGAGGGGCCCCTGGGGAGCTTGTACATGCCGGCAGCTTCCTTGTGGGAGCTCCACAGCGCCCGCGGCGAGTCCCGTTGTGTCCAGCCGGCTGACAAGCACTTCCGGTCCGCGAAGGATGCATGTCAGCGGCGGTGTGCCCGCTCCGGGTGTGAGCGGTGTGTGCCTGCCTTTTGCACCCGTGGGGGAATAGAGGAGCCATGGGGAAGCTGTGCATGCCCAAGCTTCAAACTGTCACCATGTCAACAGACATGGTGACAGCGTCCCGATCGCAAAGCAGGATTCAAACAGGACCAATCAGAGTGGTCCCTGTGCCGGAAACGAGCTGTGATTGGTCAGTACTGACAGGCCAATCATAGCGCAGGAGCAGTGTTGCCTGCCTATTGCACCCGTGGGGGGAATAGAGGAGCCATGGGGAAGCTGTGCATGCCCAAGCTTCAAACTGTCACCATGTCAACAGACATGGTGACAGTGTCCCGATCGCAAAGCAGGATTCAAACAGGACCAATCAGAGTGGTCCCTGTGCCGGAAACGAGCTGTGATTGGTCAGTACTGACAGGCCAATCACAGCGCAGTAGCAGTGGTGCCTGCCTATTGCACCCGTGGGGGGGATAGAGGAGCCATGGGGAAGCTGTGCATGCCCAAGCTTCAAACTGTCACCATGTCAACAGACATGGTGACAGCGTCCCGATCACAAAGCAGGATTCAAACAGGACCAATCAGAGTGGTCCCTGTGCCGGAAACGAGCTGTGATTGGTCAGTACTGACAGGCCAATCACAGCGCAGGAGCAGTGGTTTGCCGGCATCTCCGTCTCTGACAAGCTCTTTCCTGTCAGAGAGCTTGTGAGAGACGGAGACAGGAATAAATACAGTGCGTAAGTTCAAAAAAACCAGCGATCTGCCGCTTTTCTGCCCTTTTGTGCCCACTAACCTGTTTTTAGTTAGTTAGGTAGCACAAGTTTTTCAGTATGACCAAAAGAGTCTTTTCAGCCGAGGAAGCATCTGCAATGCTGTGTTCCGACACGGACAGCGCAAGTGAAGGTGAGGAGCAGTTCGTGCTTCCATCTTCCTCTGCATCTAGTGACTCTGAATCTGCACCCCCCAGTCGGCGTAGAAGAGCCGTAGTTCCTGATCTGCCTGAGCTGACCTGGGAAGCTGCAGAGAATTATACCCCCCAGGTGCCTGAGTTTACAGCCCGCTCAGGCATTCAAATTGAAATGACGGGTTTCAGCCCCATTGATTATTTTAACCTTTTTTTTTCAGACTCCCTTTTAGCGTTAATGGTCCAGCAGACCAACATCTATGCGGAACAATTTATCGCCCAGAACCCTGACTCTTATTATGGGAGAAGCCAAAATTGGACCCCCACAAACCTAGTGGAATTGCGGAAGTTTTGGGGCATATTTTTAAGTTTTGGCCTAATAAAAAAGCCTAGGATTAGAGACTATTGGTCCCTTGATATTTTATATAACACCCCCATTTACCGCACAGTAATGCCAAGGAAGCGCTTCGAAGCCATCCTGAAATTCCTTCATTATAATGATAATAGCCAGTGCCCACCCCCACAGGCCCCAAATTTTGATAGGCTATATAAAATACGACCATTGATTGCCCACTACTCCCAAATTTTTTCCCACGTTTATACCCCCCAGCAAAATATTTCGGTAGATGAATCCCTAGTCAGCTTCAAGGGTAGACTGCACTTCAGGCAGTATCTACCCAATAAAAGAGCCCGGTACGGCATAAAGCTCTACAAGCTGTGCGAAAGTGCCACCGGTTACACCTACTCCTTTAGGGTCTATGAGGGAAAAGACTCTCATATAGATCCCCCAGAATGCCCCCCTTTCCTTGGAATTAGTGGAAATATCGTATGGGATCTTATCCATCCTTTACTTGGGAAAGGCTATCATCTTTATCTGGACAACTTTTATAACAGTGTCCCCTTAGTAAAAGTTCTCTTGTCCAGATCCACCTTGGCATGCGGAACAATCCGCAAAAATAAGAAGGGCCTCCCCAAAACATTGCTGGGTCAGATCCTAAAATTAGGAGAGAGCAAAGCTTTCTGCTGCGACAATCTGCTCCTCCTAAAGTATAAGGATAAAAGGGACGTCCTTATACTGACCAGCATACACGACAGCAGATGCAGCCTAGTCCCTGTACGTGGATCCACTTCCCAAGTCCCAAAACCATATTGTGTACAGGAGTACAACAAGTATATGGGTGGCGTTGACCTGTCCGACCAGGTTATAAAACCATACAACGCCATGCGCAAGACCAGAGTATGGTATAAGAAGCTGTCTGTGCATCTTACACAGATGGCTTTATACAACGCCTTTGTCCTCTATAGATATGCCAGCAGTGGAGGTACGTTCCTGCAATTTCAGGAAAAGGTCATAAAGTCCCTGATGTTTGGTAACCAGGAAGGAGAGGGCAGTTCATCTGGCTCTTCCGTCAGTAGGATAATTCCCGGCCAGCATTTCCCCACAGAAATCCCCCCCACTGAAAAAAAAAAGAAGCCCCAAAAAAAATGCCGTGTGTGTGCCAAGCGAGGCATTCGTAAGGACACCACATACCATTGTGAGACATGTCCCACAAATCCCGGCCTGTGCATGAAACAATGTTTCAAAATTTATCATACCTCCTTGGATTTTTAATTTATTTATTCATTATTCACCTTTTCTGTCTCCCATACTGGCCATGACCAATTATTAATTTTTCTACTGACCAGCCCCATTTAAAATTTGATCATTTAAAAATTGTAAAAAAAACACCTAAAACAAAACTAAAAATTCTCACTATACCCCTAGATAATTTCCTCAATGGGTGTAGTTTCCGAAATGGGGTCACTTGTGGGGGGTTTCCACTGTTTTGTCCCCTCAGGGGCTTTGTAAATGTGACAAGGCCTCTCAAACCATTCCTGCTAAATGTGATCTCCCAAAGCCAAATGGCACTCCATCCCTTCTAAGCCCTGCCCTGTGTTCAAATATCCGTTTATTACCACATGTGGGGTATTGTTTTACTCGGGAGAAATTGCTTTACAAATTTTACGGTGCTTTTTCTCCTTCAGTCCTTGTGGAAATGAGAAAAAAATGGCTAAACCTAAATTTTCTTTGAATAAATGTTGATTTTAATTTTCACGGCCTACTTCCAATAAATTCTGTAAAAAACCTGTGCGGTCAAAATGCTCACCATACCCCTAGATAATTTCCTTGAGGTGTCTAGTTTCCCAGATGGGGTCACTTGTGGGGGGTTTCCACTGTTTTGTCCCCTCAGGGGCTTTGTAAATGTGACAAGGCCTCTCAAACCATTCCTGCTAAATGTGATCTCCCAAAGCCAAATGGCACTCCATCCCTTCTAAGCCCTGCCCTGTGTTCAAATATCCGTTTATTACCACATGTGGGGTATTGTTTTACTCGGGAGAAATTGCTTTACAAATTTTACGGTGCTTTTTCTCCTTCAGTCCTTGTGGAAATGAGAAAAAAATGGCTAAACCTAAATTTTCTTTGAATAAATGTTGATTTTAATTTTCACGGCCTACTTCCAATAAATTCTGTAAAAAACCTGTGCGGTCAAAATGCTCACCATACCCCTAGATAATTTCCTTGAGGTGTCTAGTTTCCCAGATGGGGTCACTTTTGGGTGATTTGTACTGTTTTGTCACTGCAAGAGCCCTTCTAACAAAATAAGGCCCCAAAATCCACTAGGTGCTCCTTTGCTTCTGAGGCCGGTGTTTCATTCCAGTAGCACGCTACGACCACATGTGGGATATTTCCTAAAACTGCAGAAACTGGGCAACAAATATTGAGTTGAATTTCTCTGCTAAAACCTTCTGTGTAATAAAAAAATAGTATTAAAAATTTATTTCTGCCAATAAATATGAAATTTGTAAATTCCACCTCTACTTTGCTTTAATTCCTGTGAAATGTGTAAAGGGTTAAGACATTTTCTAAATGCTGTTTTGAATACTTTGAGGGGTGAAGTTTTTAAAATGGGGTGACTTTTTGGGGGTTTCTAATATATAAGGCCCTCAAAGCCACTTCACAACTGAACTGGCCCCTGTAAAAATGGCCTTTTGGCATTTTCTTGAAAATGTGAGAAATTGCTGCTAAAGTTGTAAGCCTTGTGATCAGTGGCGTAACTACCGCCGTAGCAGCAGTAGCGGCTGCTACGGGGCCCGCGGCATGAGGGGGCCCGTGTCTCCCGCCGGCACGGGCCCCCGCCATGGCCGGAGGCTCCGCTAGCAGCCGCTATGGCCGCTACAGCGGGACGCCACTGAACACTACGGCAGAGCAGGGAGGTATCTCCCCGCTCTGCCATTAACTGGTTCCCGACCGCTGGCTGTATTTTTACGGCCAGCGGTCAGGGTCCTTAAAACCCGAGCCATAGACTTTCTACGGCTCGGGTTTTAACTTGCTGCCCGCGCGATCGGGCAGCTGAATGTCGGGTCTCCGGCTGTCAGTGACTGCCGGGGACCCTGAGGAGAGGATAGAAGCAGCTTTCGCTGCTTCTGTCTTCTCTGATCACTTGTACACAGCGCTGAATGCGCGCTGTGTACAGGAATAGAGACAGCAGCAGCGGCGCTGTCTCTATTCCTCCCGGTGATCATGTGACTGGTCACATGATCGCCGGGTGCCGTTAGTGGCAGACTGTTGCTGGGTCTTACTAGACCCAGCACAGCCCTATTAGTGACAATCGTCACTATGAGAGGGCTGATTTCCCCTGTAACTGGGGCTGCTGTGCAGCTCCAGTTACAGTGGAAAAACATGGTGTAAAAGAAAGAAAAAATATATATAAAGTTCCCCAAAGGTCTTCTTTGACCTTTGGGGGACAGACCATAGTAATAATAAAGTAAAGTGCAAAAAAAATTTAAATAATAAATACACATAAAATACCCACCCCAAAACAAAAACGTTCCCCCCCGCCAATCATTGTTGTAACGCTAGCGCTGACCCAATCACCCTAATATAGACATGTAATATATTAAAATTTACGGTAGACAATGACGATCACAAATAAAAGGTCTATTTTAGGGTAAAACTATGTTATTACCCAAAAAAATAGCTGAAATGTAAAAAAGCTTATTTTTTTACTATTATTTCAAACTTTATGAATAAAAATTTGAAAATAGCAAAAAAGGTGCGTATAAAAACGATAAAAAATGAAACCTGCATTGTCTACGGCAAAAAACGTCGCTAAAATCACGTAGTTAGCACAACAAATAAAAAAGTTATAGCCATTTAACTAACACGTGCTAAAAATAGCTAAACGGTGTCTGGTCCTGAAGGCGCAAAATAGAGCAAAAGACATGTATCCCCCCCCCTCTCCACAAGACATGTATCCCCCCCCCTCTCCACAGGACATGTATCCCCCCCCTCTCCACAAGACATGTATCCCCCCCCCTCTCCACAGGACATGTATCCCCCCCCTCTCCACAGGACATGTATCCCCCCCCCCTCTCCACAGGACATGTATCCCCTCTCCACAGGACATGTATCCCCTCTCCACAGGATCTCCACAGGATAGGGGATACATGTGTGATCGCTGGGAGGGATAGGGAGAACGGGGGACTGAAAGTCCCCTGAACTTCTCCATGACAAACCTCGGACTTCCGGGGTCTGTGTCGGCAGCTCCGTAGAAATGAATGGAGCGCCGGTCGTGCTTGCGTGACCAGCGCTCCTTTCATTTTTATTGAGCTGCGCAGACGCCGGAAGTCAGAGGTTTGTCATGGAGAAGTTCAGGGGACTTTCAGTCCCCCGTTCTCCCTATCCCTGCCAGCGATCACACATGTATCCCCTATCCTGTGGAGATCCTGTGGAGAGGGGATACATGTCCTGTGGAGAGGGGATACATGTATTTTGTAGGACACACTGTAGGTCGCATTTTTTTGGGAGAGGGGACGCTGTATGGCGTTCCCTACAGGGGGGGGACCGCTGTATGGCGTTCCCTACAGGGGGAGGACCGCTGTATGGCGTTCCCTACAGGGGGGGGTGGCTGTATGGCGTTCTCTACAGGGGGGGAGCTGTATGGCGTTCTCTACACGGGGGGAGCTGTATGGCGTTCCCTACAGGGGGGGCTGTATGGCGTTCTCTACAGGGGGGGCTGTATGGCGTTCTCTACAGGGGGGGGGCTGTATGGCGTTCTCTACAGGGGGGGCTGTATGGCGTTCTCTGCAGGGGGGCTGTATGGCGTTATCTACAGGGGGCTGTATGGCGTTATCTACAGGGGGCTGTATGGCGTTATCTACAGGGGGGCTGTATGGCGTTATCTACAGGGGGGCTGTATGGCGTTATCTACAGGGGGGCTGTATGGCGTTCTCTACAGGGGGATGTATTGCGTTATCTACAGGGGGGGGCTGTAAAAAAGGCACTATCTACAAGGGGGGGGGTTGTGTGACACCCAGGGGAGGGGGGCCCCAGTCAAAAGTTTGCTATGGGGCCCAGTCTTTCCTAGTTACGCCCCTGCTTGTGATGTCATAGAAAAATAAAAGGATGTTCAAAAAATGATGCCAATCTAAAGTAGACATATGGGTGATGTTAATTAGCAACCATTTTGTGTGGTATAACTGCCTGTCTTACAAGCAGATACATTTAAATTGAGAAAAATGCTAATTTTTGCAATTTTTCTCTAATTTTCGGTGTTTTTCACAATTAAATATAGAACATATCGAGCAAATTTTGCTAGTAACTTAAAGTGCAATGTGTCACGAGAAAACAATCTCAGAATCGCTTGGATAGGTGAAAGCATTCCAGAGTTATTACCACATAAAGTGAACATGTCAGATTTGAAAAATGAGGCTCTGTCAGGAAGGTCAAAAGTGGCTAGGGCGGGAAGGGGTTAACCTAGTTCGGTCCCCACCGCTACAGTCGGATGTCAGCTGTAAGATACAGCTGAGATCCGGTGATGATGGCACCGACTCAGCTTCTGAGCCGGTGCCAAACATTGTACGGCATTTTGCGGGAAGTCAATGCTTTCCAGGACGTACATATACGTCCAATGGCGGGAAGGGGTTAAAGTCTAAACGTTAGTGTTGATTCATTTCCGACTATACCTTTATTGTGTTTGGAGCTCTGTTTTTCAGAGTCCCTGTCGACCCTTCTATTTCATCTAGGACCCCATATAATGGTACAAACCATGTCCGTCAGTATCACCTACCCCATAAGAGCAATGGAGATACGAGTCTCAGGGGCGGACATACCGCATGTGCAGCCGGTGCAGCTGCACAAGGGCCCCGCGTGGGAAGGGGGCCCGTTCCTCTGCTGGCCGACTCAGTTCTCAGCTGCGCGATGCTGAGGACTGAGACAGAGGCCCGTGGACCACTGGCGTAGCTATAGGGGTCGCAGCTGTCGCAATTGCGACCGGGCCCCGAAGCCAGGGGGGCCCACGGCCCCCCGCACCACATCAATAAAAAGTTACTATAGTAACTCGGGCCGCGGGCCCCTGTTACTATAGTAACATACTTTACTTACCTTCCTGGTTCCGGATCGCAGCGGAGGTCCTGACGTCAGGCGCTGTGCGCAGCACATGACGTCACAGCGCTATGCGCCGCGCACAGCATCGAGACGACAGAACTCCCGCCGCGGCCGAAGAGGAAGGTAAGATAGCCCTGACTGGCGGGGTCCGACTCCTGGGACCCGCCAATCAGCTGTTTTGAAGGGGCCGCAGCACTCGTACGAGAGCTGCTCCCCTTCATTCCTGTCACTTCATTCCGGTCACACTGTGAATCGGTTTCGGCGATTCACAGTGTGGGCGAGTAGTGAAATGAAGGGGAAGCAGCTCTCGTACGAGTGCTGCGGCCCCTTCAAAACAGCTGATTTGCGGGTCCCGGGCGACACATCAGCTATTGATGGCCTATCCTGAGGATAGGCCATCAATGTTTAGGGACTGCACAACCCCTAAGCCTACGATGTAGCAGGCTTAGGGGGCCCATGAGACAGGATCACAGATTGTGTGATGCTGTCTGCTGGGCCCTGTATCTAAGCCAATCACATGGTAGGCTTAGATACATGGCCCATGCGTGATCCTGTCTGCTGGGCCCTGTATCTAAGCCTACCACACTGTAGGTTTAGATACAGGGCCCCAGCACACAGTAATCTTATACTGTATAAGATTACTGTCTGCTGGACCCTGTATCTAAGCCTACCTTGTGGTAGGCTTAGATACAGGGTCCCACAGACAGTATCACACATGGGCCCTGTATCTAAGCCTTAGGGTATGTGCACAGACACTAATTACGTCCGTAAGTGACGGATGTATTTCGGCCGCAAGTACCGGACCGAACACACTGCAGGGAGCCGGGCTCCTAGCGTCGTACTTATGTACGACGCTAGGAGTCCCTGCCTCGCTGTGGGACAACTGTCCTGTACTGTAATCATGTTTTCAGTACCGGACAGTTGTCCGGCAGCGAGGCAGGGACTCCTAGCGTCGTACATAAGTGCGACGCTAGGAGCCCGGCTCCCTGCACTGTGTTCGGTCCGGTACTTGCGGCCGAAATACGTCCGTCAATTCCGGACGTAATTAGTGTGTGTGCACATACCCTAACACATGTGTTACTAATCATTTTTTGTGTGTTTTCTTACAGGTTCGGTCGTTGGACTACGGCGGATTCCAGGACTACTTCGATGACAGCTTTTTTTTTTATTAATAAAATGGTTAATGAGGGTTGTGTTTTTTTTTTTTATTTCAATAAAATATTTTTTCTATGTCTTTGTGGTTTTTTTTAAACTATATTACTACCGCCTTAGTAATGGCCGCCGGCTGATTGACAGCATCCATTGCTAAGGCAGGGCTTAGTGTTAGCCGGTGCAGAGGCTAACACTAACCCCCTTTATTACCCCGGTACCCACCGCCACCAGGGGTGCTGGGAAGAGCCGGGTACGATCCAGTACCTGACCATCTGTAGTGATGGTCGGCCACTGGGGTGGCCGCAGGCTGGTATTATCAGGAGGGGAAAGGCCAGATACAGTGGCCCTTCCTACCCTGGTGATGCTAGGCTGCTGCTGCTTTATTGTATCTGGCTGGTTATGAAAATGGGGGGGACGCCACGTCATTTAAAAAATAATTGGAAAGAACGATGTCGGGTCCCCCCCAATTTTCATAACCAGCCAGATACAACACAGCAGCAGCAGGCAGCATTACAAGGGTGGGAAGGGCCACTGTTTTTGGCCTTCCCCAGCCTAATACTACCAGCCTGCGGCCACCCCGGTGCCTGCCCGTCACTACAGCTGGTCGGGTACTGGTTTGTACCCGGCTCTTCCCAGTACCCCTGGTGGCGGTGGGTACCGGGGTAATAATGGGGGTTAGTGTAGACTCTGCACCGGCTAACATTAAGCCTCGCCTTAGTAATGGAGGTTGTCAATCAGCCAGCGGCCATTACTAAGGCGGTGATAATAAAGTTTAAAAAGATACAAGCACATAGAAATTTTTTTTATTGAAATAAAAACACAACCCTCATTAACCATTTTATTGAGAATAAAAAAAACGCCGTCATTGAAGTCCTCGTATCCGAAGTCCAACAACCGAACCTGTAAAAAAAACACAAACACACAAAAATAATCAGTAACACATAAAGAAGCAAAATTATTATTCTTACCTTTCCTGGGTCCAGCGCTGGAGCCGCAATGTCAGCGAGCTGGGCCCTGTATCTAATCCTATCATGTGTGATACAGTCTGCTGAGCTGTGTATCTAATCCAATCATGTATGATACTGTGCTGGGCCCTATATCTAATCCGATCATGTGTGATACTGTCTGCTGAGCCACTGTATCTAATCCTATCATGTGTGATACTGTCTGCTGAGCCACTGTATCTAATCCTATAATGTGTGGTACTGTCTGCTGAGCCACTGTATCTAATCCTATCATGTGTGATACTGTCTGCTGAGCCACTGTATCTAATCCTATCATGTGTGGTACTGTCTGCTGAGCCACTGTATCTAATCCTATCATGTGTGGTACTGTCTGCTGAGCCACTGTATCCAATCCTATCATGTGTGATACTGTCTGCTGGGCCACTGTATCTAATCCTATCATGTGTGATACTGTCTGCTGAGCTGTGTATCTAATCCTATCATGTGTGATACTGCCTTCTGAGCCACTGTATCTAATCCTATCATGTGTGATACTGTCTGCTCAGCCACTGTATCTAATCCTATCCATAGTTTATAGGGTCGTAGTGCTATAGATATGCTATGCTGTCTCCTATACACACACTTTTTTTTGGGGCGGACACATATGTATTGGGGCTATTTCCCGGACATTTTAAGCCCTGAGGGTATGTTCACACGGCAGCGTCTGTTACGGCTGAAATTACTGTGCTGTTTTCAGGAGAAAACAGCACCGTAATTTCAGCCGTAATGGCATGTGCAGGCGTCTTTTGCTGCGTCCACTACGGAAGTAATTGAAGCTGGTTTTCCATGGAGTCCATGGAAAACGGCTCCATTTACATCTGAAGAAGTGACAGGCAGTTTTTTACGCGCCGCCTTTCGACAGCGGCGCGTAAAAAAAAATGACCATCGGCACAGAACATCGTAAGACCCATTCAAATGAATGGGCAGATGTTTTCCGACGCTTTTGAGCCGCATTTTCGGATGTAATTCAATGCTAAAACGCCCAAATTACGTCCGTAAATAGTGTGTGTGTGAACCCAGCCTTAGTGACGCCCCGGCTGCTAGTGCTGCATTGTTGGGTCACTTAGGAGACCCAGCGATGCAGCTGAAAGCGGACCGTCGGCCATGAGAAGTTTGCGGGGTGGGGGGGGGGGGCCCTGGCACATTATCTGCACAGGGGCCTTTTGCAGTCTGTGTCCGCCACTGACGAGTCTGTTGTCATAAAGTATCCGACCAGCCGTAAATGATGAGTGTAGAACTTTCCGAAGGCAAAACACTAAAATTAAATCTAAAATAATCAATAGTTTTTGAAAGGAGCATTCAGCATAATGCAATATAAGAAGCAAAATTAATTAGGGAATAACAAAGACCTACATAATTTACACTTACAAGTGTAGAATCATGAGTTTAATTTTCCAACAAGTCTCATAAAGCTGGACACAGATCTGGCCAGTGCCGGCTGAAATCTAATTACATTTAGAAGAGAGTGGGAAAAAAAAATCTTACTTTTGTCACAAAATTGCACAAATCAAGTGTAAATGAAACATAATTTAAAATGCATGTAGTGTACTCTGGAGAGAAGCATACAACATAAATTGTCGATGTGAATAGATGAATATGGCATTGACTTTCCATTTATTCACAGAAAAATAAAACATGGGCAATTTTATAAAGAAACTGTTCAAGGACAAGCAATAGTGTAATTTAGAGCCTAATCTTAGGCAGCTCTGGGATTTAAAGAGGCAGCAACAAAGGGGTTGTTAAAAAGAAAAAAAAAAAAGGTCTGCTATTTTTTCCAAAAACAGCGCCACCCTTGTCCATAGGCTTTGTGTGATGTTGCAGCTCAGTCTCTCAGTCCAGGATTAGAAAAACATGTCTGCCTTCTTCCAAAAACAGCACCACACCTGATGTGTTTGCGATTGCAGCTTGGCTTTGTTGAAGTAAATAAGTCTGAGCTGCAATACCACACACAACCTGTGGACAAGTGTGGTGCTCTTTTTGGAAGAGGTTATTCTAATCCTGGACAACCCTTTTTAATGCCAGATAGCCCATGAATAAGAAAGGTGGAGTTTATAGAAAATAAGCAGCCCTTTTTTTTTATAATCTCATACAACCCCTTCAACCCAGATGTTTTTGAAGATTATTTTTTCTTCAGCTATTGGGCACCGTCCCTATTCCTAGAAGGGCATTTTATTAGCATCACCAAAACGACTCAATCTCTCGTTCTCTTTGTACTCACCCAGCAGTTCCCAGATATACAGTGAAATCTCTTGGAGACGACCACCCAAAATTGCATTGAAGAATGGTCTTCTAGAGGGGTAGTCCTCTAGACGAACAATTCTATATACAAAAGATATAAGGCCTCATGCACATGACCGGATACATTTCAGACCCATTCTTTTCTATGTTCCCCTGTACACGATCTTGATTTACATGGATCGTTGTCGATGTTGCAAAACTCAGGACAAGTCATTTTACGGTCCGCGATTGTGGATTCACCAAAACTGGTGAATTGTTGTGCATCCGTGAGTCTGGATGACGTGGGGATGCACAACAAGGGTTTTTTGTGGTCCGATAGACCGTTATGGACCCATGGATTTGCGGGCCGCAAAACCAATGCAGTCGTGTGCATGAGGTCAAAAGGAGTGGTATTCTCCAAGAGTGGTCTATGGGGACGTTCCTCTGTACTCTCCACCCTTTCCTCCCTTCCCTTGAGTTCCCCGGTGCTCCAATAGGAAGATAGCTCACTTTTACTTAGCACGAGCTTACTCTTTATTCTGAAGATGTGTGCTCGGAAAGCCATCTGAGAAAAATCATCACTGTAGAGGGTAAGAAGTCCCTGCCTACCTTGCCCAAAATGTATTAGCTTATACTTCCCTCCTTACAGTATGTTGCATTTCGCCAAACGCCTGATTCCTGGACTCGTAAAATGAGTAGGGTTCACAGATGAATGGTACAACTACAGAACCTGGAGGATCACATCAGAGCTTCTGTCTGCTGCTCATTCAAAAATCCTCCCTAGGAAATAGTCGGAGTAATGCGGATGCCCAATTGACCTCACAAAAAAGTGCTACAAAACGTAAAAACTAAGGATATTTTTCCCTTTTCTCCCTTGAAATCTGATCATGTCTACAATCCTACATTTTCCTGATCTTCTGCTTTCTTCAGATCTATTGGCGTTTGACCATTGACACCAGGAAGATAATGGGTTAACCAGTGCACCACTAGTCTAGATAGAAGTGAATATAATTATATATATTTTGTTGACTTTCAACAACAACCAGTCTCCAGTGATAATATAACTTGTAATCTGCAATGTAATGTTGATGCCCACCAACAGAATACTGGTCGGCATGGTGGGTCATGCCACTAGAATAGGCACAGGAAGTGGCGGTGCACGGGTCTCCAGGTGCTGATCAGGATATTTGTGCCGGGTGTTCGGCTCCCTTTATCCCTTTGTTTCCAGATTTCTATCGCTGTAGGAATAAGTAACACCCCAGTGGCACGACTGATGTCAGGACGTAGAAAAGGGAGAGGAATACTCTAGTATGGATGCAAGTCAAGTGTGCTCTCAAGGGTGGAAGAGCCAATCGAAGACCTCGGAAGAGGCGGACAATTTATAGAATTTTTAGATAATCTGAAGTGGCACCATCTGAGGACTGATCCATTGTCCTGGATTCCAATACACATTAGGACGACATATTCTTTTGTGACTACTTGATTTGCTTCTGCTAGAATAACATATTGTGTTTCGCATTGTTGCCGTCAGCCCTCGGGCTTCTGATTGGGTCACCGTCTGCTTGGAGTTTATATGTTCTCTTCATTGGTGTGTGAGATTCCTCCAGGCCGAAGGGTTAATTGACTTCCCATGAAGGTGATCCTAGTGTTTGTATGCATGAGTGGGGGGTCTGGTGAAGGTCTTCATGTCATTAAACCCATTCTCTCTACAGCACTATGGACTTATATCAACATAATACAATTGGAAGGTATCTATTCACTTCACTGATCGCTATACAAAGTCTTAAATATAATTAAAAAGAGAGGTTACTGGGTTATGAGGCCAAATTCCACCTCCTTTGGCATTATCATGACTGTTCCTCCAGCCCCAATTTGAGGAGATAAGCAGCTGTCAGTCATATTTGGTGCTGCTTATCTTCTGGAGAACAAAGGACTGAGCCAGTTAAAGTCTAACCTTCCTTTCCATGAAGGAAGAAGTTGGGGGACCATTGGGCAGACAAGAGGGTGTTGGTGGATCCTGATGTGCAAAAATGTCATATCAATAACCATCTTAAAGGTTCTCCATTGTGTTTTACTGAACTAATCTGTTAACATCATTTGAGACAGTAGATTGTGAGCTCTCCAGCACTCTCACTATCATTGAATCCAAAAATTGGTTTAATATTTACAGCGTGAATTTGTTTTGGCAGAGGAGCCCATGTCTCTAATCTATAACCAATCTATATAGGTCTCTGATGCAGGAACATGAGCTGTGCCCTTTGATTTGGCACATCCACTGTCTTGTACCCTGCCAGGCTGGAGGGAGGGAAGAGGAGCTGTCCAGAGCTGTGGTGCTGAAATACCGATCAGTGCCCAGAACCACGGCCGACAGCTGCACAGAGGGAGGAAGGAAAATATATGGAGGACTACTGCCCTAACATCTCTAGAAATAGTATACAAGGGACGATTACTAAATAAAAAGTAGCGTATGTTTATTGAGGCAAGTAACGTCCATTTCGTATAATGTTACATTCTGCCCTAATTTTCACTTAAAAGGCGTATTCCGGTTTCATTAAATAAATGTAATTCTTTGAATAATATTCTAAAATACTCTCTCAATCAATTCTCATGATTTTCAATATCTCTGCTTGCTGTCTTTCAATATAAACCTTCATTGTTTACTTCAAGAGGATATAAATGCGTGCTGGCATGTGATGGACACACAGGTGCATGGTTTGCTAAAAGACAGAGCTTTGATAACTGTACTGTAAATGTAACGAACCGTGCCCCTGTGTGTCCATCACATGACCAGTACAGATTGTTTTTTTTTTCTCATGGAAGTAAACAGAAGGGGTCTTTTGGTTATACAATTTTCCGAAATACTTTTTGTATCAAGATCTCTGCTTTCTGTCATTTAATTGGAACCTTCATTGTTTACTTCCAGGGGGATAAAAATCTGTACTGGTCATGTGATGGACACACAGGTGCACGGCTCGTTACAGTTACAGCCCATTTATCAGAGCTGTTTTCTAATAAACCATGCAACGCTGTGTCTTTCACATGACCAGTACAGATTTTTATCCCCTGGAAGTAAATAATGAAGGTTCCTAATGAATAACAGCAAGCAGAGATCTTGATATATAAAGTATATCATGGTTCATTACAGTTACAGCCTATTTATCAGAGCTATGTCTTCAAATAAACCATGCACCTGTGTGTCCTTCACGTGACCAGTACAGATTTGTATCCCCTGGAAGTAAACTACGAAGGTTCCTATTGAATGACAGCAAGCAGAGATCTTGATACAGAAAGTATATAGGAAAATATCATAACCAAAATACCCCTTTTGTTTACCTTCAGAGGAAAAAAAATCTGTCCTGGTCATGAGATGGACACACAGGTGTATGGTTCGTTACAGTACAGTTATCAGAGCTGTGTCTTTTAACGAACCATGCACCTGTGTGATATCTCGTTACAGAAGTATATTAGTTACATAAGTTGAAGAAAGACACATTTCCATTAAGTTCAACCTTTCTCATATCAACCACACATCATTCTATACTAAATTATTTATAACCCTTTATGCCCTTTGTCATTAGATAAGCCTCTAGCCCTTTAACTACTCTAACTGTAAAGAATCCTTTCCTATAGTGATGTCTGATGTATTGGAAAATTATATAACGAGAATACCCCTTTAAATATGGGATGCTCAGTCTCATACTCTTATAAAAAGGGGACGTTCCGCAAATCTATAAATGAGTCTTACCAGGTGATCGGCGACTTGATCTCGATCAGAAAAGAAAATCAATGTTTTTCTTTCTATGTTAAACTTTAGAAGGAAAACTGTAAAATAAATGAGAATCCATAAAGTGTTCACAGTCTCTTCTATCAAGCGCTTACGTGACAAACAGCCTTGTGGCGAGAGGAGGATGAAAATAAGTACAGATGTTACATTAGCAGCTCCGGGACCACCAGGGACCCTTCCCCTCCACACTTATTTCAATCCTTCCTCATTCACATAAATTATGCAGAAAGGATTCCCATATGACCTCACGTAACAGAAAACATATTTTTAGATACAGACCAGTGTACTAAAATATTCTTATTTATCTTACATATGCCGAGGAAGTCCATAAGGGACTTATTTACTGGGAATCCTTGTAGAGATGATAATGAGTCTAAAGCAAATATGTGCCTTACATAAAACAACATGCATTTAACTCTCTAGGAAATGTGCCCTATATTGGAGGAAGACATTTTTATTATATAGACAAAGCTCCCTGCCCATATAAAAAATAAATAACATAATAATGTCCCATAAAGGTGCCTCTTGTCTTAGTCAGTACTGTATTTAACTTGTAAGAGCAGAAGTTTATGCTCCAGAGCCGCTCTTCATTCTGTATTTCGAATATGTTGGAAGCATAGGCAGCCATTTTGGAGGCTATGGAGAATAGTCTTTGGTCACCCAGTCACCCAACCTGCATAGAAGTGTACACAGATTCTCACCTCTTCTCCTCTTCCACTGTCTCTATGTCTCTAAATCTAGTGTACTTTATGGTTTAGTCATGCCCATCTGTCTCCTCCAGTTGCTTGGATTAGTACAAAATGACAAGGTATGCTTGCACTGCAATCCACATGACAGTCCACTGGGGGAGCTAGCTACTCCTCTTAGTTTCCATTCATTTCAATTATGGGCACAGCCTGGGAGTGATGGTTAAAGGAATATTATTATTAAAGGGGTTGACCCAATGGGACAACCCCTGTCCATATACCATATAAGGGCATATGACATCATAGAGGGGTCCCCCACAAGGGAGCCGCCTATTAGGCAGAGCAGATACTTACAGGATGAACCAAATATTACACATTGCAATACCCCATTTGTGCCCAAGGCAAACACAGCTCTGCTAGGTAGCTTTGTTTGGATGTCAGTGAACAGGGTTTCTTGTCAGCTCCGTGCCGGCACTTCTTACCATTGCTGCCCAACATCTGAGTCTCAGTTATATCAAATTAACACTTGATCTGACTATTAAAAGATTCTCTCCCGTTCCCCATGTGATTTCCTTTCACCCACTGAGAAGATTCTAATTGCAAAAATATGAAGTAGCGGAACATACTGTATCACAAAATGAATCTTCGTAGGATCCTCCGAGGGATAAACAATAAAGGAAGGAAAGTGTGAAAAAGGAAACTCCGCAAAACTGATCAAAGCCCCAGGACATGATCAGATGATTGCAAATTAATGGTATTGACTCTTTCTGGTGGAAAACTATGAATACATTAAAGCTGCTCTTGACCCTTCTGCTTTCGTTGATGATTTATTTAGTGCATATTAAGTGTGGAAAGATAATAACCTTGGCTTGCTTGTTTCCTTTCCCACAGCACAGAGTATTACAGGAAACGTGTATGCTGATCACTGAAGACAAGGCCGCATGTGACAAAGGTAGAGTTATAATGTAAGGAGGGAAATGGGGTTAAGAAAGAGATCACAGACTGACAGAGATGGTGGAAGGAGTAAGGACCATCTGCAGCACAGAGTATTTCAGCAGAGGAGTTTACGGACCTTGTGACCTGTCCACTCATGTGATGATGTTACTGAGGACAGGGCTGCATGTGACCGGGACAGTGTCATGATGGAGACAAGGAGACAATGATTGTGTGCAGCTATGGGGTGTGACACCCAAGTCCTGGTGCCTTGTCAGGCAGCGCCACCATGGCAATCACCAGTCTAAGACCCTATTCACACTGAGTATTTTGGTGCTGATTTTGACGAGGAAACGTGTCGGAATCATCGCCAAAAAAACAGCTGAAATCACCCAACCCCCCCCCCCCCACCCCCCCATTGATTTCAAAGGGAGGCAGAGGTTTTTTTCAGCTTTTAGCCACACACAGGAAAAAAAATGTCCTTTCTTGTCGCGGTTCCGCCTCCGACCTCTCATTAAAATAAAATGGAGGCAGAAAAAACCTGCGGCGCGTTTTTTGCCTACCGTCCTTGCATTAGCATCAATTGCCGTGGGCGAAAAAAGCAGTGAAAACCGCGGCAAAAAAAGCACAGACAGGTCACAATCTGCCTCTGACGGAATTCCGAGGAAGGTTTTTTTTCTGCCTGCAAAAAAACTCTGTGTGAACAGGACCATAGGGTGGTTTAAAAGGGGCAGATTGCCTGTTTACGAGCGCCGATCAACGATAACAGAATGTCAATCGGCGCTCGTTTGCTCCATTTACATGTAGCCATGATCCAGAGTATGGGGGCAATATCAATTTTGCATTTTGTCGCCAGCACGTTCCCCCCTAGGAGATGTGGTGCCAACAAGTGATCATTTTTAAGGCAGAATAAAAGATCTGATCAGCCGACATAAATATTTGCGCGTTTGTCGTCGGGTTGTTGCACAGGCCGATGATTGGGAACAAGCGCGCGAAAGTGCGCTCATTCGCAGGATCATCGGTCCATGTAAAAGGGCCTCAAGGTCTCCAAAATCTTCAGCTCCAAGGCTGAATTGTCACGGAGCCGAGGTCTCAACAAAACACAAACCATTATAATATATTATATATTATTACATTACAATATTTCATTTTATTCACATGTTCCTGATTCCTTTAATGAACTTTAAGAAACTTTCAAAGAACTTCCACAAGACATTGATCTGACGGCATTGACTCAACATTTATAGCAGTTTCCTCACATCTAACCGCACAAACATCAATGTCTTAATGCAGAGAGCAGGTGGGGGAGGGGCTGTACACTCCTGTGCTTGCTTTTCAGTAGGGTTTAAATTTGACCTTCTGTCCCAGCATTCAATGTCACCCACGTCACAGGATCCAGCTTCACTTTATAGCAAATAAAAACTTAAAGGAGATTTCCTTTTATATGTAAACATATAAAACAGAATGAAAAGTTATGTGACTTTCTAATTTACTTTATATTTCAATTCCTTACCATGTTCAAGATCTCTGCTTGCTGTCAATGAAAACATTAAATTTTAAAACCGGTAAAGACCTAATACTTCTGACAGCTGAAGGTTGGTTACAATTGTATTCAGTACAATCCTCTATGATCTAAATACACCGACAGCACAAATCTATCTCCTGAATGCATAGTTTGCTACAATGTATCAGTGCGGGCAAAAATGTATCAGTCTGTTTAGCTCACAAAGAATTGGGTTGGCAGATTTCTCAGACTCCAGAATGACAAATCTGCTACTTAAACAGTCAGGGGTATAACCTGGGCCCTAAAACAAAACCTGGAATAGGGCCCGGCACCATCACAACATAAAAAGCTCTAAGTCAAGATGGGTCCCCCAAGTCGCTGGGTCCCATAGCATCTGCTCTGCCGGCTACCCTGATAGTTTCTCCAATGTATACAGTGGTATCACAGCCAAGGATGCGTCACTTTATATCATACTTAGGTGATTTCAGGTTGAATAAAATGCATTATCTGGGTGACAGCAAGCAGTCTTACTAGAAGTAAAGAAGGAAGTGAAGGCGTCATGTATAATGTTTCCATCTGTCAATCATTAGTAATGTCCAGGTGGACCACATTGAACAGGGGAAGCAATATTCCTATGAATGGTAATGACTTAAGCCCCTATTACATATCGTTGATCTCCTGATCGTCCCTCTGTTTGCACAGGGCAAATTTCGGCAACGAGCGTTATATGGACGATCATTTCTCCGATAATTGTCCAGTGTTAAACCCCATTTGGGTTGATGCTATGGTGGGGAGACCATTACCAGAGAGGGGACATATTTGACCTGTTTACATGAGCGCGGCGTTGGATCTACTTGTTTTTTTCCTTTTTATCAACCTTCATCTGCTGGAGAACCTGTAATATCCACTAATACTACAAAACCATCATTTATCGACAATCAGCAGAGGTGATAGCGCCCTTGGGAAACCCCAAAAGTTTTCTTTGAAAGTCTGGTCTGATCTGGATATTACTATGAATGGAGAGCCATGTAATACGCAGGTCTGCCAGGGGGGAGCTGTTCTTTCCAGGGATCCTGAGTGGTAAACTCCCCTCTATGACGTCCGTATTCGTCAATGGAAAGGACTTGTCCGGTTTCATTATGTCACTATTTTGCACATATGGGAAATCCTCGGAACTTGACCCATTGAGGTTCTTTCATGACTGGAACTAGGGATCCGTTAGAGCGGAGGATCATGGCGCAGAAAGTGAGTACAAATTGATTATCTTATTATATTCAACCAGTTCTATTTTAGTTGGAGAAAGGCATTAAACTAAAATATTACAAGACCCCATTATTAGAAATGGTCCCTATGCATTTTCGGGCGTACAAAGAGAGGTTCCAATAGCAAAGATTAAGATGGAGCCCCTTCTGCCGCTGGACCACCTGAGAAGAGAGGATGTGGTTCTTGTTTGCCCCATCACCCACAACCCATTAAAGGGTTATTTGTATTACAGAAAGTGATGGCATGTTGCTAGGATATACCATCACTTTTTGATTGTTGGGGGTCCAATCATTCCCGAGAATAAAGGGACCGTAGCACTGAGTAAATGGGGTTTTGTTGTAGTCCCATGCAGAGCCGGTGGCCAGGACCGCCGTTGCGCAGGGAAAAACGTTGAAAGAGTCACCAGACTAAAGCAACGGAAAATCAGCTCTGAAGCAGTGCTGCGGCCCCTTCAATCTCAGAATTGGTGAGGTTCCTGACAGTCGGACCCCCACCAATCAGAAAGTAATGGCATATTCTAGCAATATGCTATCACTTTTTGTGATGGGAATAACTCTTTAAAACCTGTGTTTGTCCCTTTTTATTATGGAGCCACATTGGTTGCCCTATGATATCGACGCCCTTGAATATATTGTATATACCTATTACTAGTACTGTTCCTTTAACAAGTAGGAAACATGTGGTGAAACCAGTCAGCCCCCCGAAACACATTTCAAGATGGCAGCTTGTACTCTACTGATGGAGGAGAATGAGGATCTCCAAGGTCCCTACGAGCCTATTATAGGGATGTTTCCACAAAAAGTAGATTTTATGTAATGGTTATTAATGCGATTCCCCGATACATTGGCGCAGGTTCACCCAAGGTCACACCGGGGCAGTAAATCCATTCAATGGCCAATTTTTGAACTTCTAAAAATCCCTGGTCCATTGGAGAAACATTTCTAAGCAGTTCTTAAGTACAAAGTTATAATAAGTTGGGAGCAATTTTTTTCAAAGCAGACGGCATGCCAACAAGGTGTGATTATAAAAGCAATGCGTTTGATATGAAATTAGCGATCACGCCATTTCTTCTCATTTTGTAATTGGTTTTATTGTTTTATTTCATTTTCAGAACCCAAAACGGATATATCACATACAAGTGTTGGCTGTATGCGTTCATTCATTTTAATTAACACAGTTGGCAGCCCTACTTTTATGTGCGTAGATTGCCCGAGTTGAACGAGTACAATGAAAGCAAATCAATCAAACAAAAAAAAAAGTGAAATTAAGCGCTAAAATACAGAATGTACTTACTATAGTAATTAGCAGGATTGCTTTCATGTTGCAGGAATCCGAGATACACAGTTAATTATTATTTTTTGTTTTATTTTCAGAAATGACTTTAACAAAACTTATGCATTAATCCTACTTCATTCTTTTATTTCCTTGTTTACTTGTTTTATTGTCACTTTATATTCCGTTTTTCTCAGTACAAACACGCCAAAGGTGCAGCCAGTTCTGAAGGGGTAAAAAAAAATGTGTAAATGTATTTAAGGCTAGATTATATTATAGTATAGGCAAATGGGGTAAATGCCCTTGTGGCCTCCACTTTGTAGGAATCTCAACCGCCTCATCCCCACCTCAAGCAGTCAACTGCAAACTTGAAAGGTTATGTCACATTTATATCAAAGTGATGCTTGTGGTATTATTTGGGCAGTTACTTGGGTTATTTATGGTACTGTTGGGTGGGCATTGTGTTTGTTGGACGCCTTTTGGCACTGGATGGTGGTATTATTTGGGCTATACTTGACAAATAGGAGGTGACTCTTTCTTTTCTCTCTGGGCGGTGTCATGTTTTCTGTATGACGCTGGCCAATCAGCATACAGCTTCTCCCCCTTCCCTGCCCAGCACCACAGCCTGATCATATAGTATACCGTTTCCATTCCAGACTATGTATTCAACTGGTGATACCTCCGGTTGTTTCACAGCTAGAACTGCGATCCTGGAGTCATATGAAGATTAGAATCTCCTCTTTCATTTGACACTAATATAACTGTTCTAGGTGGTCCACAGTTGGTGATATGACTATTTGAAGTGATGCCCCTTCCCTCCAGCCTCAATCTCTCACACTGTGTGAAGCAGCTTCATGCTGATAGGACAAGAGGCTGGGAGGAGCTCCACCTCAGGAGAATCGCTGGTGGTGACACCCACTTGTCTAGTATAGGCTAATTAGCATATTTAGAAAAAAGCACATAACTTTTAAAATAATAAACTTTTTGGGACACAATTCTCACTAGTATTATCAGCGTGATAGCGCCTATTAGATCAGCTAGGAGAGAGGGTATTACTAAACTAGTGGCAGATCCTCTTTAAATCATGTTTACTAGGAAACTCAAAGTACCAGTACATTTGAATTTATAAGGCAATGTGTTATATCTTATATGGGGAAAGTGTCATCTTCCTCACCTTCCTACAGTCCGTATCTTCCATTTTCCTGCCTACAAGTTCTCTTGCCTTCAGAAACAACTTCCATTTCCCTACTTCACCCAGGAAAACCCTTAAAACAGCATAAAAATACCAATTTGTGTGCAAAGTTCACACAATGACTGAAGACACAGGAGATGGAGGGGAGGAGGGGGATGCTGCTGCAGTTTCGCTGCTTGAATATTGGAGAAAAATAAAATAGACATTATTTTCTTGTTACAAACCCTTCTATTCCTGAGGTAAATTATGGTGACATTGACGCAAGTCTTGCACTGGAATCGACTAGTCCCTTCAGACAGTTTTAATCCCGCAAGACTTTGCAGTTGTTAAAATTCTGTTGCGTCTCCTCTATAATCAATGCAAACATTGACACAGTAATCCCGCTTTAAATACATTGTTGATAATCTTATCCACATGATCTAGTGAAGTTACGAGATAATCAGATATTGTTTCTTTGTAATTACATTAAGAAGATGAATTGCCTCTTAATTCAGTTAATCTATAATTACAGTGTCTTTGCCATCGCCTGTTATTTGCAGTATGGTCTCTGTGAAGTGTGTTTGTCTTAGATTTTTTTGGTCTAATGATATTATAGGTATTATCCCCTTTGTAAATTATAAGGTTAATGGAAGAACATACGCAGATTCTATATAGAGAGGGTCAATTGTCAGGAAATTTTTAAAACATTTCCTATACCCCGTGTATTGCCGATCTGATGCTATTTATTTGTCCTTTACGTTTATACTCCTATTTAAAAAGCTTTCCCCACAATAAATAGTCAATTATAAATGTCTGAGCATGGGTATTCGACCAACAGGAACCTCATTGACCCCTAAAATGAAGGGTCACAAATGCGGTTCCCTTTAAAAAAAAAAAAATTGAAGGCCAGTTACAATGTTACGTCAGTAGTAAGGCGCCATGGACACTAAACTAGCGGCGGATCCCACCATAATTACATCTGCCCAAAAATATCTCTGTATATCGTCATCTTAAAGGCTCCAAGAAGCAGTAGGTCTTAAGATGAGTAGATACAATATCGAAAAATGGCGACTGCCCTCTGCGAACACTAATGCCACCTAAACACTATAAATAAATAAATATGCATTGCTGCTGAATCTACTTACAATAGTGAGGTTCTTAGCGCACATTTTGATCAAATTCTGTGAGCCCACCTGCCACGACAAGATGACCTCTATAAGGTGGATCCATGCGCTGCTCGTACCCCCAGAACTGGGACTAACCTTCCTTATATCTGGGGATGGTAGGAACAAGTATTAAACTAATTAAAATCACCCAGGGCAGAATGGAAAGAGTGCAAGATCAACAATGGAGGCAGTCACTAACCCCACATAAATGTAATACATAAGAGACAACAAAATTTGATCAGCACATTCCAACAAAATTCTGCTCTGGGTGATTTGAATTAGTTTAATGCTGGTTCCTACCATCCCCAGTTGTATATAGGCTTAGCCCCAGTTCTGGGTGTATGTGCAGCATAGAGACCCACCTTATTGAGGTCGCATTGTCGTGGCAGGTGGGCTCACACAATTTGATCAAAATGTGCACTAAGAACCTCCCTATTGTAAGTAGATTCAGCAGCAATGCATATTTATTTATTGTATTTAGGTGGCGTTACTGTTCACAGAGGGCTGCCGCCATTTTTGAATATTGTATTGTTGTGAAGTCTTAGGCTGCCTTGCACCTGTTATACACCGTTTGTTTTATTAAGATGAGGGGATGAGACTTGAATGGGGTTAGGCTGAAGTTCCCTGCATGGGGATGGTTGGGAGTGCCACTGTGCAGGGAAAAACAGTAAAGCACCCACAGTGATAGACTAGTAATGTGGGCCCTTTTACTCAAGATTGGAAAGTGATGGCATAACCCCTTGAAGAAATAATCTTAGCACCTTTAAACATGTCCTGTAAATAAATCTTCAGACGTTCTACAAATAGACCTCTTAAAAAAATATCAGCTGTTAATGTAGAGTATGTGCTGGAACATTTTAGATGCAATGTCTTCTGGAACTGGTGGTATGATTAAGTCTGAAAGTCAATTAACAGATGGCGTTTTGGAAAGGGGACACATTAGAAATCCTGACTCAGATCAGGTTCATGCATCTACTGATGGGTTCCAGATGTGGGGGTCTAGATTGCCCCTAAATTAGGTATTCTGGATAGTTTCCAAATGTGAAGGACTGGAATGTGGAGGTTTCGATGACCTGAATGTGGAGATATGGATCGCTCTTGAGTGTGGAAGTCGGGATAGGACCCTGAATATAGGGATTTAGATGGCCCCTGAATGTAGAGGCATATATGAATCTATGAATATGGAGCTCTGGGTGCCTTCTCAATGTGGAGGTCTGGATATATCCCAAATATAAATGATTAGATCATCCTTAAATGTAGAGGTCTGGGTGGCCCATGAATTAAGTTATCTTTAAAATGGGAAGGTCTGGATGGTCTTTAATGAGAAGGACTTGAAGGTCTTTTCATGTGGTGGTATCACTGCCTGTATGAACGAACATGTGGTGGACTGCATTAATTCCATATGTGAAGGTTTGGATATGTCCTAAATATAAAGGGCTAGATTACCTCAATGTGGAGTTCTGGATGACCCATGAATGTGGAAGTCTAAATGATCTCTGAACGTGGAGGTCTGTGTGGCCCTTGAATGTGGAAGTCTAGATAACCTCTTGATTTTGAAGTCTCTAAAGCTCCTTAATGAGGTGGACCCTGAATGGAGAAGTCTGGAATGGTCATTAATGTAAAGGTTTGTATTAATTCCATATGTGGAGGTCTTGATATGTCCTGAATATGAAGGTCTAGATGACCTCCAAATGTTGAGGTCTGGATAACTTCGGTTGAAGTCTCTGAAGGTCCTTAGGAGGTGGACCCTGAATGAAGAAGCCTGTCAAAATCATTAATGTGGAGATCTGGATAGCTTTGGTTTGTAAAGATTTTGGTAGGTCTGAAATGGCCTCCAAAGATGGAGGTCAAACACCCATTCAGAGCTGTGTACGACCAGTGTTATTCCTATAAAATAAAAAAAAAGTGGCATAAGAGTGAATTGATCCGTCCGTTATGAGTTCTGGCCACTGTCAAATCAATCGACTTGCGATCCACCCGCATGTTTATTAGGTGGGTCTTTATGACGCTTTTGCTTTTTGTGAGCTGGTGAATTGCTTTTCCCATTGTACTCTACGCAGTTTGGTGAACCGGTGAATCCGATGGAGATTTGATCCTTTCTATCCATAATGCAGTTAGACATATCCAGCATCATGGCTGATGTGAGAACACGTTCTGGTGACGGAGATCCACGGCTGGTTCATTAGTAAGTCTCTGTTCCTTTTGCGCCATAGTTTAACCCTTAGTTATTTTATTCCCTTCCAAAATTTACGGATATTCTCTGCTGAAATCGGCGCTCTGAGCTACAACGCTGCAACATCCCCCTTGGTATGGATAGCTCAATAACATGTTAGGATGTTCTCCCTCTCCCTGGCTAACAATGCAGCCACAATTTAATTACTCTCCGAGGCGCACTTCATGATGTATTGTTTTAATCGAAATAAGAATCTCATAAATAACCAGACGACATTAACTGCAAGGAAAAAGCCGTGATCTAAATTTTCCCATAATTCTACTGATGCGGGACGCACTTTTATTTAATACAATGTAATTATTTTGGGCCTCGAAATTGTTAAATAACTGTCAAATGAAAGAGACGCAATGATCATTGAGAGGTTATGTGTACGCGCTGGGAACATTACTGGGACATATGCTGCGTTGTTGCTGCTGCTAAAGGATTAGTAAATGCCAAAAAATGCAGAATCATTTATACAATGTGGAGCAGAAGAAGAGGAGGAGGCCACACTTGTGTCTATAATGGTAATGATGTCATCAAATGTTTGATGACATCACTTTACTTAGGCTCTACTTATACTTAGTTTGCAGGTTAATTTTGGCATATGGACGGGTGTATTCTCTCTGTGCATACGCTGAATGTATACATAAGACCACTTTCACCCGACAGATGCCAAAAAAGCATCTATTTGGCTGTTATATATGTTAGTATAACTTTTTTCTGGTTGACTAGAATCCTGTAAAACAGAGTATACCACACAATATGCGGTTTTATAGCATGGAAACCTATGAGCGACGTACGCCGCTGTATACTGTCTGATGTTAGGGGTTTTCGTCTGAGGTACTGTATACATCAGGAAATACTTTGGATATATACCCTTTGACATACACTGCCAAGGAAATATGAAAGACCCTTAATCTAACCGCTGTATACACAAAGCAATCATTTGCCTAAATACAGGAATAGTCACCCAATATTTAAAGGGTATGTACACTTTTGAAACCAATTTTTTTAAATTGCAATCTAAAGTGAAAAACGTCATCAACTTTGTCATCTATCATCTTATGTATACAACTCCTAGGCAGACCTATGTGTCGCTATGGTTACAGGCTATAAAAATGGACTGTGTGTAGTCTAATCCCGCAATTATAGGTTTCCCCCACTCCTTTCTACTCTTCTTCATAGCCTTCATACAGTAGAAGGGGAAGCTCATGAAAGAGACGTTACTGCAGGATCAGACTACTCAAGGTTTGTTTGTAGTCTGTAACCATGGAAACACGGCATAGGAGTTGTAGACAGAAATATGTATGAGATTGCATGCATTAAAGTAAAAGAAAAATTGGCTGCAAAAGTGTTCACTCCCTCTTTTTCTCACTCCAAAGTATTACTTAACTGGTCTCCAATGTTTACCCACAGATATATGAGGTTCTCCATCTACTGAGTGGTGCTATAACTTTAACCGATACCTCTATAGCACTTTTACTCATCTGACCAAGGGGTGTGGTCTTGACAACCACTATTGCAGCCCCTGTAATATCCAGTGCTGTTGGCATTGTCTTAATAAGGGGCTTACGAGAGGTAATCTTAAAGGAGTACCGTACAGCACCTAAAATGTTAAATGCCCATAGTGGGTCAAATTATCAATTGATAAACTGGAACCTGGCATAACTTGAAGCTCCTGGTCCCCAATGCAAAATCTAGAACAGCCCCCCACTTATAATACTGGTGTCTCCTTATATGGCAGTGGGGTCTTCGGGCTCCCTTTAGGCACCAGGACTTGTGTACGACTGCTACCTCTGCACCCCCCATAGCTACATCTTTGTACCTCTCACTTTTGGATATGACCCGGCAAAAAGTTGCAGGCAACCAACATGTGGCAACAACCATTACACTTATATAAACTACGTGAGTCTATGGCAACTAAACAATAGTTTTCAGCTGCTGGACATCTCCGTAATACATATTACCAAGTTGATCCACAGATAAAATAGTCGACTTGTTTCTGTTTTGCCGGATATTTTTGTGTATACATGAACTGTATAATTGAATCTGTGTACTCTGTGTGCAAAGTGACAAGAATACAAATGACCATAATTAACTGTGATGCCCAGGAGGGGTCTGTGCAAATGAATTTCCGAGTAAACTGAAGAATAAAATGAAGATCAGGTTTCCCTTTTACTAGAATTATCATCGACTTTTATTGTTGCCCCCTTAAGACTCTTCTAGGACCTTTGTTGGCAAATCGCCTTTTCTTAATTAAAATAGAACTCCTACAGGAGACATAAAGTCCAATGCCAGTCCATGTAAAGCTTCCCCGTCCCTCGTCCAAACCCAATAACTAAAGGGGTTTTCTGGTATACAAAATCCATTTTCTAGTACCCTATTAGGGAATTTTGACAATAGACGGGGGTTTCCCATACAGGACATCTGCTAAAAAGAGCATCTCTTACTCTAATGTCCATTCATTTTAATAAAAACTGTGTAATTCTTCATTTATCCTGTGGTGGCGCTGTCAGATTCCCCCACAGTTCAAATCTTTTTAATGAGGGTCTAACGGCTGCATATTCGGTGGTCAACTTATCGTCAGGGGACCCATCCTAGACAACAAAAAAAATTGTCCAATGAAGATGATCCCTACATATAAGATTGAAATTTGGCCATATTGGACTTTAGTTTCAGAGTAGCAGCTGTCAATCACACTACCTGAACTGTAGCCCCGCCCACACTGAGCTACTCAGCAGTGTAGAGAGTGGGGGCAACATAGCAATGGTCAATACAGTATAAGCGGGAAATAGCCCTGATTTAAACATGATACAGTTTTGTGTCTACAGCTCCTATGCAGACGTATGTGTCTCCCTGTTTACAAACAATGCCTGTGTGTAGTCTGATCCTGCAGTCATGAGTTACTCCCGTCTATCTTCCTCCTCTTCTACTGGTTCTGGGTTAGAGGAGGCAAAGGAAGAGAAGTAAAACATGACTATAGGATCAGACTACACAGGGTTGTAGTCTGTAACCATGGAGACACATAAGTTAGCATTAAAGCTGTATACACAAAACAAATGGATTTTTTTTTTCAAAACGAATTGTAAAATTGCTTATTTTTTAAAATTTTTGATGCATTATAATAAAGCCAGTGGAAAAAATCTGCACATCTTTAAAGGTTTGCCTCATCATAGACAACCCCATTTATATAAAATCTATCAGATGACCACCGCCGGTATGGCTACCGATACCCGCTGAAAACAGCAGATTATTCAGCCAGACAGATATTTTTCTTGCAGAGGCCACTGCAGGGTAAATGTAGTATTTCCTGGGGGCCATTTATGTGGTAATACACGGACGGCTCATGTCCACCAGACCGAGAGCCACTTTTACAGACCGGATCTCCATTCTGGCCAATAGGGAGGGGTCCTGAATGGGGGACCCCACTCTAAGACATCCATATAACCTAAATAGGACATATGGTGAGAGGTTATCTTCATAAAACAACCCCACAAAATTATCATCAATAAAGTTACATTGTAACACGGTGTTATATACACTTCAGAGGCTCCAGGCATTGCCACCTATTTCCCACAAAGTATCGGGGCATAAGAGGCATCTGTTTTTGAAGAAAATAAATAGCCCTGGAGATCTAAGTACTGATATTGGATGAGAGGATGTGTACAGAAATGATTTCTACATTGGAATCAATATACAATGAAGAAATGCACTTTAATGTATGTAGTTAATGTTATTCCCCATGGGTTTGTGCTGAGTCGGGCGGCCGGCTGATTCATGGCTGACATTTACAGCAGGAAACATCTGAGCACTTCTCGCAGGTCGTCTTTGGAAGAAGCCGAAACTTTGGTCTGTTAGGGTGGTGGATAGAAAGACCATGATAAAGCTTCATACTGTATATAAGACATTCTGCTATGTAAATTCTGTAAGGTTTTTGAAATTTTTTGAAATTTGTAAAAAAATTCTAAGAAAATTAAAATTATTATTTTACTTATAATGAAATAGAACAAAGTTTGTATCGGTAAAGCTTGGCTTAGGTGGTACAGGCCAACAAGGTAGGTCACCCGTGTAGTGTATGGCAATGCTTGTCGTCCCACAGGGTCACACTGATGGGGGTCAGGGACTCCGCTCCCACTGGTGTCTTGAATGTTTGGGTAATCTTGCCAATCTCTGGGCAGAAACAAGTTGAAGAGAACTGGGTTCTTCTCACTTAGGACAATATTGTCCACCAAACTTTGGGACGTGACCTTATGATGTGTTGCCCATGGGGAATTTGCCCATAGCCTTCAATACAAAGTGCCCTTTGGATAGCAGAAACCTGATTGATATGGGCAACTCCTCCATTCTTCCTTTTCCGAGTTGTGATAAGTCTCCCTCCATGGGTTTGATATTGAGCATGTAACAATCAATAGTGCGCCCATCAGGAATTATGGATGCAGAAGAGCAGAATTTGGCAGATGTAGTAGAGCTAAGTTTGTCATTTGGCACAACTCATTGTGATGTATTATCCGTAGCTGTACATAGGTCTGCAGGTGAACCTCCTCTTCTATCTTGAAGGAATAGGAGAGTCGCTCAACTTAGCACAAACGTATTACCTGGTTGCCCATTTACTTGGCTGAGCACCATGTAAAAGCACATATCTCCTGTAGCTCCCCCTGCAGGGCAAATGTGCAGTTGCTTGTTCTGACAATTACAGCTGACTGCTGGGGGTTACGGATCCACAGCAATCACCTGTTCGCCAGTGGGTCCTCATTTGGAGAAGTTATCACAGTAAAATACAAGTTAAAGTTCAATGATACACTCAGCTCTGCTACATCTGTAGTGATTTTTTTTTTGTGATCTCCGGAGGAATAAAGTTTTTTCTAGAAGATCTATTAATAAACTGGAGGAGTGAGAAGTCTGTATGTGGTGGTTACAGTGCGTGTTTTATTAGTAGCTCCATGTTACCATTTTTAACCATTCATAAATATACTTTATTGTGATATTTAAAGATTCAATTTATTTTTATGACTGTGTTGCCAAAATGTCTTAAAGAGTGAAAGTTTTGTGTCAGGCGCCATAAAATCCCATCTACAAAGCTGATTTGTTTTTTATTTTAATACCAATTAGTTTGTGAAATAAGGAGAAAAAAAAAAGATTTAAAGTGCGGACGCAGAACTTGTAAACAGTAAAAGAAAGACAATAGAAATCACTGCAGATCGTGGACTAAGAGCTGACGACGCTTTATGGCCTGAGCTGCAAACAAGCAAAAAAGTTACTACACCCTGACGGACAAAACAGGCAAGATAGGAAGGCAGTAAATACCCAGCTCTGACATTGGTAACGTATTGGTATTTTCCTCCAATAGGAATTGAAGGAAATCAGGGATAATTTTAGGGAGTGGAAAACTGGGCCATTTCCCAAGGCCCCCATTTCCCAGGCAGCCCCCGAGGACCACCCTTTATTGCTTAGCACTGCATGGCAGTATTATATGGGAATTGAATAGTAGTATTATGTGGGAACTATATGGCGGTATTATGTGAGCTCTATTATTATTTGGATACTACATATTATTTGGGCATGATATGGTTGTCTTATGTTAACTGTATATGGCAGTATTATTTTAGCACTATATGGTGACGTTATGTAGACTAAAATTAAATTGTGTCAAATTATTTTTCAATAAATCACTACTTTCATGGTTGCCCAGGACCACTTGGCATTAATATACACCTCTCATGTATAGGGATTCCTATAGGCTATTAAAACCCTAAATACAGGGGTGTATTATTTATATACAGGCTCCATATTAAAAATGAAAATAGAAATACATTTGGTCCTCAGGATTTAGGACTGAAGGTCCCATTGACTGATTGCCCCTATCACCTTCATAACCTGGTCTGGAGTAACAGACAAATTATAAATCCCCCCTTACTGATGTAGTTTGATGGACTTTGATATAATTTTTAGTATTATTTTTGTGCTATTTTAATATTAAGATGGGATGTAAAAATGTTCATGCATCTTCCATTTGTTAGAGCAGCAGTTTGTGCTCAAGAGCTGCTCTTCAGCTCTTCACTCTTTAAATGGGAACAGCATGTTGCAATCGAAGTCAGCCATTTTTAAGGCTAGGGAGAGATTTCTTTGGTCACCAGGTCACCCAGTAAATTTACATGTATACACAAACGCTTCTCCGTTCTTTCTCTCTGTATGTCTATTAGTCTTGTGTATATTTCTCATATAGTCATGTTCCTTTGTCTTCTACGTCTGTTTGGACTATTATACAAAATAAAGGCATTCATACATGGTAGGAACACCTACATAATAACCAACCTCCAACCTGGGTATTGAAAAGGAAATTTCTCCTTTGAGGGTTTTCATTCATTTCAGTTCAGGTCAATATTTTAATAAATGTAATAGTTAAATTGAATAAAAGTGCGCCCTGGGGTACAACTTTCATACTACTGCTTTATTCCAGTAGCAATATGAGGGAAACTGTCTAAGCGAATGGAGTGGGTGGACGAGTAGAGGATGTCACTCAATAAGATCTAACCGACCACTCCGTTCTGAAGCTACTCACGTAGCAATATGGGGGGAAGTGTCTAAATGAATGGAGTGGGTGGACGAGCTGATGATATCACTGATGATGTCACTAATGATGTCACAGTGTCTACCCATCACTCCATTCTAAAGATACTCCAAAAACAATATGGGGGAAGTGTCTAAGTGAATGGAGTGGGTGAACGAGCTGATGATATTACTGATGATGTCACTAATGATGTCACAGTGTCTACCCATCACTCCATTCTAAAGATACTCCAAAAAAAAATGGGGAAGGGTATGGATTGGGTGAGCATGATGATGTCACTCAGCAGTGTCTAACCGACCACTCCATTCTGAAGCTACTCCAGAAGCAATGCTGGGGAAATTGTCTAAGTGAATGTAGTGGGTTAATGAGCAGATGAAGTCACTGATGATGTAACGGTGTCTAACCGCCGCTCCATTCTCAAGCTACTCCAAAATCAATATGGGGGAATTATTTAAGTGATTGGGTTGGGTGATGAGCTGATGATGTCACACAACAGTATCTAGCTGACCACTCCATTCTGAAGCTACTCTAGTAGCAATATAGTGGGAAGTGTCTAAGTGAATGGAGTGGGCAGGTAAGCTAATGATGTCACTCCACAGTATCTATCCGACCACTACATTCTGAAACAGGAAGCTGAAAGACCAGCAATGGTAGAACGGAGAATAGGTGAGTATAAGGATTGTGACAAAAAATGTTGCTAAATTAAAAGTGGACCTTTGGGTATTACATACTGTAATGATGCAAGTTTTTAGGCTACTAAACTCCAAGTTTTTACAATAGATCTCGCAAAAAGTAACCGGTAACAGAATTGAAGAATAAAATGTCCCAAATACATTTCCCTCAATTAGGATCACCACTTTCTTCATTTTTTGTTTAGCGTCGCCCATAATTGCTGAATACTGAATCTGCGGTAAAAGGAAATTTTTTTCCTCTTTTTCGTTTTGCGTCCAAGATTCCCTTAAGTCTTCGGCTAAATGAAAGAAATGAGATAGACAAGTGTTCATCAAGCCAAGATCACGATTTGACATTTCTAGAAGTATCTGACTGGATGTGAAGGCCCACAGAGGTTTTGTTTCCGACTAAGAAGCGATATAATATGTATTGAGCGCAGACGCTGAAATTCACACCTCTCTTTATTTCAATCAATATATCTTTTTTTTTTCATGCCAAGTGTTCTTGTGTGCAGGCTCCTCGTCTCGGGCGGCCATTGACATGTACAGCATCAATAAATGTTAACATTTATGCTGATTATTTAGTGAGATAAACAAAGATCCAAATTCTTGTTAATCCCGGGATCCCATCTTGTGTGAATTCGAATACGAGTCTTTAATTGGTCATTCCCCACCATTTATATATATTTAAACCCTCCTATAATATCATATAATCTAAAGGAGAGATAAATATGTTGTACAATGTCAATGTCAGAACTATAATGAGAAAATCTTCTGGAAATCGTTGAGTGCTGCCCTCGTTCTACATGGGGGTGTGCACTTCATTAATCCATGTATTTTAATCAGTTCCTGGACTGTCTTAACCCTTACTAAACAAATATTTATATTTTTCATGGATTAAAAAAGAGATTCTTCTTCTTCTCCTCTTTCTCTTCCCTCTTCCTCCTCCTCCTCCCTCTTCCTCCTCCTCCCTCTTCTCCTCCCTCTTCCTCCTCCCTCTTCCTCCTCCCTCTTCCTCCTCCCTCTTCCTCCTCCCTCTTCCTCGTCCTCCCCCCTCTTCCTCCTCCTCCTCCCTCATCCTCCTCCTCCTCCCTCATCCTCCTCCTCCTCCCTCATCCTCCTCCCTTCATCCTCCTCCTCCTCCCTCATCCTCCTCCCTCTCTCCTCCCTCCTCACTCTCCCTCCTCAATCCCTCTCCTCCTCAATCCCACTCCCTCCTCAACCCCACTCCCTCCTCAACCCCACTCCCTCCTCAACACCTCTCCCTTCTTAACCCCTCTTCCTCTTCCTCTTCCTCCCTCTTCCTCTTCTCTCTCTCCCTCTTCCTCCTCCTCCCTCTTCCTCCTCCTACCTCTCCCTCCCTCTCCTCCTCCCTCCTTCTCCCTCTTCCACCCCCTCTCCTCCTCCCTCCTCTTCCCTCCCCTTCTCCTCCTGCCTCCCCTTCCTCCTCTTCCCTCTTGCTCCTCCCCATCTTCCTCCCCCTCTTCCCTCCCTCTTCCTCCTCCTCCCTCTTCCTCCTCCTCCCTCTTCCTCTCCCTCTTTCTCCTCCCTCTTTCTCCTCCCTCTTTCTCCTCCCTCTTTCTCCTCCCTCCTCCCTCCTTCTCCCTCACTCCTCCCTCTTCCTCCTCCTCCCTCCTTCCTCCCTCTCCCTCCTCCCTCTCCCTCTTCCTCCTCCCTCTTCCTCCTCCCTCTTCCTCCTCCCTTTCCCTCCTCCCTCTCCCTCCTCCCTCTCCTCCTCCCTCTTCCTCCTCCCTCTTCCTCCTCCCTCTTCCTCCTACCTCTTCCTCCTCCCTCATCCTCCTCCCTCTTCCTCCTCCCTCTTCCTCCTCCCTCTCCTCCTCCCTCTCCCTCCTCCCTCTCCCTCCTCAATCCCTCTCCCTCCTCAACCCCTCTCCCTCCTCAACCCCTCTCCCTCCTCAACCCCTCTCCCTCCTCAACCCCCTCTCCCTCCTCAACCCCTCTCCCTCCTCCCTCTTCCTCCCTCTTCCTCTTCCCTCTCCCTCTTCCTCCCTCTTCCCTCTCCCTCCTCCTCCCTCTCCTCCTCCCTCCTCCTCCCTCTTCCATCCCTTCTCCTCCTCCTTCCTCTTCCTCACCAATCTCCCCCTCCCTCCTCTTCCCTCCACTTCTCCTTCTTCCTCCCCCTCCTCCTCTTCCCTCTTGCTTCTCCCCATCTTCCTCCCCCTCTTCCCTCCCTTTCCTCCTCCTCCCTCTTCCTCCTCCCTCTTCCTCCTCCCTCTCCCTCCTCCCTCTCCCTCCTCAATCCCTCTCCCTCCTCAATCCCTCTCCCTCCTCAATCCCTCTCCCTCCTCAACCCCTCTCCCTCCTCAACCCCTCTCCCTCCTCAACCCCTCTCCCTCCTCCCTCTTCCTCCCTCTTCCTCTTCCCTCTCCCTCTTCCTCCCTCTTCCCTCTCCCTCCTCCTCCCTCTCCTCCTCCCTCCTCCTCCCTCTTCCATCCCTTCTCCTCCTCCTTCCTCTTCCTCACCAATCTCCCCCTCCCTCCTCTTCCCTCCACTTCTCCTTCTTCCTCCCCCTCCTCCTCTTCCCTCTTGCTTCTCCCCATCTTCCTCCCCCTCTTCCCTCCCTTTCCTCCTCCTCCCTCTTCCTCCTCCCTCTTTCTCCTCCCTTTTTCTCCTCCCTCTTTCTCCTCCCTTTCCTCCTCCTCCCTCTTCCTCCTCCCTCTTTCTCCTCCCTTTTTCTCCTCCCTCTTCCTCCTCCCTCTTCCTCCTCCCTCTTCCTCCTCCCTCTTCCTCCCTCTTCCTCCTCCCTCTACGCTCATCCTCCCTCCTCCCTCTCCCTCCTCCCTCCTCCCACTTCCCTCCTCCCTCCTCCCACTTCCCGCCTCCCACTTGACTCCTCCCTCTTCCCTCCTCCCTCCTTCCTCCTCCCTCTTCCTCCTTCTCCCTTTTCCTCCTCCCTCCTCCCTCTTCCTCCTCCCTCCTTCCTCTTCCACCTCCTCCCTCCCTCCCTCTCCCTCCTTCCTCTCCCTCCTCCCTCCTCCCTCCTCCCTCTTCCCTCTCCCTCCTCCCTCTCCCTTTTCCTCCTTCCTCTTCCTCCCTCCTCACTCTTCCTCCTCCTCCCTCTCCCTCCTCCCTCTTCCTCCTCCCTCTTCCTCCTCCCTCCCCCTCCTCCCCCTCCCTCTCCCCTCTCCCTCCTCCCTCTTCCTCCTCCCTCTTCCTCCTCCCTCCTCCTCTCTCTTCCTCTTCCCCCTCCCTCTTCCTCCTCCCTCCTCCTCTCTCTTCCTCCTCCCTCCTCCTCTCTCTTCCTCCTCCCTCTCCCTCCTCCCTCTTCCTCCTCCACCGTCTCCCTCCTTCCTCCTCCTCCCTCTTCCTCCTCCTCCCTCTTCCTCCTCCCTCTTCCTCAATCAACAGCACCTAGAACAGTAGGTGGCAACAAAGTAAAAAATATAAAAACAATATTTTACAGTAGACTTTACTATACTTAATATATATTGCAACATATTGGATGCCACATTTGGTGACTATATCTCATACAAAAACGTTAATACTGGAATATATAAAGGGACAAAACATGAACGGACAAAAAATAATAGACGCAGCAGGACAGCTAATGGTATAGATTGTAGCAGGCAGTCTCAGACAACAGAATTTATTGTAATGAGGACAGCCAGCCAAGTCTACATTATGGCCTGGCAGTTTGAAGATAATAAATACACAAATGCTATATTTTCCGTCTGTAAAATTAATAAAATATTATGCACCAATGCAAAGCAACAAGCAAGCAATGTAATGATATTATACAATAACACTATAATACAGCGTAGATCTAATTAATATCAGTTTCTTAACAGGATTTTTAAGCTGTGTTACAACTTATGTTCACTGGAGTTTATGTTCAAGAATATAACTACTATAAAATACTGCCCCTACATACAAATCTATAAATACTATAGTATTGACCCATATACAAGAATAAAACTATTATAACACTGCTCCTATATACAAGAAAATATCTACAATAATACTGCCCCCCCATGTACAAGAATATAACTACTATAATACTGCCCTATATACAAGAATATAACTACTATAATACTGCCCCTATATACAAGAATATAACTACTATAATACTGCCCCTATATACAAGAATATAACTACTATAATACTGCCCCCTATATACAAGAATATAACTACTATAATACTGCCCCCTATATACAAGAATATAACTACTATATTACTGCCCCTTTATACAAGAATATACCTACTATAATACTGCCTCCTATATACAAGAATATAACTACTATAATACTGCCCTCTATATACAAGAATATAACTACTATAATACTGCCCCCTATATACAAGAATATAACTACTATAATACTGCTCCCTATATACAAGAATATAACTACTATAATACTGCCCCCTATATACAAGAATATAACTACTATAATACTGCCCTCTATATACAAGAATATAACTACTATAATACTGCCCCCTATATACAAGAATATAACTACAATAATACTGCCCCTATATACAAGAATATAACTACTATAATACTGCCCCTATATACAAGAATATAACTACTATACTACTGCCCCTATATACAAGAATATAACTACTATAATACTGCCCCCTATATACAAGAATATTACTACTATAATACTGTCCCTATATACAAGAATATAACTACCATAATACTGCCCCTATATACAAGAATATAACTACCATAATACTGCCCCTATATACAAGAATATAACTACTATAATACTGCTCCTATATACAAGAATATAACTACTATAATACTGCCCCTATATACAAGACTATAACTACTATAATACTGCCCCCTATATACAAGAATATAACTACTATAATACTGCCCCTATATACAAGAATATAACTACCATAATACTGCCCCTATATACAAGAATATAACTACTATAATACTGCCCCCTATATACAAGAATATAGAAACAAGTAATATAGGGAGAATTTCTCCAGCTCACCTTGTAGAAGTTAGTCTGGTTATTTGTAATAGGTAATCCTGATGCACGGATCCTCGTGGTGGCTCACGAAAGAAGGTATGCTTAGAAGAGAGGGAGGGTTGGATCCAGCATTCGTAAAAATAAAAGGAATCTTTTTCCAAGTTTTAATTGTTCTTGTTTAAAATTAGAGGTTCGATAGCATATATAATGTTTAGCAATGATAGAAGAAATGGTAGGTAGCCTACGCGTTTCAGACGGTGTCTCCGTCCTTATTCATGGCTAGGATAGAATGTCTGACTGTGTATGTTGGGTTTAAATGTGTTTGACCACAGGTGTATACTTAATTAATTAATTGCGTTTCAGGAATGTCATGTTGGACCGCAGTCTTGGATCCGCCTTCCAACATTAACCGGTTCATGAGCTTTTGAGCTGAATGATCCGGGAATGGTAAGTAACTTTTAGATAGTTTATATGTCTGTAAAACCATTTATGACATATATATGTCCATATAGTGTGTTAACATTCTAGGATTGGCAGATGTATGAGAGAGCCATAATCTAAACATACATTGTTAGAGTATATAACGCATTGAGTCAGACTTGTGTGTGAATGGTGGTTAGATAAGAAATGTGAAAAAAGAAGAACTAGATTTTACTTAACAAAAATGTGGTGAAATGAAATAATAAAGATACATAGTTTGGCTGTTAAAAAGCTTATGTGTCCAGGAAGAGACATATAGCTGGTTAAAATCGTATTAAATGGGAAATTATAAGGTAGTGATATATTTATGCTTAATGAGAACAGTATGTATTCTGCTTGTATTTTTAGTTTTCCATTGTAGAACATTCTTTTGTGAAGAAAGTATAAGTGGATATAGCGTATTGTCATGGCAATTATGATGATATATTGTAGTGGATATGAACTTATTATTCAATGGACAGTATTTTCTGTCTGCATTAGTTTCTTATTTCTAATAGACCAGTGTAGTTAGTAATAATGCATAATTTCTCTTTTTAGATTAAGACCTTCTGGTATTCTGGTTTTTAAACGAAAGATCCAAAATGCTTCTCTTTGTAGCATTTTTTCTTTTCTGTTTCCACCTCTTTTGGATTTATGAATTTTTTCGATTGCATAACAACGAAATGAATTAGTTGTTCTTTTATGATGGAGTATGAAGTGTCTTGCCGCATTTGATATATTTTGGATATTAGAGTTTCTTATGTAACTTAAATGTTCAAGAATACGGATTTTTAGTTTACGGCTTGTGCAGCCTATATACTTTAAGTTACATTCTATGCATTCGATAATGTATACTACTAGTTCTGAGTTACAATTGATGTAACTTTGTATAGAAAAAGTTTCAGAATTATTGGAGTTTGAGAAAATTTTTGTAACATGAGTGTATGAGCATATTTTGCACGGGTGTTGACCACACTTATATGATCCTTTGTTTTCCAGCCATGTGGTCATTGGTTCTGTAGGTTGGAAGGCTGATGGTGATAAAACACTACCTATTGATGGAGCTTTGCGGGCTACTATTCTACATCCATCTTTTAATAATGACCTTAAAATATCGTCTTCCATTAATATAGGTAGATAGTTGTTGACAATTTTTTTGATTTGATGAAATTGATTACTTTGTTGAAGCACAAGAGTAGGTTTATTTGGTTCTATTTCAACGTATTTTTTGGTTTGAGTGAGTAATTTGTTCCTATCAATTTTTGATGTAATATTGTCTGCCCGTTCAAGAGACCATTTTGGGTATCCTCTATCCTGAAGCCTACTCTTGATTTGTTTTTTCTCCTCAATGTATTGGATATGAGAGGTGCAGTTTCTTTTAGCACGGATCATTTCTCCTACTGGAATTGATTTAATCGTTTGTTTTAAATGGTTACTATCAGCATGTAGTATTGTGTTGCCACTGGTTGTTTTGCGGTGGGTTTGTATTTGTATGATACTGCCTGGCTTTCCTGTCAGATCTAAATCCAGGAAGGTAATTTTATTTTGATTTTGTTGATGGGTGAAACGGAGGTTGTAGTTATTGTTGTTTATGAAATCAATGAATAGTGGAATTGTGTTTGCATCATTTTTCCAGATTAATAGAAGGTCGTCGATATATCTACCGTACCATTCTATTTGTTTTTCATATGGATTATTTGAAAATATATATGATTCTTCCCACCAGGACATTGTTAAATTTGCGATGGATGGAGAAAATTTTGCCCCCATTGACACACCAGATAGTTGTAAGTAAAATTTGTTGTCGAATTGAAAGTAGTTATTTGTCATGAGGAATATAAGTATCTCTAGGATGTAGTTTTGAAAATCCTCAGTATGAGTACTGTGTGTATTTAAGTGATATTTCAGTGCATCATGTGCGACTTGGTGAGGAATGGCAGTATATAGAGAAACTACATCACATGTTAGCCATGTTAGATTTTTATTCCACTTTTTTTGTTGGAAAGCTGAGAGTACATCTTTAGTATCTTTTAAAAAACCTGGTGCTTGTTGTGCAAGTGGTTGTAATATGCAATCTAGCCATTCTGATAATTTTTCGAGAACTGATCCTATTCCAGAGACAATCGGTCTCATAGGAGGAGGGAGGATATTTTTGTGGATTTTAGGTAGAGCATGTATTATTGGTATGGTGGGATGTTCTAGGTATATGTAGTCCATTTGTTTTTGTGTAAGAAATCCGTTGTGTACACCTTCTATGAGTAGGTTTCTCATTTTAAGTTGTATTTTTTCAGTTGGATTTTTTTCTAATAATTTGTATGTTTTTTGGTCTGCTAATAGATCTAATATTGATTTTTTGTAGTTGTTTTTGTCCATTATTACTATACCTCCTCCTTTGTCAGAGTTTTTTATAATAATTTCTTTATTGTCTTTTAAGGACTTTATTGCTTTTTTGAGGCGTATTGGAAGATTGGATTCAGGCTTGTTTTTTTGAATGCTTTCTGAAAGTTTCTGTAGTTCTTTTTCTATAGTCAATTGAAAATGGTCCATTGATTCAGTTCTGGACGCAATAGGATAGAATTTAGCATTGCTTGTAGTAAAATTGGTTGCCATGTTTGTATGTAATTCCGTTGTTTCCGTATTTAAGCTTTCCAGGCACATCATAGTTTGCAGTTCATGAAAGGAAAATTCTTTTCTATTTTCTCGTTCTGTTGAATAGGTATGTTCAAATTGTTGTGCTTCAATATTTGTGGAACTGTCTGCTGTTGTTGATTCCATACTGGATATATCTTTCGGAAGGAAGTGTTTCTTGACGGTGAGGTTTCTAATAAATTTGTTGACATCGATAATGGTGTGGAAAAGATCGAAGTTATTGCTGGGAGCAAAATTCAGACCTAGCGTTAAGACTTCAGTTTGTGCTTCCGACAATGGGATGGAAGATAGGTTAATAACATTCAGGTTTGATGCAGGGGTTTTCGTGAGCGGAGGCGACGGCTTGGGTCCTGGTCTATATTTTCGGTGTTTTCTGCCGCCCCTCCTACTGCGTTTTTTGAAAACCTATGAATATTTTCATGTCTGTAATTAGTTTGATGTTGATGTCTAGGGATTTCCTCTTCTGAAAATCCATCTGTAGAATCTTGTTCGGTTGAACTGAAACTAACTCTATTTTGTGAGTCATTTCTTCTTTTATATCGATTTTGATGTTTCAATATGGGTCTGATGTTTCTAGTATGTTCATTGCGGTTCCAATTGTAAACTGTGTTCTCATGATAGTCTCTTGTGTCTCTTTGAAATTTCTTAGTCTTGGTTTCAGCTATCGATTTATTGAGTTTGTCAATAAATGAAGAAATCCGTGTCTCGAAAGTGTCAAATTCTTGGGAGCTTGGAAAAGCATTTAATTTGGTTTTGGTTTCAGTTATGCTTAATTCTAGTTCTATTAGTTTGGTTTTTTCTTCCTTTATAATTAGCTGCATCAGTTTGATTGAACAATCAGTTAATATTTGGTTCCAGGTTTCATTGAACTCTGTTGAGTAATTGAATGTCGGTGTTTTTTTGATTCTTAGACCTCTCGGTATCATCTTTTTCGATGTATAGTTGCTCAGCGTTGTCATGTCCCACCATATTTTTGCTTCTTTAGTCAAAAGTTTTTCGTATTCTTGGAAGGTATCCTTCAATGTATAGTTGTAATTTGTTGACGTATAAGTGTTGTCAAACACTTTTGCTGCCATTTCGTTTCTTGAAATTGAAAAATTTTGTTCCATCATTTGTCAGTGTGAATGGTTACGTTCAAGAATGCGATATTTTTCCCTTTTGAAATGAAAGAAATCTTCAGTTGTATGATATTCTTTTTGGGAGCAATAAATAGGTAGGGTTATGTGGAGGACACTGATCGTTGGTAAAAATAATTGTAGAGAAGATCTGTGCACTGTGCTGCGCCTTTTATATTTCTTTTTATAAAAAATGAAAAAACGTTCAGTAATATGGTGTTTTTTTTGAAGTAATGAATGGAGATAATTTTGTGAAGAGCAATGGTCACTAACCTTGATATAAAAACAATGCACCGTTCCTGGGAATGGTGAACAAAACTATGCCAGAAAAAACTTTGGTAATAGTAATAATAAGTTGTTCTTTCATTAGGATATTTATTTGTTCATAATCATTGCATATCGTTGTTGGTTAAATAGAAATGCTTAATACGTTCCAAAATTGGCTTAGTATGGTGAGCACGTGAGAACAGATGCCAGCATATAGAAACAAGTAATATAGGGAGAATTTCTCCAGCTCACCTTGTAGAAGTTAGTCTGGTTATTTGTAATAGGTAATCCTGATGCACGGATCCTCGTGGTGGCTCACGAAAGAAGGTATGCTTAGAAGAGAGGGAGGGTTGGATCCAGCATTCGTAAAAATAAAAGGAATCTTTTTCCAAGTTTTAATTGTTCTTGTTTAAAATTAGAGGTTCGATAGCATATATAATGTTTAGCAATGATAGAAGAAATGGTAGGTAGCCTACGCGTTTCAGACGGTGTCTCCGTCCTTATTCATGGCTAGGATAGAATGTCTGACTGTGTATGTTGGGTTTAAATGTGTTTGACCACAGGTGTATACTTAATTAATTAATTGCGTTTCAGGAATGTCATGTTGGACCGCAGTCTTGGATCCGCCTTCCAACATTAACCGGTTCATGAGCTTTTGAGCTGAATGATCCGGGAATGGTAAGTAACTTTTAGATAGTTTATATGTCTGTAAAACCATTTATGACATATATATGTCCATATAGTGTGTTAACATTCTAGGATTGGCAGATGTATGAGAGAGCCATAATCTAAACATACATTGTTAGAGTATATAACGCATTGAGTCAGACTTGTGTGTGAATGGTGGTTAGATAAGAAATGTGAAAAAAGAAGAACTAGATTTTACTTAACAAAAATGTGGTGAAATGAAATAATAAAGATACATAGTTTGGCTGTTAAAAAGCTTATGTGTCCAGGAAGAGACATATAGCTGGTTAAAATCGTATTAAATGGGAAATTATAAGGTAGTGATATATTTATGCTTAATGAGAACAGTATGTATTCTGCTTGTATTTTTAGTTTTCCATTGTAGAACATTCTTTTGTGAAGAAAGTATAAGTGGATATAGCGTATTGTCATGGCAATTATGATGATATATTGTAGTGGATATGAACTTATTATTCAATGGACAGTATTTTCTGTCTGCATTAGTTTCTTATTTCTAATAGACCAGTGTAGTTAGTAATAATGCATAATTTCTCTTTTTAGATTAAGACCTTCTGGTATTCTGGTTTTTAAACGAAAGATCCAAAATGCTTCTCTTTGTAGCATTTTTTCTTTTCTGTTTCCACCTCTTTTGGATTTATGAATTTTTTCGATTGCATAACAACGAAATGAATTAGTTGTTCTTTTATGATGGAGTATGAAGTGTCTTGCCGCATTTGATATATTTTGGATATTAGAGTTTCTTATGTAACTTAAATGTTCAAGAATACGGATTTTTAGTTTACGGCTTGTGCAGCCTATATACTTTAAGTTACATTCTATGCATTCGATAATGTATACTACTAGTTCTGAGTTACAATTGATGTAACTTTGTATAGAAAAAGTTTCAGAATTATTGGAGTTTGAGAAAATTTTTGTGACATGAGTGTATGAGCATATTTTGCACGGGTGTTGACCACACTTATATGATCCTTTGTTTTCCAGCCATGTGGTCATTGGTTCTGTAGGTTGGAAGGCTGATGGTGATAAAACACTACCTATTGATGGAGCTTTGCGGGCTACTATTCTACATCCATCTTTTAATAATGACCTTAAAATATCGTCTTCCATTAATATAGGTAGATAGTTGTTGACAATTTTTTTGATTTGATGAAATTGATTACTTTGTTGAAGCACAAGAGTAGGTTTATTTGGTTCTATTTCAACGTATTTTTTGGTTTGAGTGAGTAATTTGTTCCTATCAATTTTTGATGTAATATTGTCTGCCCGTTCAAGAGACCATTTTGGGTATCCTCTATCCTGAAGCCTACTCTTGATTTGTTTTTTCTCCTCAATGTATTGGATATGAGAGGTGCAGTTTCTTTTAGCACGGATCATTTCTCCTACTGGAATTGATTTAATCGTTTGTTTTAAATGGTTACTATCAGCATGTAGTATTGTGTTGCCACTGGTTGTTTTGCGGTGGGTTTGTATTTGTATGATACTGCCTGGCTTTCCTGTCAGATCTAAATCCAGGAAGGTAATTTTATTTTGATTTTGTTGATGGGTGAAACGGAGGTTGTAGTTATTGTTGTTTATGAAATCAATGAATAGTGGAATTGTGTTTGCATCATTTTTCCAGATTAATAGAAGGTCGTCGATATATCTACCGTACCATTCTATTTGTTTTTCATATGGATTATTTGAAAATATATATGATTCTTCCCACCAGGACATTGTTAAATTTGCGATGGATGGAGAAAATTTTGCCCCCATTGACACACCAGATAGTTGTAAGTAAAATTTGTTGTCGAATTGAAAGTAGTTATTTGTCATGAGGAATATAAGTATCTCTAGGATGTAGTTTTGAAAATCCTCAGTATGAGTACTGTGTGTATTTAAGTGATATTTCAGTGCATCATGTGCGACTTGGTGAGGAATGGCAGTATATAGAGAAACTACATCACATGTTAGCCATGTTAGATTTTTATTCCACTTTTTTTGTTGGAAAGCTGAGAGTACATCTTTAGTATCTTTTAAAAAACCTGGTGCTTGTTGTGCAAGTGGTTGTAATATGCAATCTAGCCATTCTGATAATTTTTCGAGAACTGATCCTATTCCAGAGACAATCGGTCTCATAGGAGGAGGGAGGATATTTTTGTGGATTTTAGGTAGAGCATGTATTATTGGTATGGTGGGATGTTCTAGGTATATGTAGTCCATTTGTTTTTGTGTAAGAAATCCGTTGTGTACACCTTCTATGAGTAGGTTTCTCATTTTAAGTTGTATTTTTTCAGTTGGATTTTTTTCTAATAATTTGTATGTTTTTTGGTCTGCTAATAGATCTAATATTGATTTTTTGTAGTTGTTTTTGTCCATTATTACTATACCTCCTCCTTTGTCAGAGTTTTTTATAATAATTTCTTTATTGTCTTTTAAGGACTTTATTGCTTTTTTGAGGCGTATTGGAAGATTGGATTCAGGCTTGTTTTTTTGAATGCTTTCTGAAAGTTTCTGTAGTTCTTTTTCTATAGTCAATTGAAAATGGTCCATTGATTCAGTTCTGGACGCAATAGGATAGAATTTAGCATTGCTTGTAGTAAAATTGGTTGCCATGTTTGTATGTAATTCCGTTGTTTCCGTATTTAAGCTTTCCAGGCACATCATAGTTTGCAGTTCATGAAAGGAAAATTCTTTTCTATTTTCTCGTTCTGTTGAATAGGTATGTTCAAATTGTTGTGCTTCAATATTTGTGGAACTGTCTGCTGTTGTTGATTCCATACTGGATATATCTTTCGGAAGGAAGTGTTTCTTGACGGTGAGGTTTCTAATAAATTTGTTGACATCGATAATGGTGTGGAAAAGATCGAAGTTATTGCTGGGAGCAAAATTCAGACCTAGCGTTAAGACTTCAGTTTGTGCTTCCGACAATGGGATGGAAGATAGGTTAATAACATTCAGGTTTGATGCAGGGGTTTTCGTGAGCGGAGGCGACGGCTTGGGTCCTGGTCTATATTTTCGGTGTTTTCTGCCGCCCCTCCTACTGCGTTTTTTGAAAACCTATGAATATTTTCATGTCTGTAATTAGTTTGATGTTGATGTCTAGGGATTTCCTCTTCTGAAAATCCATCTGTAGAATCTTGTTCGGTTGAACTGAAACTAACTCTATTTTGTGAGTCATTTCTTCTTTTATATCGATTTTGATGTTTCAATATGGGTCTGATGTTTCTAGTATGTTCATTGCGGTTCCAATTGTAAACTGTGTTCTCATGATAGTCTCTTGTGTCTCTTTGAAATTTCTTAGTCTTGGTTTCAGCTATCGATTTATTGAGTATAAGAATATAACTACTATAATACTGCTCCTATATACAAGAATATAACTACTATAATACTGCTCCTATATACAAGAATAGAACTACTATAATACTGCCCCTATATACAAAAATATAACTACTACAATACTGCCCATATATACAAGAATATAACTACTATAATACTGCCCCTATATACAAATTATAACTACTACAACTATTTTACTAATACTGCCCAATTGAAATGATAAAACCCATATAGCGGATCCTGTACTATAGACTGTTCCAAACAAACTGCAAAATAAGTAAATACAAATCCTTCATAAAATCTTCTGATATGACAGGTTTTCAATATTCTAAAGTTTCCATTAAATCCCTCAGGTATAAAATCACACAGAAATAATATATATAAATTCTTAGCGGTTATTGCCCTTTTTAACTTTGAAAGTTTGTAGGAAAGAGCCGTAATGCAAACTTTAAATGACAGTAATAGTCTGTAGAAAATAATAAGCGATGGCATTTTGCTTAAGGGTAGTCAATAAATCATCACAATACAAAGCCGGATGTTTGTACGTAGCTGTGAATGCTAATATTAGAGAGCAGATGTGCGCCTCTTGTGTATTCATAATTACACCTGCGAAACACGGCACTCCACAGAGATCAACACTAAGGGCACGGCCAGACGTGGCGGAATTTCTGCGGACAGTCTGCAATGGAATTCTCCAGCGGCCATTTTTTACATTTGTTTCTATACATTTTGAGGCAAGTTAGTTCAGACGTTGCGGAAAACTCCGCTGCGGACCATAGGCTGCGGTGCAGAATTTTCCCTCCGCAGCATGCACTGTCTGTTGCGGAGAAGAAGCGGAATTTCGCTGCGGATTTCAGCCTTTGCAATGCAAAAACTGAAATCTGTGGCAAGTCCGCTGTGATATCTGCAACGTCTGAATTACCTGTCAAATATGCAAATGTTGGTGGAGATTCGCTGCGTAATTGCCCCGAATCTGCACCAACATTTGCAGCGGGAAAAACTCCACCAAGTGTTAACATGCCCTAACAATGCGCCATTCAGCCCGGCCTAAATTATGTTGTGATATTATAATATACATCAAGATGGATAATCTACAAGGTCCGGAAATAAAAAGTTAAAAAGGACCTTATTATGAGAGCGTGAATAATAAACAGCGGATGATTTCTAATATTAAATTTAAAGATAATGGGTCAGATTGTAGCCCCATCATAATCCTTACTTTTCACTTACCAATCCCAGAAGATGTCCACTAATACCAGCTGTATGTATATAATTATAGAACCGATAAAAACACAGGGACATATACAAAAACACCGAAAAAGGCCATACTTACAAATGGACACAGCCAGGTCAGAAACGCTGATGAAAGGGCGAGCAGGTGCTTTAAATAATAATAGCCACTCCCACTAGTCTTGAGGGGAGTGGTGTGTGGTGCATGGGATGTGTAGTAAGAAATAATAAATGAATAGTGTGTGTGCAAGTGTAATACTATAAGTGAAATATAGGGGGCAGTAATAAATGAAGTGCCTCAATAGAAATAAATGGATAATGGAGTGCAAGTGAGTGAAACATGGAGGGATAGTGTGTACGTCATGAGGCACAACGTGTATAGCCAGGTAGAAGCCTATTTGTGACGCCTTGATAATTCATAGAGCGGGCTACCCTGCTTGCTAGGCCAAACAACAACACACCATGCTCTCCCAGCATCAAAGACCCGGCTGTGTCCAAGAGAAGCGAATATACATAATAATGAAAAATACCTGGGGTATTGGTAATCATTTTGGCCAAAATTACGCAAGCTCGCAATCCACGACAAGGATCCCCAGACTTGCGAGTCCCTAACTCCTAAACTGGAACAGAACGTTCCTGATGCACAAACAGAACCGATAAAAACACAGGGACATATACAAAAACACCGAAAAAGGCCATACTTACAAATGGACACAGCCAGGTCAGAAACGCTGATGAAAGGGCGAGCAGGTGCTTTAAATAATAATAGCCACTCCCACTAGTCTTGAGGGGAGTGGTGTGTGGTGCATGGGATGTGTAGTAAGAAATAATAAATGAATAGTGTGTGTGCAAGTGTAATACTATAAGTGAAATATAGGGGGCAGTAATAAATGAAGTGCCTCAATAGAAATAAATGGATAATGGAGTGCAAGTGAGTGAAACATGGAGGGATAGTGTGTACGTCATGAGGCACACACTATCCCTCCATGTTTCACTCACTTGCACTCCAATATCCATTTATTTCTATTGAGGCACTTCATTTATTACTGCCCCCTATATTTCACTTATAGTATTACACTTGCACACACACTATTCATTTATTATTTCTTACTACACATCCCATGCACCACACACCACTCCCCTCAAGACTAGTGGGAGTGGCTATTATTATTTAAAGCACCTGCTCGCCCTTTCATCAGCATTTCTGGCCTGGCTGTGTCCATTTGTAAGTATGGCCTTTTTCGGTGTTTATGTATATAATTATATAGAGAAGATACCCAGGTTATACCAGCATGGTCCATATCACTATATACAAGAAGATGTATAACTTATACCAGCTGTATGTATATAATTATATAGAGAAGATACCCAGGTTATACCAGCATGGTCCATATCACTATATACAAGAAGATGTATAACTTATACCAGCTGTACATATATAATTATATACAGAAGATACCCAGGTTATACCAGCATGCTCCATATCACTATATACAAGATGATGTATAACTTATACCAGCTGTACATATATAATTATATACAGAAGATACCCAGGTTATACCAGCATGCTCCATATCACTATATACAAGAAGATGTATAACTTATACCAGCTGTACATATATAATTATATACAGAAGATACCCAGGTTATACCAGCATGCTCCATATCACTGTATACAAGAAGATGTATAACTTCTACCACCTGTACATATATAATTATATACAGAAGATACTCAGGTTATACCAGCATGCTCCATATCACTATATACAAGAAGATGTATAACTTATACCAGCTGTACATATATAATTATATACAGAAGATACCCAGGTTATACCAGCATGCTCCATATCACTATATACAAGAAGATGTATAACTTATACCAGCTGTACATATATAATTATATACAGAAGATACCCAGGTTATAGCAGCATGCTCCATATCACTATATACAAGACGATGTATAACTTATACCAGCTGTACATATATAATTATATACAGAAGATACCCAGGTTATACCAGCATGCTCCATATCACTATATACAAGAAGATGTATAACTTATACCAGCTGTACATATATAATTATATACAGAAGATACCCAGGTTATAGCAGCATGCTCCATATCACTATATACAAGACGATGTATAACTTATACCAGCTGTACATATATAATTATATACAGAAGATACCCAGGTTATACCATAATGCTCCATATCACTATATACAAGAAGATGTATAACTTATACCAGCTGTACATATATAATTATATACAGAAGATACCCAGGTTATACCAGCATGCTCCATATCATTATATACAAGAAGATGTATAACTTATACCAGCTGTACATATATAATTATATACAGGAGATACCCAGGTTATACCAGCATCCTCCATATCACTATATACAAGAAGATGTATAACTTATACCAGCTGTACATATATAATTATACACAGAAGATACCCAGGTTATACCAGCATGCTCCATATCACTATATACAAGAAGATGTATAACTTATACCAGCTGTACATATATAATTATATACAGAAGATACCCAGGTTATACCAGCATGCTCCATATCACTATATACAAGAAGATGTATAACTTATACCAGCTGTACATATATAATTATATACAGAAGATACCCAGGTTATACCAGCATGCTCCATATCACTGTATACAAGAAGATGTATAACTTCTACCACCTGTACATATATAATTATATACAGAAGATACTCAGGTTATACCAGCATGCTCCATATCACTATATACAAGAAGATGTATAACTTATACCAGCTGTACATATATAATTATATACAGAAGATACACAGGTTATACCAGCATGCTCCATATCACTATATACAAGAAGATGTATAACTTATACCAGCTGTACATATATAATTATATACAGAAGATAACCAGGTTATACCAGCATGCTCCATATCACTATATACAAGAAGATGTATAACTTATACTAGCTGTACATATATAATTATACACAGAAGATACCCAGGTTATACCAGCATGCTCCATATCACTATATACAAGACGATGTATAACTTATACCAGCTGTACATATATAATTATACACAGAAGAATACCCAGGTTATACCAGCATGCTCCATATCACTATATACAAGAAGATGTATAACTTATACCAGCTGTACATATATAATTATATACAGAAGATACCCAGGTTATACCAGCATGCTCCATATCACTATATACAAGAAGATGTATAACTTATACCAGCTGTACATATATAATTATATACAGAAGATACCCAGGTTATACCAGGATGCTCCATATCACTATATACAAGAAGATGTATAACTTATACTAGCTGTACATATATAATTATACACAGAAGATACCCAGGTTATACCAGCATGCTCCATATCACTATATACAAGACGATGTATAACGTATACCAGCTGTACATATATAATTATACACAGAAGATACCCAGGTTATACCAGCATGCTCCATATCACTATATACAAGAAGATGTATAACTTATACCAGCTGTACATATATATATATATATATATATATATATATATATATATATATATATATATATATATATATATATATATATATATATATATATATATATTGGATAATAACTGTTTTTGTTTGTCTTGTTATGTTTTCTATCAATGAAGGGTCAAGAAGTTGAAATCAGGAAAATATTATATTGTTATTTCCAAGCACTCTTTAGCAGTCATTAATTAATATTTTATGTCAATTCTGCAGATTAATCTTATGATTTAATATCTATTTATATAAACATCTGTAGCTACAAGATCACCTCATGGAACAGCATTAAAGAGGAAACTAATTAAGATAATTCTTCTATAGCATTTCTATTTTTGTCAATAATATAGTAGTTATATTCTTGTATATAGGGAGCAGTATTATAGTAGTTATATTCTTGTACATAGGGGGCAGTATTATAGTAGTTATATACTTGTATATAGGGGGCAGTATTATAGTAGTTATATTCTTGTATATAGGGAGCAGTATTATAGCAGTTATATTCTTGTACATAGGAGCAGTATTATAGTAGTTATATTCTTGTATATAGGAGCAGTATTATAGTAGTTATATTCTTTTATATAGGGGCAGTATTATAGTAGTTATATTATTGTCTATAGGGGGCAGTATTATAGTAGTTATATTCTTGCATTGAGGAGCAGTATTATAGTAGTTATATTCTTGTATATAGGTAGCAGTATTGTAGTAGTTCTATTCTTGTATATAGGGGGAAGTATTATAGTAGTTATATTCTTCTATATAGGGGGCAGTATTATACTAGTTATATTATTGTATTTAGGAGGCATTATTATAGTAGTTGTATTTTTGTATATAGGGAGCAGTATTATAGTAGTTATATTATTGTACATAGGGGGCAGTATTATAGTAGTTATATTCTTTTATATAGGGAGCAGTATTATAGTAGTTATATTCTTGTATATAGGAGCAGTATTATAGTAGTTATATTCTTGTATATAGGGGGCAGTATTATAGTAGTTATATTCTTGTACATAGGGGGCAGTATTATAGTAGTTATATTCTTGTGTATAGGGGGCAGTATTATAGTAGTTATATTCTTGTATATAGGGGGCAGTATTATAGTAGTTATATTCTTGTATATAGGGGCAGTATTATAGTAGTTATATTTTTGTATATAGGGAGCAGTATTATAGTAGTTATATTCTTGTATATAGGGGCAGTATTATAGTAGTTATGTTATTGTACATAGGGGCAGTATTATAGTAGTTATATTATTGTACATAGGAGCAGTATTATAGTAGTTATATTCTTTTATATAGGGGCAGTATTATAGTAGTTATATTCTTGTACATAGGGGCAGTATTATAGTAGTTATATTCTTGTATATAGGGAGCAGTATTATAGTAGTTATATTCTTGTATATATAGGAGCAGTATTATAGTAGTTATATTCTTGTTTATAGGGACAGTATTATAGTAGGTATATTCTTGTATATATAGGAGCAGTATTATAGTAGTTATATTCTTGTTTATAGGGACAGTATCATAGTAGTTATATTCTTGTACATAGGAGACAGTATTATAGTAGTTATATTTTTGTATATAGCAGCAGTATTACAGTAGTTATATTCTTGTATATAGGAGGCAGTATTATAGTAGTTATATTCTTGTATATAAGAGCAGTATTATAGTAGTTATATTCTTGTATATAGGAGCAGTATTATAGTAGTTATATTCTTGTATATATGGGCAGTATTATAGTAGTTAGATTCTTGTATATAGGGGCAGTAATATAGTAGTTATATTCTTGTATATAGGAGCAGTATTATAATAGTTATATTCTTGTATATAGGGGGCAGTATTATAGTAGTTATATTCTGGTATATAGGAGCAGTATTATAGTAGTTATATTCTTGTATATAGGGGGCAGTATTATAGTAGTTATATTCTTGTATATAGGGGCAGTATTATAGTAGTTATATTCTTGTACATAGGGGGCAGTATTATATTAGTTATGATCTTGTATATATGGGCAGTAATATAGTAGTTATATTCTTGTATATAGGGAGCATTATTATAGTAGTTATATTCTTGTATATAGGAGCAGTATTATAGTAGTTATATTCTTGTATATAGGGGCAATATTGTAGTAGTTATATTTTTGTATATAGGGGGCATTATTATAGTAGTTCTATTCTTGTATATAGGAGCAGTATAATAGTAGTTATATTCTTGTATATAGGGGCAGTATTGTAGTAGTTATATTTTTGTATATAGGGGCAGTATTATAGTAGTTCTATTCTTGTATATAGGAGCAGTATTATAGTAGTTATATTCTTGTATATAGGGGGCAGTATTATAGTAGTTATATTCTTGTATATAGGGAGCATTATTATAGTAGTTATATTCTTGTATATAGGGGCAATATTGTAGTAGTTATATTTTTGTATATAGGGGGCAGTATTATAGTAGTTCTATTCTTGTATATAGGAGCAGTATAATAGTAGTTATATTCTTGTATATATGGGCAGTATTGTAGTAGTTATATTTTTGTATATAGGGGCAGTATTATAGTAGTTCTATTCTTGTATATAGGAGCAGTATTATAGTAGTTATATTCTTGTATATAGGGGCAGTATTGTAGTAGTTATATTTTTGTATATAGGGGCGGTATTATAGTAGTTATATTCTTGTATATAGGAGCAGTATTATAGTAGTTATATTCTTGTATATAGGGGGCAGTATTATAGTAGTTATATTCTTGTATATAGGGGCAGTATTATAGTAGTTATATTCTTGAACATAGGGGGCAGTATTATAGTAGTTATATTCTTGTATATAGGGGCAGTATTATAGTCGTTATATTCTTGTATATAGGAGCAGTATTATAGTAGTTATATTCTTGTATACAGGGGCAATATTGTAGTAGTTATATTCTTGTATATAGGAGCAGTATTATGGTAGTTATATTCTTGTATATAGGGGCTGTATTGTAGTAGTTCTATTTTTGTATATAGGGGGCAGTATTATAGTAGTTATATTCTTGTATATAGGAGCAGTATTATAGTAGTTATATTCTTGTATATAGTGGGCAGTATTATAGTAGTTATATTCTTGTATATAGTGGGCAGTATTATAGTAGTTATATTCTTGTATATAGGGGGCAGTACTATAGTAGTTATATTCTTGTATATAGGGGCAGTATTATAGTAGTTATATTCTTGTATATAGGAGCAGTATTATAGTAGTTATATTCTTGTATATAGTGGGCAGTATTATAGTAGTTATATTCTTGTATATAGGGGCAGTATTATAGTAGCTATATTCTTGTACATACGGGGCAGTATTATAGTAGTTATATTCTTGTATATAGGGGCAGTATTATAGTAGTTATATTCTTGTATATAGGGAGCAGTATTATAGTAGTTATATTCTTGTATATAGGGGGCAGTATTATATATAGTAAAGAATTGATAAAGTCCTAATAACGTTGCTTTGTATAAGTGAATTGAGTAATAAGTGCCATTTAATGTAATAAATTCTGCAGCAGAACTGACAATATATAATACATATGTACCTGGGCAACCCATAACTGCCGAGTCCAAGAAGAAATTACCCTGCTGGGTTGTAAAGTTCAGATAAAGAAACTTTCTTCTCTTCTGGTGAATATGTATGTAAATCCCCCGACTCTCCGGCAAGTAGGTACTTAATTAAAGATGCAAAGCTACTGGAAAGTTATTATTAAAAGAAACTGGCTCACACTGGATTAATCCTATTGCTTCCCACACAAGCACAAAATTACAGAGATATTTATCGGCTGATGAAATGGTTTTGGTTTCTTTCATTCTAATTGGTTAGTTTCTGATTTTTTTCTTCACTAATCTTAACTTAGAAATAGGAATCTGCTTGCGGAGCCCTGAAGCTTTTGCATTTGCGTAACATGAATAATCTGACTTTATTTTTCACAGGAAACAGGTAAATGTTGAAATGTTCTCACAGATGCGATGTACTTACATGGTGTATAAGTCTATGGCTGTTCATATGCAAGTGCAGATGTAGCACAGCTGAACTTGGCAGATGTAGCAGAATCCTAAAATCTCACTCTAATACATCTGTGTGAATACACTCTTATATACATGAATACACTCTTATATACATGAATACACTCTTATATACATGAATACATTCTTATATACATGAATACACTTTTTTATACATCAGTATTGATCAACCTACATTTCAAAAACCTAAGATGTGGCGCTTTATGTCAGCTAAGTGTTCTTGATGGTGTATAAACAGATGTAGCAGAATCAAACTGTAACCATCACGACTTATATGTTCTTTGTAAAAGACATAACACACCAGATACTGTGCGCACCAAAGGACAAATTCAGCTCTGCTGCATCTGACAATCTAAACTCTCCTACATCTGTAGTCATAAACTCTTGCTTTTCATAAGAGATAACATATCACTGCTTCCCCAAGATCAACACCGTCCTCTTCTAAAATACTCTGTGCTACTGGGGGACACTGTTTCTTCCTCTATGTACCTTTGTTGGTATTTTCCCAAAATGAACTGCCCCCTTGCATTATAGAAGTTCAGCTAAACTGGTAGGGGAGTTTCTGATGCCAAACTTGCTAACAGTTTGCAATGATAATCAGCAGAATTGTGAATGCAGCTCTGGAGTAAAAAAATAGGCTATCACTAAGTTTAGTATACGATAAATAATATCATATATGTAAACAGGGATTCTACAAGCAGAATACTGTGTGTAACTCGGATCAGTACAGGATAAGTAATGTAATGTATGTACACAGTGACTCCACCAGCAGAATAGTGAGTGCAGCTCTGGAGTATAATACAGGATGTAAAGCAGGCTAAATATAGGATAAGTAATGTAATGTATGTACACAGTGACTCCACAAGCAGAATAGTGAGTGCAGCTCTAGAGTATAATACAGGATGTTACTCAGGATCAGTACAGGATAAGTAATGTAATGTTTGTACACAGTGACTTCACCAACAGAATAGTGAGTGCAGCTCTGGAGTATAATACAGGATGTAACTCAGGTTCAGTACAGGATAAGTAATGTAGGTACACCGTGACTCCACCAGCAGAATAGTGAGTGCTGCTCTGGAGTATAATACAGGATATAATTCAGGATCAGTACAGGATAAGTAATGTAATGTTTGTACACAGTGACACCACCAACAGAATAGTGAGTGCAGCTCTGGAGGATAATACAGGATGTAGCCCAGCATCGGTACAGGATAAGTAATGTAATGTCTGTACACAGTGACTCCACCAGCAGAATAGTGAGTGCAGCTCTGGAGTATAATATAGGATGTAACTCAGGTTCAGTACAGGATAAGTAATGTAATGTAATGTAATGTAATGTATGTACACAGTGACTCCACCAGCAGAATAGTGAGTGCAGCTCTGGACCATAGTACACGATGTAACCGAGAATTAGTAGCAAATAATTAATGTCATGTATGCACACAGTGCTTGGTCCCTGGTAGGTATACCCTTGAACCTACAGATAACTTTGATTACCTCAATGATTTCTCAGGGGGCACAAAACAAAAATGGCAACTTTGTATTCATGAAGCAGGGAGCTCAGGATGAACAACTCCCAGACAGGTCCTGAAATACACTGCATTCATCCCTCCTCTATAATAGAACTACATATCAAGAATACAAAATACAATTTCAGGAGCCGAAACATTTTTTTTTTTTACTCGGGAGAATTTCTTTGAAATCTTGTTGTTTTATTACATTGATTTAAATGCCAAGGACAAGCTCCTTGTCTTAACAGCACGCAACGCTGGACCGGTGATAACGCTTTTTGCAACACTTGAAGAGAAATGACTTTTACATCCCTGCAGCTATGATAATATTTATGGGGCTTGGGATCCGCAGTCCCACATGTAGACAGGAAAAGCTGCTGCTACTCGTACTTCTCAAAAATGATACATTCAGAGGTAAAGTAAATGACAAATGTTTCGCCGGCGTCTAAGTCGCTGCCAGTTACGGCGAGTACGGTCGGGTCCATATCGCCTATATCCCTGTAATGTCAATATCAATTTACATGCACTTGTAGCGCCGTCTTCTGACTACGCCATTGATTCCTCATCTGGTGTTGTCCTGCTTTCCAGCTACATTGTGACAAGCCCTTGAAGGACTTGAGGATGAAACATTGTGACGATTCCTTCCCTCGTGAGCCTCTTTCCCTATTTGCAATTTTGTATACGATCGCTGCTTGCAAGTCACGGCCAAGAAGCTAAATAAGAACGAACATGTCGTCTTTCTTAGTTACCATCAAATAGGATAAATATCTGGCTGAAGTGAACGGAGGAAAACAGATGAAACAACACAAGGATATAAAGTGTTTAATTGCTGAATAAGTAAAACTTCAAGGTCAATGTCAAGGTCAAAGGCATAAAGGGGGGTCTCTGGTTTTACATAAGTAACGTTTAATCATTGTATAATGATAAGTTCTGCAACTTTCTAAAAAAGTTTGACAATTCTTCATCATTTTCAAGATTTGTGCTTGCTGTCAGTGAATGAGATCATTCTTGTTTTTATCCAGTGGCTAAAGTCCTGTACAAATCTAATACTTCTCACAGATGAGGGTTTGTTACAATTATATCCTTTGTGAGAGGAGATTTATTAAAGGGTAACTAAACTTTTAACAAAAAAAACATGTCAGAGGTTTTGATCGGTGGGGTCCGAGCACTGAGACCCCCACCAATCGCTAAAACGAAGCTGCAGAAGCATTCGGGTGAGCGCTGAGTCGCTTGGTTTCTGATCGGCTTTTCTCTGAAAAATGATGTAACGTGTACGGAGTCAATACACCAACTGCTCGGCTTTCCGAAAAAAGACGATCATTAACGAAGCGGCTACATCAACTTTTTTTAAAGTGGCGAGAGCAGCGGAAACGGGCCAACATTTCTATGGCGTAGAAACCTTGTTAATTTCCCCCCAACGACTTTTAGAAAGTTGCAGAAGTTCTCATCATAATGACTATGCTTCGTTTACAGAAAAAAAGGAAAACCCTTAAAGGGGAACTCCTATCTTATAAAGTAACAAATATATTGCTAGGATAAGCCCTAATTTTATGGGACCCCACCGAGCCGGAGAATCGCTGATTTACTGCTGTCTTCCCTTTACTGTTTCTCCCGGCACTTCTGCACCCCGGCTGCCCGCTGGGCGTAGAACGGCGACATAGGCATATCCTATCTACATGCCATCACTTTATAAGTTGAGAATAGCCTTTAAAGGTGTAGTGTCCTCTAGAGTCAAAACTTTACCTTTAAATGTGTCCCGATGAAGGTGATGCAGTAGGTTTATCTACAGTCTTAAGGAAAACCACAAATAACACACCCCAATGAAATGTGCCAAGTGACAAACTCCGCTCTGCTACATCGGAAAAAACTAAAAACCTTTTAAAGATTAAATATCTCAAGTATATTGGGAAAGGGCTCTTTAATTACTCAATAACTAATACTGTCAAGGTCAAAAGACTCTCCAGGGAGTTGGAATTCTTGAAGATTGCATTATTGAAGTGATGATTATATCCGCTGTAAATATTTATTTCTCCTTCTGTTCGACTGCCGTCACCTCCGCGTTTGTAATGCTAGTCTTTGAGAGAAGGTTAACGCCGACGATTGCTTAAGTAGTATGTAAATTCATGCCGCAGAAACAATGAGTAACGCGCAGATATTTATAGACTCTTTGTAACATTGTACAATTGGAAGAAGTGCAGGATTCTTCTCAGAAGCTTCGGAGAAATTTTATCCCTGACTCTGACATTTACATTATCTGAACACAACAAGAGAAAATAAGAAGGAGAAGCGAGTCCGGGAGAAGACAAGTTTAAAAGTCATCGAAGAGACGTCGTATAGTATTCACCTAGGTGGCGCCAGTCAAGGATTAGAGCCAGACTAACCCGAATATCCCTCCCTACCCCCTTGTCGCACTCACAGCGGTCAGGAAATATGAAGGGTTAATTGGTAAGACCCTCAGATTATAGCTCTGGTTGTCTCCTGTAGGAACCAAGGATTTTCTCTTAACAAATAGCAGCTCTGCAGAATCAAATAAAGCCAGTTTGAGCCCTGATGCTTTATATTATCCGACAAGGTGAGCAGAGGACCAAACTACCAGAAGGCATTTATTTCTATTCACATGGAAAATAATATTTCACAGGTCACCAGGAGTTAAATAAAAAAAAGTTGCACTAAGTTTCAGACTGCAATCTCCATTCTTTCATTCATCTTTAGACCCCCTGATATGCAGTTTGCAACCTGCTCCTAGTTTATATGGATAAGTCCTCCCAGTAATACATGCAGGATGTGAGGTCTGTGTGTCCAGGATGCTGCTGCCTTCACTAAGTCTCGCCTTGACTAGCAGTGTCACGGTCTGTGGGTATGTGGACCCACTAGGCTGCACCGCCGTAGCGGGGAGGCAGCTGGCCAAACAACAGAGCACCCAAGCAATACAAAGTCCAGCACAAGAGTACCTGAATAGTCCAGACAGTGGCAGAGGCTTTAGCATGGATGGAGGTGGGTGCAGCAGGTTGCGCCAGACGTGGCGGATGACACCTGGTGCAGTAGGATGCGCCAGACGACAGCAGGAGCAGCAGGACACGACTACAATCACTAATAGGCTCAGGACCAATAACACAGCACGGGATACAGGAAACAGGCAGCAGGGTACGGGAACAACGGGAACAGGGCAAACACTAAGGGACCATTGCAAAGACTAACATGGGAATACTAACAACGCTCAGACAATGACCCAAGGGGCAGGGCCCTTCTTAAAGTCCAGGGTGATCATGGGCTAATTGATGATGATTCCCATGTGCACGCGCTGGCCCTTTAAGGCGGACATGAGCGTGTGCGCACAGCCCACGGGACACAGCGGAGTGGAGCGGAAGGGAGAAGATGCGGGCCAGCGCTCACAGATCCATGGCTGCGGCCGCTGGGGGTAGCTTCATTCCTGTACTGCTTTCACATTCCACAGCCTGTGAGGGATCTTTTCTCCCTTGTCCTGACAGACACTGATGCTGAGGAGTATGTGATGTCCCCTTTCCTCCCCATGCATAGTCTGTCGTGGGTCCTCTCCTCCCTAGCTTCACTTCTACTCGGTACGGCTTGTGTGACTTGCCCTACCCGAAGACTTGCTTTAGTCGCTCTCCACACTTTGATCTGCCATATACAACCACCTCCCACCCTGAGCTGACACAGCCACGAGCAGTCTGCTGTTGGATCTAAGTCAGAATCAGCAGGACAACCAGTTGTGTAATAGATAGATAGATAGATAGATAGATAGATAGATAGATAGATAGATAGATAGATAGATAGATAGATAGATAGATAGATAGATAGATAGATAGATAGATAGATAGATAGATAGATATGAGATAGATAGATAGATAGATAGATAGATAGATAGATAGATAGATAGATAGATAGATAGATAGATAGATAGATATTATTATTTTTTTTAACACACATAAGATGATTTAACGTGGATATCTTGATTTTCTTTATCTCTTTAACATGCTGATAATAGTCCAGGGTGTCACTATGAGTCCTGATATCTTGTGTCTATATCTCATAGTATCAGTAATTACAGGTTACTTACAGCCGCACTACAATAGGTGACTGTACACTGTATATGACACATACCCCTCATATATAAGAATATCTGCGTTAATTATCTATTCCTCGGAATGATCTGAGAGGAAAGATGGATAAGGAAACCGTGCCCTTCCAAGGTGCGGGAATATTCTGCGTAGCTTGGCATCTTCCAGGTGTGAATGCGCTCATGACTGTGCATTAATAAAACATTAGGATTATTAGGAATCGGAGATGAGGTTACCTGCGGGAGGAAGCCAAGGAATTAATCTGCTGCTAATACACATGTAGGAAAGTCATGAAGGTCAGGCAGCCGACTCTCCACAACCCTGAGCCACTGCTGAATATTACTTATCAATGTAGCTCCATCCTCTGATTACCATATAACATCTGACACTCGTGTGCGCCGCGCGGCTATGACTGTGAATATACATATCTTAATAAAGAAGATGTTGTGCTACACTTCCAGGTATCCTTCATATCTCCTTGGCCGATGGACCTAAGCCATTAAATTCAAATTGACTCACTATTAACAATAAAACTTATGGTGATTTGTTTTCTAGGAAGTTTAATCTTTCTACCAGACACCGTACAGTCATCTGTAGTGGGAAACATCAACTGTCCCACCGCATTACTTATCTTATTCTGATAACTGATCCTGTGTTACAGCCTGTATTATACTCCAGGGCTGTATTCAAAAATCTGCAAGCTTCAGAGCTTACATTTCCAAGCAATTTGTGTTTGTTCAGTGTCTGCACAGAACTTGCGCTAGTAATATGTACATTTGTACTCTGGGGAGGGTTCTCATTATACCAGGTACTGTACAGCAATCTGTTGTAGGAAAAATTAACTGCCCCTCTGCGTTATAGGAGTACAGAAGATTGGGTATGGAAGGAAGTGTCTGATGCCAAGATTGTTGTTTTCAATGACAACCAGTACAACTGAGAATGCAGACGGTTACTTAGAATCAGGTCAAGATTAGTAATGTCATGTATGTAGACAGTGACTACACCAGCAGAATAGTGAGTGCCGCTCTGGAGTATAATACAGAATGTAACTCTGGGTCAGTACAGGGTAATTAATGTAATGTATATACACAGTGACTCCACCAGCAGAACAGTGAGTGCAGCTCTGGAGTATAATACAGGATGTAACGCAGGATCAGTACAGGATAAGCAATATAATGTATGTACACAGTGACTACACCAGCAGAATAGTGAGTGCCGCTCTGGAGTATAATACAGAATGTAACTCTGGGTCAGTACAGGGTAATTAATGTAATGTATATACACAGTGACTCCACCAGCAGAACAGTGAGTGCAGCTCTGGAGTATAATACAGGATGTAACGCAGGATCAGTACAGGATAAGCAATATAATGTATGTACACAGTGACTCCACCAGCAGAATAGTGGGTGCAGCTCTGGAGTATAATACAGGATGCAACTCAGGATCAGTACAGGATAAGTAATGTAATGTATGTACACAGTGACTCCAGTAGCAAAATAGTGAGTGCTGCTGTAAAGGATCTGCCAGGCACAGCGGGGTTAACGCCCATAGGTAATCAGTCGGCACCTGAGTCTATGTCTCTGAGACTGACTCCAGCTTCCACCACTCAGGCTGGCAGGCTTAGGAGTGGGAGAGCCTATCACAGCCTGGCCAGACTCAGCTAGCTCCCGCCCTCTGTCTATTTATACCTGCCTTTCCTGTTCCTCCTTTGCTTGTGATTCTTCTCGTGCGGTTTCCTGGCCCAGCTACAGCTTCTGACTATTTGATCCCGCTCCATACTGACCCTGGCTTACTGACTACTCTTCTGCTCTGCGTTTGGTACCTCGTACACTCCGGGTTTGACTCGGCTCGTTCACCTCTCTTGTTGCTCACGGTGTTGCTGTGGGCAACTGCCCCATTTCCCTTAGCTTTGTGTACCCTTGTCTGTTTGTCTCGTGCACTTACTGAGCGTAGGGACCGCCGCCCAGTTGTACCCCGTCGCCTAGGGCGGGTCGTTGCAAGTAGGCAGGGACAGAGTGGCGGGTAGATTAGGGCTCACTTGTCCGTTTCCCTACCCCTATCATTACAGCTGCTCTGGAGTATAATACAGGATATATCTCAGGATCAGTACAGGATATGTAATGTAATGTATGTACACAGTGACTCCAGCAGCAGAATAGTGAGTGCAGCTCTGGAGTATAATAAAGAATGTAACTCAGAATCAGTACAGGATAATTAATGTAATGTAAGTACACAGGAAATATTTTTTTTATGTACATTAGTTCTTCATAAAAACGGTAAAATATATAATAAAGGTGAATATACACATTAAAACAATAAAGGTTGCTATGGACCAAACCGCGTGAAAGTGGCCTGTCAGGCACATTAAGAGTGTCCTGAAAAGGTCATTTTTATTTGAAGATATTGAAGTATATATAGTAGACTACGCTATTTAATACAGAGACATACAGTAAGGAAAATATACTGCGTGGTATCTGTCTTCTCTTATAATGGGACCTTTGCCTCACTTTCCCAGCACTGACCTCTTCCTCCTCTTCCTCCTTTCCCTGTTCTTGTGACTTATTTTATCTGTCACTTTATTACTATTATAAAGGAAGCTGCGAATATCAGCAACTTAACCGGAGCACAGAGCAGGGTCCCGACGTTCCACATTCTGCTTCCACTCCAGCCGCTGTGACCTCTATAATGAGTTTTACATGCCTAATTTATTTTATGTTATGAATCAGCTCATACCAGGTCATTGAAGTCCAGAGTTCTCAGTGTGACGAGTCCATGTATTTATAAGTGGTCACACGACTATTTTAATAATTCGTAACTTTAAAAAAAAATAATAATAATAAATATAATAATAATAATAATAATAATGACTGTTACAATGTGTCCAGTGTTGTTACTAGAGCCTGACTGCTGTTCCCTTCAGTGACATGACGTGACTATTAAGTCCATGGCCAAAAGTAACACAGAGACATGTCCTTGAGTCATCCTCGCCTGGCAAGTTGATAAAATCTCTATGTCCCAGTTATATCTGATTCTGGGAAAGCTGGGTGACAACCAATAGGGCTTCCAATACAGCTCATCGCCCAACTTTTCTAGAGTCCTGAAAAGCAGATGTGCCTAGCTATGCAATGATACATCCACGGGGTGATCCTTCATATGGTGCCTCTGTATGGCTTTGTATGTTCCCCTAGATACAATGCGTATGAGATAGGAGGCATACAGAGGTAGAGAATAAGATCTGCAATATGGCAGCAATAACCCTACTATTAATTTTCTCTATTAACATCTCCCAACATTCATCTCCTTTTCTGGCTTTTATGACCAAAACACATTAAAAAATGGATTCCATTTACAGTGAATGTTGCTAGATGACAAACTCGGCTCTGCTGCATTGATTAACTCGGCACTGCTACGTCTTTAGTATGCAGTAACATTCTATTTGATGCTGTAGTATTATCTGACATAGCATTGTACCCTATTCTCTGCCCACCTAATATAAGGAGCAAGTTACTCGGTCTGTCACTTGCTTATTATTAGATAGTCCCAGTTACTGATCAAGTAGTGATGTTTATCATTAAAAGGGTTGTGTAGTTTACATGACCCATTGTCATATACCTGATGTAAGAGAGGGGGTCCCCGATCTGCATCTCATCTAATAGACAGTATCTACAAAGAGCGTCTCTTACTCTGAACGATGAGATGTGTCCATGAATTACACAGATAGTCCACAGATTTTAATAGGTACGATGTAATACTTGACTTCGCCTGTGGTGGTGCTGCAGAAGACTTGAACACCTGCTGCCAGGGTACAAAGAGTGCCTCTCACTCAGGAGAACCCGACACATCCAGAAATCGCACAGTGATCCCATTGATTTTAATAGGTACCATGTAATGCTTGATTTCGCCTGTGGAGGCGCTGCAGGAGATTTGAACACTTCCTGTCTGGTTTATATTCTTATTTAGTCCTTTTGTCCAATATCGATAAATTGTACAGAATAAATCGTGTAACAGGTTTGGTCTGATTCATGGATGATTAAAAGGGAATCGCAGTTATGATATCCGGCGAAGACACCCACTGAATGGCTCCGCAGCTTTGATATGTGAATGTGTGTGATATTCATTGTAACGGCAGAATTGTTTCATCACCGCGTCTCCCGCCGTAGTCCACAGTCTGCACCGGTACCGGGCAGTATTATAGTTTATTACAGATAATGATGTGTTGTAGCCATTTCACTAATGATCCTGTCATCAGATTTCTTGGGTTCAGGATATTTCATGTGAAGTACCGAATGCTGGCCGGGAAATATGGAGGCTCATTAAATGAATATTTCACTCTACATTTTATTAATATCTATCTATCTATCTATCTATCTATCTATCTATCTATCTATCTATCTATCTATCTATCTATCTATCTATCTCATATCTATCGATCTCATATCTATCTATCTATCTATCTCATATCTATCTATCTATCTATCTATCTATCTATCTATCTATCTATCTATCTATCTATCTATCTATCTATCTATCTATCTATCTATCTATCTATCTATCTATCTATCTATCTATCTATCTATCTCATATCTATCTATCTATCTATCTATCTATCTATCTATCTATCTATCTATCTATCTATCTATCTATCTATCTATCTATCTATCTCATATCTATCTATCTATCTATCTATCTATCTATCTATCTATCTATCTATCTATCTATCTATCTATCTATCTATCTATCTATCATCTATCTATCTATCTATCTATCTCATATCTATCTATCTATCTATCTATCTATCTATCTATCTATCTATCTATCTATCTATCTATCTATCTATCTATCTATCTATCTATCTATCTATCTATCTATCTATCTATCTATCTCATATCTATCTATCTATCCTTCTATCTATCTATCTATCTATCTATCTATCTATCTATCTATCTATCTATCTATCTCATATCTATCTATCTATCTATCTATCTATCTATCTATCTATCTATCTATCTATCTATCTATCTATCTATCTATCTATCTATTTATCTATCTATCTCATATCTATCTATCTATCTATCTATCTATCTATCTATCTATCTATCTATCTATCTATCTATCTATCTATCTATCTATCTATCTATCTATCTCATATCTATCTATCTATCTATCTATCTATCTATCTATCTATCTATCTATCTATCTATCTATCTATCTATCTATCTATCTATCTATCTATCTATCTATCTATCTATCTATCTATCTATCTATCTATCTATCTATCATCTATCTATCTTCCTTCTTAAATTGATTTAAACCTTTCAATGTATCCCCCTTTCTCTAGATACCTCTATGTAAACAAATAATGTATGAGAGACCACCCTGAGGGTAATGCCACCCAACAAAAGAGAAGAAGATATACAAGTATTGGCCTTTCATGTCTTGGGATGGGAGGTTTGATGAACCGAGCAGAGGCCCCGAGGGTGGGGGTGCAATTTTCCTTTTTGCCAAGGGGCTGTTCTTCTCTCTGTACACCCTGAATTCTCCATAAAACCTTGCAAATATCCTTAACCCTTGGAACACTACAGAACACGGATATTTTTCTTTTCCTGGCGATATAATTGTTTTATGGCACAATGGTTTATGTGACAAATGTGATCTGATGATTGAAAAGCCTTAAGTATCATGATTTATAGCAACTCACGTTTCAGTTTGCAATCATCTCCATGATGGTAATTGGGTATAAATTGGAGACAATTACGATTGTGGTAGGTATTAATGAACAATAAGAATAAGTCAATTAAGAGACTTTCGTTAAGGGTTTCAAATTCTATTTATAAGTCAGTAAGCTGAAAAAGAAAACACTTATGTCCTCAACCATCCCGTCAGTAAGAAATAAATCATATATGACGACTGCTTAAATCCAGCCCGACGCCGGATATAACATCACATCTACTATAGTCATAGAAAACAGAAATGAAAGGAACAGATCTATCTATCTCATATCTATCTATCTATCTATCTATCTATCTCATATCTATCTATCTATCTATCTCATATCTATCTATCTATCTATCTATCTATCTATCTATCTATCTATCTATCTATCTATCTGTCTGTCTGTCTGTCTGTCTGTCTGTCTATCTATCTATCTATCTATCTATTTCATATCTATCTCATATCTATCTATCTGTCTGTCACATAGGGTTCGTGGACCCACTGGGCCTTATCGCCTTGGCGGTATTTCAGCTGGTCAACAGGGCGCAGGTCAGAGTCTATAGTTTATATAGGGTACCTGTGGCAGCTCGGACAGTAGCTAGGCAGGCTTGGCAGGAACTAGGCAGCAGGTAGACATCAGGCGTGGAGAAGCAGGACAGGCATGGTATACAGCACAACACAGCATGGCTACAGCTCAGCATGGCACTAGATCAGGATACAGGTTACAGGATACAGGAACAGGGAACACTGGGAGCAGGAAACACTAGGGGATCATTTGCAAGACAGACTTGGAATACAACAACAAAGCTCAGGCGTGGGAGGATAGGGCTGGGACCTTCTTATGGCCCAGGGTGCTTTGGAGCAATTAGCTCAAATCACCAACATGCGTGCGCTCTGGCTTCTTAATTCTGGACTGAGCTCGTGAGTGCACCCTGTTGGTCACTGTGGAGCAGGAGGGACCGTATGTGTAGACATCTCTTGAGAGAAGGGCGTCGACTGGATGGAAGGAGTTCGTGGTCAGCTACCACGGACGTTACAGTATCCCCCTCTTACGCCCCCTCCTCTTGGGACCAGAACGAGAGAGAAACCTCTTAATGAGGGTAGGAGGGCAGGAGCGTTGAGATTCTTCTCTGGCTCCCAGGACCTCTCTTCTGGACCAAACCCCCTCCAATCTACTAAATAAAAGGTTCTTCCTCTTACTTTTATAATGTCCAAGATCTCCTTAACCTCGAAGGTGTCTGAAGGGCCACTGGAGGCAACCGCAGGGCTTGGAGTCTTAGTAAAGCGGTTCAGAACCACTGGCTTCAGGAGAGAAACATGGAAGTAGTTGGAGATCTTGAGGGTAGGAGGCAGCCGAAGCTTGTAGGCGACAGGGTTGATCTGCTGCAGGATCTCAAAGGGACCGAGGAACATGGGAGCAAATCTGTAGGACGGTACCCTCAGTCGAATATTCCTGGAGGACAGCCAGACCTTCGTGCCAGGCACAAACTGAGGGGGTACTCTTCTCCTTGTGTCCGCCTTCCGCTTCATGCAGTCGACCGCCAACAGGATGGAGGATTGAGTCTGCTGCCAGGTCTGCAGAAAGTCCCCAAAAGCCTTGTCAGCAGCTGGTACCTCGGACATAACAGGGACAGGGAGAGGAATTCGTGGGTGTTGGCCATAGACAATAAGGAACGGTGTCTTCTGTGTGGATTCGCTGGTATGATTGTTGTAAGAGAACTCAGCCCACGGAAGCAACTGCACCCAGTCATCATGCTGCTTGGAGATGAAGTGGCGTAGGTAGTTCTCCAAGATCTGATTGATCCTCTCGACCTGACCATTGGACTGAGGATGGTAGGCTGAGGAAAAGTCCAACTTTATACCTAGGAGTCCGCAGAGGGCTCTCCAGAACTTTGAGGTGAACTGAACCCCCCGATCAGACACAATATGCTGCGGCAAGCCGTGCAGGTAGAAGATGTGTTGGATGAACAGCTTGACCAGCAGAGGAGCAGAAGGAAGACTGGTCAAAGGAACAAAGTGGGCCATCTTTGAAAATTGATCCACCACCACCCAGACAGTACTGCATCGGGCAGAGAGAGGCAGGTCCGTAATAAAGTCCATAGCTATATGCTGCCTGGGGGCATTGGGCACAGGCAATGGCTGGAGCAGACCAGCAGGTCTAGAGTAAGCGACCTTGTTGGCTGCACATACTGAACAGGAAGAAACAAAGTCCATAATGTCCTTTGGCAGCATGAGCCACCAGAAATGACGAGCAATCAGATCCCGAGTCTTACGGGTCCCCACATGACCTGACAGTCTAGAGGAGTGTCCCAAGCGGAGGATTCTTCCATGGTCACCCAGGCGCACAAAAGTCCTCCCTGGAGGAATGTCCCCAACTTGCAGGGGATTGACAGAGACAATGCAAGACGGATCAATGATGTTCTGTGGAATCTCCATGGTGTCTTCTGTCTCGAAAGACCTGGACAAGGAATCGGCCCCCACACGTTTTGTCGGCCGGGCGATAATGGAGCTCAAACTGGAACCTGGTAAAGAACAGCGACCACCTGGCCTGACGAGGGTTCAGCCATTGGGCCGTCTGAAGATAGGTAAGGTTCTTATGGTCCGTAAAAATCAGGCTGGGATGAGCTGCGCCCTCTAGTAGATGTCTCCACTCCTCCAGAGCCAATTTGATGGCCAGTAACTCCCAATCCCCAATCGAGTAGTTGCGTTCTGCGGAAGAGAAGAGCTTAGAAAAATATCCACATACCATTGACTTGCCCTTGGAGCCTCTCTGGAACCGGAGTGCACCAGCACCGACAGAGGATGCGTCCACCTCCAACGAAAACTGTAAAGAAACATCCGGATGATGGAGGATAGAGGCTGACATGAAGGCACTCTTCAGGCTATTAAATGCTGACTCTGCCTCAGGAGTCCACGCCTTGGCATTCATGCCCTTCTTAGTGAGGTTAGAGATAGGAGAAGTCAGTGAGGAGAAGTTTGGAATAAACTGTCTGTTAAAATTGGCGAATCCCAGAAAGCGCTGTATGGCCCTCAAGTCTTGAGGGCATGGCCTTTCCAGGATAGACTTTACCTTCTCAGGGTCCATCTCGAGACCTCGATTCAAGACGATATAGCCCAGGAAGGGTAGAGCAGGGCCGCCATCAGGGGGGTATTAGGGGTACTGGTGTGAGGGGCCCAGCCAAACCTAATTGAAAGGGGGGCCCGGCAATTGCCGCGACTTGCCATTGGTAGAAAAAAACAGGCCCCTGCAATGGGGCCCGTTTTTTTCACCACAGAATGTCGTGAGCTGCGGGCCCCCCTCTCGTCATGGGGGCCGTCGAACCGCCCGCGCGTATGCACTCGCGAGCGCCCGCGAGCACGCACCCACGAAAGCCCGCACTCGAGACCGTCCGCGCGCGCACCCGCGAAAGCACGGAAGCGCGCACCCGCGATCGCCAGCGCGCGCACCCGCGAGCGAAGCGCGCGCAGCCGCGGACACACACATGGACACAACTTACCTGGAGCCTGGCTGGAGGTGAAGGACTGGACGTCTGGACCGAAGACATCGCCTGACGAGGACTGGAGTGGGAGCAGCAGCTCTTCAGACACAGTGAGTAAAGTGTCTGAAAGTGCTGTTTATGTATGGCCCTGTTCACACAGAGTATTTTGCAGGCAGAAAAAAATCTGCCTCAAAATTCCTTACAGAATTTTGAGGCAGATTTTGACCTGCCCACACTATCTTGCCGCGTTTTTTTGCTGCGTTTTTTGCCCGCAGCGATTGAGGACAGCAGACAAAAAACGCAGCGAAAAATGAATTTTCTGCCTCCCATTGATTTCGATGGGAGGTCAGAGGCGGAACCGCGGCAAGAAAGGACGTGCTGCTTTTTCTTTTTTCCGCGACTGGCTCCCATTGATTTCAGATTAAATCAATGGGAGGCGGTTTTGGAAGTTGTTTGGTGCTGATTCTGACGCAGTGTCCGAGTCAATATCAAGGCCCAAAAACTCTGTGAACTGGGCCTTATTGTTAGGGCTTATTCAGACGAACGTGTAATACGTCCGTGCAACGTGCGTGATTTTCACGCGCCTCGCACGGACCTATGTTACTCTATGGGGCCGTGCAGACTGTCAGTGATTTTCACGCAGCGTGTGTCCGTGTGTCCGCTGCGTAAAACTCACGACATGTCCGATATTTGTGCATTGTTCGCGCATCAGACACCCATTGAAGTCAATGGGTGCGTGAAAATCCCGCCCAGCGCTTCCGCAGCAGTATAAACTATGAATGAAAACAGAAAAGCACCACGTGCTACAAACATACAAACAGAGTGTCATAATGATGGCGGCTGCGTGAAAATCATGCAGCCACGCATCATACGCTGCTGACACACGGAGCTGTTATGGACCTTTTGCATGCACAAAACGCCACGTTTTTTGCGCGCGCAAAAAGCACACGCTTGTGTAAATCCGGCCTTAGGGTAGGAACACACTAGGCATGAACACTGCGGATTTTATGCAACACATTTTATTGTGGAAAATCTGCAGCGTATCATGTTTTAGTTAAACAATTATTATTTGAGTGATTACACATTGTTTTAATTGTTTTAATTTATTCACAAGTCAGGAAATATTATAAATTAGATTCTAATTTATAAAATTTCCATGTGCTGGGCACTAGAGGGAGCACTTCCCAAAATTGCAGCATGGTCAATGTGGTAAAGCAACCTCATTGCTTTATGCTGCAAATTTGGGGTAGACACACTCTCTAGTGTTCTTACACAATCCCCCCTCCCTTATTCTGGCTAGTGCCAGGAAAAGGAGGGGGTTTGAATTGTCAAACCTCCTACACTGTGTGCCGCCATTTTCTGAGCGACTGCACAGTGTAGGAGGATTAGATACAGTGCTCAGCAGACAGTATCACACGAACATGCACGAACGTAAAACGCACATCACATACACGAACATAACTTACCTGCTCCTGCCGCCGCTGCCGCCTCCGCTCCTATTCCTTGCGCCTTCGCTTCCTTGAACATATGGCCGGAAGCCGCAGCCAGAAGTTGTCATCTTACTGTCAGGCCGCGGCTTCCGGTCCACATGAAAATGGCGCCGGATTTCGCTCTGCAACGGACCTTCCTTTTGGTCTGTGTGGGAGCGGCGCATGCGCCGTTCCCACACAGACGGCGTACGCTGCAGTGAATGGAGCGGCTCCCGTTCGCATTCTCTATGGGGTTGTATGTGCCGTATTCCATCTCTGTATGTGTCGTTAATCGACACATACAAAGATGAAAATAAAATGGCAGCCCCCATAGAGAAGTAAAAGTAAGAAAAAAGTAAAAAGTAGAACACAAGAACACAAATAAATAAAATTAATTTTAATATCATACTAAAAGCAATTGGATAAAAAAAAATATATTTCATGACACCTTCCCTTTAAATGCAGTCTTCCATTCATCACCCTGGCGAATACGGATTAGGTTGTAAGCCCCACGCAGGTCTAGTTTGGAAAATATCTTGGCACCACGTATACGATCAAACAGTTCTGAGATCAGTGATCTGGTTAAGACCTCGGTAGTCAATACAAGGACGAAGAGAACCCTCCTTCTTTTTGACGAAGAAGAACCCGGCTCCTGCCGGGGAGGAAGACTTCCGTATGAAGCCCCTCTCCAAGTTCTCCTTCACATAGGCGAACATGGACAGAGACTCTGGCAAGGAGAGAGGATATACCCTACCATGGGGAAGGGATGCACCAGGAATCAGCTCGATAGTGCAGTTATACGCCCAGTGTGGAGGCAATGTCTCTGCCTCCCTCTTGCTGAAGATGTCCAAAAATGCAGCATAATGACTCGACAATCCTGCCAATGACTGAGGCAGCGAAGGCTGAGCCGAACTAATCTGCACCAGGCATCGGGTTTGACACTCAGAACCTCTCCAGAATTCCAGTTAAGGACTAGGGCATGTAGTCGGAGCCAAGGCAGGCCCAGCAACACAGGGTTAATGGCTTTGGATAGGACATAGAACGACAGGAGTTCCGAGTGAAGAGCTCCCACTTGGAGCCTCAGCGGCTTGGTCACAACTATAACTGGGTCTGGCAGAGGTAGTCCATACACTGATGCAACCGTCAACGGCCTCTCCAAGGGGGTGGTGGGAAATTGAAGAAGATCCAACAGGTCTCTATGGATGAAATTAGCAGCGGATCCAGAGTCCAGATACGCAGAAACCTGATGCGTTCTCTCGCCGGACACTATGGTCACTGGTATGGACAATTTAGACAGAAGTCCTATCTTACCCAAGGTTGCCTCTCCTAGCAACCCTAGGCTTTGGGATGTTTGGGGACACAGGCGCACAAGATGGCCACCGAGGCCGCAATATAGACAGAGTCCCGAAGTGCGTCCGCGTTGTCTCACCTGGGTGGATAGCTTACACTGGTCCATCATCACAGACTCCTTATGAGGATCGACATCTGAGGACAGCAGGGGTTGCTGCAAAGTAGGGAACCGTTTATTGCTCTGGAGCAATTAGCTCAAATCACCAACATGCGTGCGCTCTGGCTTCTTAAGTCTGGACTGTGCTCGTGAGCGCACCCTGGTGGTCACTGTGGAGCAGGACAGCCGTAAGTGCAGACATCTCTTGAGAGAAGTGCATCGACTGGATGGAAGGAGTTCGTGTTCAGTAACCACGGACGTTACACTATCTATCTATCTATCTATCTATCTATCTATCTATCGTATCAACATTTTGCCATGCATAAGTTTACCTTTCTTTCTAAATTAGTTAAAACCTGTTCCCCCTTTCTCTAGGTACCTGCATGTAAACAAATAATGTATGGGAAACCACCCTGAGGGTCATATCACCTAACAAAAGTGGAGAAGGCATACAAGTATTGCCCTTTATCACCATATTAGAAAGTGATAGCATATCGCTAGGTTGGACCCCATCCTCTGGGACCCCCACCAATCCTAAGAGTGAGGGGGTCGCAGCAAATCCCAGGGATTGAGGCCAGCCTCACACTTAGTGCCCACCCAGCTGCTTTACCTTGTACAGGTGTAATGTAGGGGTAGGGAGACGGACAGTTGAGCCCTAATCTACCCGCCACTCAGTCCCTGCCTACTTGCACGGCCTGTCCTAGAAGGCGGCGTACAACTGGGCGATGGTCCCTACGCTCAATATCTGCACGACAGACAAACAAGACAAGGGAACACAGAAGCAAGGGAAGTGGGAAGTTGCCCACGGCAACACCGTGAGCAACAAGAGTAGTGCATGAGCCTAGTCAAACCAGGAGAGTACGCGGTAGCAAAAGCAGAGCAGGAGAATAGTAGTCAAGCCAGGGTCAATATGAAGCAGTGGTCAATGGTAATAGCAGGAACAGCAGAGCCAGGAAACAAGAGAATCACAGGCAAAGGACAAGCAGCAAATTAAGGGATAAATAGAACAAGGGCGGGAGCTAGAACCGTCTGGCCAGGCTGTGATAGGTTCTCCCACTCCTCAGCCTACCAGCCTGAGTGGTAGCAGATCGAGTCACTCTAGCAGACCTAGGAACAGATGCAGGCTGATTAACCACGGGCGTCGACACAGAAGCTGTGTCTGGCAAATCCTTTACAACAGGCTTTTCCATCTTGGGGTCATAAGTAGCCATAGTTAGTATTGTATACTGCACATGGCACTCATGTATATGTTTGTGTACCATTTGTTGTATTGTATTTTTTACCATAATTGATTCTCTTGCTGGGTGGGACTATGTTGTATCTATGTATTGTATTGGATCCAGTCATGTGTCTTATTTTTTACTACCATATGTTGTGTTTTAATTGTGTGTTTTTGTGGCATAATGAAATAATAAATATTTTGTTTTTTACTCATTGGGCAATTACTAGTGATTTGCGTTCTTTGTTTTGTGTGTTTTTATTTTGTACTTCCTAGGGCTTATCTATTGCACCCCTTTCGTGTGCCCACTGTACTAATATTTAGTCTTCCCATCTTTGTATGATCTTGGCTGATTCTTCCAAGAAATAAGTGCAACCTAAATTGGAGGGAATAAAATACAGCTAGAGATGAGCGAGCAGAACAATACGCCAAATTTTGGTGGAGCTATTATTAGCAATCAGATACATGCATAACAATGAGTGACGTCCCCTACGTGACCCCTGTATCAGCAGGCAGCGGCACGCTAAATTTAAAATCTATTTATTTAAAAATCAATACAGACTGAATTATAACGGCGCTGTATAAATGATTGACGCGGAACAATCCGACAATTTTTGGTGGCACTATTAGATATATTCAAAACAATGAGTGACGTCCGTGACGTCTGTTTGAGAAGTTAGCGTCACGCTACCAACACCAGGATTAAAACATTTTAAGAAGATTTGTGAATGATGTGAAGAAGATTGGTGATTCATAAATGAATGTAAGAATGTTATAGCTGCAGCAGCACTCACTCACAGCAATGGCACAATGGCTTCCTGTCTTCAAACACACTGACACTGGGCTGTTTATAGTGGCCATGATTCATATGACTGTCATCGGCTGAGTCATCAGTGACTCACATCTATATAATGATTGGCTGTGCTAGAGGGAGGGCTGCCTGCAAGTAAGGAAACCCGCCCGGCCGCTGTTTGAAGTCATGTTCTTCTTCTTTATCTTTTTGTCTTCTTCTGATCTGTAAAATGTCGGCCGGCATTTATAACAATTTGAGAAAATCTGAAACTTTTAGGGAAGTTGATTTCAAATTTGATTTTTGTAGAGTTGATTCTCTAATATAACCACAACAACAGCAATACAAGGCAGTTAAATAAGGGAACTTAAAGGCACAGCATCAATTAAAGGGAATGTGTTGCCAGCAAAACATGTTTTTTTTTTTTAATTAAACATTTAGTGTGTAGGTGTTTAAACATTGTTCAAATTTTTTTTATTTTTTTCACGAGTCAGGAAATATTATAAATTAGATTCTAATTTATAATATTTCCCATTGCTGGTCACTAGATGGAGCTATTCCCAAAATTGCAGCATTGCATGTGGTAAAGCAACCACATTGCTTTTTGCTGCAAAATTGGAAAAAAAGCACTCGCTCTAGTGAGCTCTGAGAATCCCCCCCTCCTTTATCCTGGCTAGTGCCGGGATAAACGAGGGGATTGAACGGTCTAACCTCCTACACTGTGTGTCGCCATTTTTTGAGCTAACACACAGTGTAGTAGGTTTACATACAGTAGTAAACACACACAAACACGAACATACATAGAAATCTCTTTTCTGCTCCTGCCGCCGCCGCTCCCTCCGGCCCGTCCGCTCCGTCTGCTGCCGCTGGTCCAAGTGCACAAGTCCGGAAGCCGCGGCCGGAAGTAGTAATCTTACTGTCCGGCCGCGACTTCCGGTCCACAGGAAAATGGCGCCGGACGGCGCGCATTTCAAATTGGACTGTGTGGGAGCAGCCCATGCGCAGTTCCCACTCAGACGGCGTACACAGAAGTGGATGGGACGGGACCCGTTCGCAGTCCCTATGGGACTGGCTGCCGTATTCCATGTCTGTATGTGTCGTTAATCGACACATACAGAAATGGAAAAAAAATGGCAGCCCCCATAGGGAAGAAAAAGTGAAAAAATAGAAAAAAGTAACACACAAACGCACAAATAAATAAAAACGTTTTTAATAAAACACTAACATTAAACTGACATGAAATTTTTTTTGGTGGTGACACTGTTCCTTTAAGTAACCACAGGGCATATCTTGGCTCTAGGAAGACTATGGCATAATCAGATCAATACAATAATCCATATTTGACTTGGGGATGCAATCCCCACATGTTTCAAGACTGAGGAGGTTTGCGGACATTTACAGAGATCCTGCAGACAGAGGTCCTGCGGGCACATTTCCTCACCCATGTTTGCTGAGTGGGCGGCTACGCTGTGATGTAAGAGCTGAGCTGTGTACTCTGAGACAATTACTACCGCTTCCCCGCTCCCCTTCATGCTGTTCCAATGGAGTGAGGAGCTGCAGCTGCAAACCCCCTCCCCCCCCCCCCCCATTATCCCCTCCTCTCTATCTACTATGTCCTGTTTCACAATAAATAAACAATTTTTGGAGGTGCCTGGGGAGATACATTGAAAATATCGGGCATATTTTCAGGCGTTTTTCGGGGCGTAAACACCTCAAAAAACGTTAAAAATGGAAACTGAACGCCAGCAAACATCTGCCCATTGATTTCAATGGGAAAAAAATTGTTTCATCAGATGGGGCGTTTTTTTATGCGATCGTTTGAAAAAACGGCGCATAAAAAATAACGGCCCATAAAAAGAAGAGCATGTCACTTCTTGAGCCGGTTTTCATTGTGTCAATAGCAAAACAGCTCGAAAAACGGCCCCCAAAAAAACGCAAAAAATAAACGCTTGATGCTTTAGAAACGGCTGCAACTTTCCCTTGAAAACAGCTCCATATTTTACAGTCGTTTTTACTTTAGCGTGTGAACATAGCCTTAGAGAGAGTCTGCAGGGAAAGAGAAACTAATCAGATATGTTACAAAGTTTCATATATTTACATATACTACTGGTTGATGCAACAAATAACATTGTTATACATTTCAGTCAGCCATTTTTAAGCACGGTCTACGATAGAGATGAAGAAGTGGAGTCACCCATAGAAGAATATGTAAAGGACTGGATTTCGGGGTCCACACAAGCTTCATTTCTACACTTTGTCAACTCTACATTGACATTTAAAATAGAAATCTAAAGGAATATATATTATATTATTACATTATACATCAAGTATATCGAGTCAAGGCAAATGCTCCAACACCTCCAGACATTCTGTTCTTGGACCTGATTCTTCATCCGTAAATGATTTTACCTCTCTCTCGCTGTACAGTGTGTAACCTTAAATGAAACCATTTTCACAATCTCATCTAATACCAGCCATTCTTTTGATAATATACGACATGGAAAAACAGCAAGACAATATTCTGAAACCATCACAAGCCGGGAAAAAAAAATTGAAAACTTTTCCGTCTTCCCATTACGGGCTGTTCATGCTTGGAAATTGTTAATTAAAATGACTATATCCAGGAAAGATTAAATCCCGACCTGTAAATTCTGGTTTTACTTCAGTCCAATATGTCACCCGTAAACCCGTAACAATAAAAGTTCCACCTATTAGACGGAGTGCTGTTATGTTTCAAGTAGATCTTTTAACCATCGCTAAGTCTCGCCGGGATTTTCAAGCAGAAACACAGCGCGTGACTCCGCATAGATTCTTAATATGAAAAATCCCTGACATTGTGACAGGTATTTTTTTTTCTTATTTTTTACAAATCTATTTTTCTTATAAGAGGCTTAGAGTGGAGGAATCGGACATATTTCTGATATATTATCAGGTGGAAGGAAGAAAAACAACAAATATAAAAACGTATAGGGTTATTCCGATCTCATAAAGTAATGGCGTAAGGCGGGATTCAAACGATCGGGTCGTTCCCGAGCCCGAGTGTCGGCCGGTAAAATCGGCCATTTTGCCCGGCCGGTTTGCATTAAGTTTTGCATCCGTGCCGGGCCGGGCAGATCCGGACAGTGACATCAGCGGCAACTCCTGAAGGGGAATCCCCATGTGTTCGGGGATTCCGCTTCAGGAGTTTCCCCTGATGTCACTGCCCAGATATGGACAGAGACATCAAGCGCTCTGTCCGGGAGCGGAATCCCCGAAAACACGGGGATTCCGCTCCTTCAAGGAGCTAAAGTGCGGCTAGCACATAGCAGAGTGGGATGATACCTCCCTGCTCTGCTATAGTGGCGTCGCTACAGTAGTAGCAGCCGCAGCAGCAGCAGCTGCAGCTGCTAGCGGCGCCATCGAAGGTGTCGCCGGGCCAGGGTGCTTTTAAAACAAGCAGGGGAAGGGAGCCAGCGCAGCGCTCCCTCCACCTGCTGTACACCCCGGCCCTGCCACACAGTGTACAGCGATGCAATTCGTCAGAATGGCATCAACTCCTCCTCCTCACATGCACTCTGCGCTGTGAGGAGGAGGAGATAGAGCGCAAGCTCCGGAAAACCCGGCCATCACTCGGGACACATTGCGGTGATAGCCGTGTATTACCCGGCCCCATAGACTTCTATGGGAGCCGGGCGGCCGGGTACCCGGGCGAAGATAGAGCATGTCCTATTTTTTGATGGCCGGTTTTCCCGTCCGTCAAAAAATCGGTCGTGTGAATAGCCCCATTAGGGGTCTATTATTCCTAATGCAGCCGGGTGCCGGCCGATTTATGAACGGCCGGCACCCGGCCGGGAAATCCTGCCGTGTGAATGAGGCCTAATGCTAAAATATGTCATCACTTACTGATCGGTGAGGGTCCAACCTTTGAGACCCCTGAGAATTACCTTTTTCCTGCATAGCGGCGTCACCGGCTGTGCTGGGAACCGTAGAACAAAGCCATCAGCTTGCTCAGCTGTTTCCATAACTCCTATAGAAATGAATGGAGAGAGACGCACAACCACCTCTCCATTCAGTCTCCATGTTGGACGTGGCGGCCAGCGGGCAACTCACCAGGCAGTAGACACCCGTTCTCGACATAGATGTGGGTCCCAGGGCTGTGACCGACATCTATTAGACATTCATTTCATATTCCGTGGATATGCTATAAACTGGGAATAAACCTTTAAATGACACATTGACCCTCAGTATTTGCTTTCTCTGCATTTTTTTTTTTTTTTTAAATCTACTTTTTAATTCAATTATTAGAGTAGATAAATCAGATGCATTTTTTGTTATTATCTGGTCAAAACACTGACCCGCTGTCTGTCCTTTCCCTAAATATTTTTTATTATTTTTTTAAAACTTAGAATAAAAGGAAACATGCATTTTTGTTAATAATCAGATTAAATTATGAAAAAAACAAACAAATATAAAATACATCACATTGACCCTCAGTCTTTTGTCGCCCTATCTTGTTTTTATCGTTATTTTTTTAAGAAATTTAGATAAGAGGAAACTGTTACTTTTTGTTTATTACTAGGATAAAGGAAGAAAAATAACAAACCCTAAATATTTTATTATTATTATTATTATTATTATTATTATTCATTATTATTTTTATTAATATTATTAATTATTACATTGCCTTATTAGTATAATTTTTTTTGTATTATTATTATTATTCATTATTATTTTTATTAATATTATTAATTATGTTGTTTTATTATTTTTATTATACATTTTATAGATTAATATAAATTATTACATTGTTTTTTATTTTATTATTATTATTATTATTATTATTATTATTATTATTATTATTATTATTATTATTATTATTATGTTATTATTATTATTATTATGTTGTTATTATTATTATTATTATTATTATTGTTATTATTATTATTATTATTATGTTATTATTATTATTATTATTATTATGTTATTATTATTATTATTATTATTTTATTATTATTATTATTATTATTATTATTATTATTATTATTATTATTATTATGTTATTATTATTATTATTATTATTATTATTATTATGTTATTATTATTATTATTATTATTATTATGTTATTATTATTATTATTATTATTATTATTATTATTATGTTATTATTATTATTATTACTATTATTATTATTATTATTATTATTATGTTATTATTATTATTATTATTATGTTATTATTATTATTATTATTATTGTTATTATTATTATTATTATTATTATTATGTTATTATTATTATTATTATTATTATTATTATGTTATTATTATTATTATTATTATTATTATGTTATTATTATTATTATTATTATTATGTTATTATTATTATTATTATTATTATTATTATTATTATTATTATTATTATTATGTTATTACTACTATTGCTACTACTACTTTTTATATGATTCATTCTTTATTACTATTTTTTTATCATTCTTTTTTTACTCTACATTTGATGTTTTGTTTGACTGCCAAATGGTATTCTTGGCCTTGGTTATTCATTTTATGCTGTTTCTTATCAGCAGACGGTAGTTTATTATGGACAACACATAGGCTACATCTAGTCAAAATGATTTTGAAAGGCTATATACTATAGATTCGTCGAAGGAACAGAAAAATAGCTAAAAAGGAGGATAGCCCCTACTTCTTCTTATCTCTCCCAAACAGAAATGTTGGAAATATTTGAAACCCAAGTAGATAGCTGAAGTCATCCGGCAATACACCATATTATATCTATCTAAGAAAAAAAATCACATGCCGGTCCTTATGATTTTTTCTATGTCTTGTTTTCATAGGATTAAACTTTCATTACCCTAATATCCTCAGTCACTCGGTGTGAAATTGTATTGGCTATTTGTCATCATTCTATAAGAGGACATTGATTTGGGTGTCTGTGATATTGATATCTTATTCAATAAACCCATTAATTTGACCAACATATTTTTTTAGCAGCTTTCAATGATTTTCGTGTTAAGATAACAGGTCACTTGTAAGGTCGCCTATTCCATGGAGACAGGTGCCCCCCCCCCCCTAATAACTAAACAGAGATATTCTGTGCTGAGGAGAATTACATATTGAACAGTCGCTCCGTCATGTTGATTATACTGTAACCTTATCTCTTATGCAAGGACTCATAGGACCAAAAAATCTAAGGAATTATTATTATTTCTAAAAATATCAGAAGACTGGAGAGTAGAAAATAACCAAAGATAAGAACGTAACACAAAAGAATAATCATAATATATATATTTTATTTAATTTTGTGCTTCCGCCAGGGAAATTGTGTCACATTGGCTGCCTGCAGAATGCAAATCTCTAGTTCTGTTATCTAGGATAATTTACATCAATATTGTTAGTATATTAAAAATAAATTAAGAATTTCCTATCTATCTCATATCTATCTATCTATCTATCTATCTCATATCTATCTATCTATCTATCTATCTATCTATCTATCTATCTATCTATCTATCTATCTATCTATCTATCTATCTATCTATCTATCTATCTATCTATCTATCTCATATCTATCTATCTATCTATCTATCTATCTATCTATCTATCTATCTATCTATCTATCTATCTATCTATCTATCTATCTATCTATCTATCTATCTATCTAGCTATCTATCTATCTATCTATCTATCTCATATCTATCTATCTATCTATCTATCTATCTATCTATCTATCTATCTATCTATCTATCTATCTATCTATCTATCTATCTATCTATCTATCTATCTATCTCATATCTATCTATCTATCTATCTATCTATCTATCTATCTATCTATCTATCTATCTATCTATCTATCTATCTCATATCTATCTATCTATCTATCTATCTATCTATCTATCTATCTATCTATCTATCTATCTATCTATCTATCTATCTATCTATCTATCTATCTATCTCATATCTATCTATCTATCTATCTATCTATCTATCTATCTATCTATCTATCTATCTATCTATCTATCTATCTATCTATCTATCTATCTATCTATCTATCTCATATCTATCTATCTATCTATCTATCTATCTATCTATCTATCTATCTATCTATCTATCTATCTATCTATCTATCTCATATCTATCTATCTCATATCTATCTATCTATCTATCTATCTATCTATCTATCTATCTATCTATCTATCTATCTATCTATCTATCTATCTATCTATCTATCTATCTATCTATCTATCTATCTATCTATCTCATATCTATCTATCTCATATCTATCTATCTATCTATCTATCTATCTATCTATCTATCTATCTATCTATCTATCTATCTATCTGTTTATCTCATTATTTATCTATCTATCTATCTATCTATCTATCTATCTATCTATCTATCTATCTATCTATCTATCTATCTATCTATCTATCTCTCTCTATCTATCTATCTATCTCATATCTATCTATCTATCTATCTATCTATCTATCTATCTATCTATCTATCTATCTATCTATCTATCTATCTATCTATCTATCTATCTATCTATCTATCTATCTATCTATCTATCTATCTATCTATCTCTATCTATCTATCTCATATCTATCTATCTATCTATCTATCTATCTATCTATCTATCTATCTATCTATCTATCTATCTATCTATCTATCTATCTATCTATCTATCTATCTATCTATCTATCTATCTATCTATCTCATATCTATCTATCTATCTATCTCATATCTATCTATCTATCTATCTCATATCTATCTATCTATCTATCTATCTATCTATCTATCTATCTATCTATCTATCTATCTATCTATCTATCTATCTATCTATCTATCTACCTATCTATCTATCTATCTATCTATCTATCTATCTATCTATCTATCTATCTATCTATCTATCTATCTATCTATCTATCTATCTATCTCATTATCTACCTGTAATGTCCGTGGCTGCGGGCTGTCAGCTCCGTTCCCCTCTTGACAGCCGCAGCCACGAGTCAGCAAGCGCTGGCCCCAGCCTCCTCCTCAGGAGACGCCAGCGCTCGCGTCCACTCACCTCAGCCGGATCCCGTAGGGTTCACGCGCACGCTCGTGCCCACTCCTAATGGGGCAGCGCGCGCATCGGACATTGTGGATGAACTTTGACCCGTGAGTACCCTGGACTATAAGAGGGGTCCAGCCCTCCAGTTTGATGCCTGAGTGTGATGGCCTCCTAGTGTGTTACCTGTTCCAGTCCCTGTACCTGTTCCTGTTCCTGTACCTAGAATTCCATATCTTCCTGGTCGAGCACTGTGCTGTGCCAAAGTCATTCCGTGCTGCATCCACATCTCACCTGCTTCACCTCGCCTGTAGTCTGCCTGCTACCTAGTCCCAGCCGAGCCTGCCCTGCTGCTGTCTGAGCTGCCACAGGTACCTATAGAACTATGGACTCTCACCTGCTTCCTGTTGGCCAGCTGCCTTACTGCCAAGGCGGTACGGTCCAGTGGGTCTTCGTGACAGTACGCTCAGGCCATGGACACCGCTGGTCGATTCAAGACCATGACGACGTCACAGGAGATGCGAGCGGATATGCTGGACCTCCGGTCTTGACAGGACCAACTCCTCCAGGCGGTGAACATCCTTGCACGTCGGCAGGAGGCACAAGCTGCTGTTCCTCCTACTACAGCTCTTGGCAGTTTTGACCCGCGTGTTTCTTTGCCACTTCCTGACCGCTATAATGGAGAAGCAATTACCTGTCATGGATTTTTAAACCAGTGCCAGATCCACTTCAGCTTGGATAGTAAGACATTTTCATCTGATGGTGCAAGGGTCGCTTTCATCATTTCTCTCCTCACCGGCAAGGCTCTTGCATGGGTGAACCCTATCTGGGAGAGACAAGGTCCAGAGACCCGTGACTTCCAAGCCTCCCTCTGAATATTTTGCATGCTGTTTGAGGAGCCTGGACGAGTCTCATCTGCAGCAGCATCTTTAATTGACCTACGCCAAGGAGACACCTCTGTGAGTGAGTACGCTATCCACTTCTGCACCCTGGAGGGGGAACTGTTATGGAGCGATGAGGCTTTGGTGGCGGCATTCTGGCATGGACTGGCTTTCAGAATTAAGGACGAACTTGCCGCCCGAGATCTGCCGTCTACCCTTGATGACCACATCCTTCTGTCGGCCCGGATTGATATACGGACCCTCCAAGCGGGAGACCGCTCCAGTCTGTCTCCTACTTTGCAGCAACCCCTGCTGTTCTTAGATGTCGATCCTCCTAAAGAGTCTGTGATAATGGACCAGTGTAAGCTATCCATCCAGGAGAAGCAATGCAGACGCATATCTGGACTCTGTCTTTATTGCGGTCTCGATGGCCATCTTGTGCGCCTGTGTCCCCAAAGATCCCAAAATCTAGGGTTGCTAGGAGTGACAACCTTGGGTAAAGATGGACTTCCGTCTAAATTGTCCATACCTGTGACAATAGTGTCCGGCGAGAAAACGCATCAGGTCTCTGCGTATCTGGATTCTGGATCCGCTGCTAATTTCATCCGCAGAGATCTGGTGGACCTTCTGCAATTTCCCACTACCCCTCTGGAGAGCCCGTTGACAATTGCTTCAGTGAATGGACTACCTCTGCCCGATCCTGTTATAGCTGTGACCAAGCCGCTGAGTTTCCAAGTGGGAGCCCTTCACTCCGAACTTCTGTCTTTCTATGTCCTGTTCAAAGCTGTTAACCCTGTGTTGCTGGGCCTGCCTTGGCTCCGACTGCATGACCCAGTCCTGGACTGGAATTCTGGAGAGGTTCTCCAATGGGGCCTTGAGTGTCAAGGTTGTTGCCTGGTGCAGATTCGTTCGGCTCAGCCTTCGCTGCCTCGGTCATTGGCAGGATTGCCGAGCCATTATGCTGCATTTTCGGACGTCTTCAGCAAGAGGGAGGCGGAGACATTGCCTCCACATCGGGCGTATGACTGCCCTATTGAACTGATTCCTGGTGCATCCCTTCCCCGTGGTAGGGTATACCCTCTCTCCTTGCCAGAGACTATGTCCATGTCCGCCTATGTGAAGGAGAACTTGGAGAGGGGCTTCATACGGAAGTCTTCCTCCCCGGCAGGAGCCGGGTTCTTTTTTGTCAAAAAGAAAGATGGCTCTCTTCGTCCTTGAATGGACTACAGAGGTCTCAACCAGATCACGGTGAAGAATAAATATCCGTTGCCACTGATCTCTGAACTGTTTGATCGTATACGTGGTGCCAGGAGTCCGCATTCAATAGCCTGAAGAGTTTCTTCACATCAGCCTCTATCCTCCATCATCCGGATATCTCTCTGCAGTTCTCGTTGGAGGTGGACGTGTCCTCTGTCGGTGCTGGTGCACTCTTGTTTCAGAGAGGTCCCAAGGGCAAGTCAAGGGTATGTGGATATTTCTTCAAGCTCTTCTCTTCCGCAGAACGCAACTACTCGATTGGGGATCGGGAGTTACTAGCCATCAAATTGGCTGTGGAAGAATGGAGACATCTATTAGCGGGCGCAGCTCAGCCGATCCTGATTTTTACAGACTACAAGAATCTGACCTACCTCCAGACGGTCAGATCGAGCTCCATTATCCCCCAGCCGACAAGAATGTGAGGGCCTTGTCCAGGTCTTTCGAGACGGAAGACACCTTGGAGACTTCACAGAATATTATTGATCCATCTTGCATTATCTCTGTCAATCCCCTGCAACTTGGGGGACATTCCTCCAGGGAGGACGTTTGTGTGCCTGGCTGATCGTGGGCGAATCCTCTCCGCTGGGGTTACTACTCTAGACTAGCAGGTCACGCAGGAGCCCGTAAGACCTGGGGTCTGATTGCTCATCATTTCTGTTGGTCCACGCTGCCCAAGGACATTATGGATTTAGTTTCTGCCTGTTCTGTATGTGCAGCCAATAAGGCCGCTCACTCCAGACCTGCTGGTCTGCTCCAGCCATTGCCTGTGCCCAATGCTCCCTGGCAGCATATAGCTATGGACTTTGTTATGGACCTGACTCTCTCTGCTGGATGCAGTACAATCTGGGTGGTGGTCTTCCTTCTGCTCCTCAGTTGGTCAAGCTGTTCATCCAACACATCTTTCGCCTGCACGGCTTGCCACAGCATATTGTGTCTTATCGGGGGGTTCAGTTCACCTCGAAGTTCTGGAGAGCCCTCTGCGGACTCCTCGGTGTGAAGTTGGACTTTTCCTCAGCCTACCATCCTTAGTCCAATGGTCAGGTCGAGAGGATTAATCAGACTTTGGAGAACTACCTACTCCACTTCATTTCCAAGCAACATGAAGACTGGGTGCAGTTGCTCTCATGGACAGAGTTCTCATACAATAATCATACCAGCGAATCCACAAGGAATACACAGGTTTTCATTGTCTACAACCAGCCCCCACTAATTCCTCTCCCGGTGCCCGATACTTCCAAGGTACCAGCGGCTGACTCCACGTTTAGAGACTTTCTGCAGATCTGGCAGCAGACTCGATCCTCCATCCTAATGGCAGTCGATCACATGAAACAGAAGGCTGACACAAGGAGAAGAGAACCTCCTCAGTTTCTTCCTGGCACGAGGGTCTGGTTGTCTTCCAGGAATATCCGACTAAGGGTGCCATCATGCAAATTTGCCCCCAGGTTTCTCGGACCCTTTGAGATCCTGCAACAGATCAACCCTGTCACCTATAAGATTCGGCTGCCTCCTACCCTCAAGATCCCAACTCCTTCCATGTATCCCACCTGAGGCTGGTGGTCTTGAACCGCTACACCAAGACTCCTAGCCCTGTGGTTGCCTCCAGCGGCCCTTCTGACACATTTGAGGTTCAAGAGATCCTGGACACCAAGAGAGTGAGAGGAAAGACCTTTTGTTTGGTGGATTGGAGAGGGTTTGGTCCTGAAGAAATGTCTTGGGAGCCAGAGGAGAACCTCATTCTCCTACTCTTCTGAAGAAGTTTCTCTCTCGCTCTGGTCCCAAGAAGAGGGGGCGAAAGAGGGGGGATATTGTAATGTCCGTGGCTGCGGGCTCTCAGCTTTGTTCCCCTCCTGACAGCGTTGTTGTATTCCCTAGCTTGTCTATGTGATGGCCTCCTAGTGTGTTACCTGTTCCAGTTCCTGTACCTGTACCTGTTCCAGTTCCTAGCAATCCATACATTCCTGGTCTAGCACTGAGCTGTGCTAAAGTCGTTTCGTGCTGCATCCACGTCTGACCTCCTTCACCTCGCCTGAGGTCCGCCTTCTACCTAGTGCCAGCCGAGCCTGACCTGCTGCTGTCTGAGCTGCCACAGGTACCTATAGAACTATAGACTCTCACCTGCTCCCTGTTGGCCAGCTGCCTTACCGCCAAGGCGGTATGGCCCAGTGGGTCCACAGACCCGTCATAACACTATCTATCTATCTATCTATCTATTATCTATCTATCTCATATCTATCTCATATTTATCTATCTTTTTTCTATCTATTTATCTATCTACAGTGCATTTGGAAATTCTTCAGACCCTTTCACTTTTTTCATATTTTGTTATGTTGAGGCCTTGTGCTAAAATAAAAATAAAAATTCAAGTTTTTTCCCACTATTCTGCACTGAATACCCCATAATGACAAAGTGAAAACAGAATTTTAGAAATTTGTGCAAATTTGTTCAAAATGAAAAACTTAAATTTCGCATGGACATAAGTATTCAGAACCTTTGCTATGACACTTGAAATTTAGCTCTCTGGTCCTCCCATTTTTCTAGAATTTCTTTGAAATGTTCTTACACCTTGATTGGACTCCACCTGTGGTAAATTCATTTGATTGGACATGATTTGTAAAGACAATAGCTCCAATCTACATAAGGTCTCACAGCTGACAATGTATATCAGAGCAAAAACCATGCCATGAAGAGGAAAGAACTGCCTGTAGAGCTCAAAGACAGGATTGTGTGGAGGCAGATCTGGATAGGGGTACAACAAAAATCCTGCTGCACTGAATGTTCCCAAGAGCAGAGTGGCTCTATAATTCTTAAATGGAAGAAGTTTAGAACAACCAGGACTCTTCCTAGAGCTGGCCGCCCCACCAAACTAAAAGTAATCGGGGGATAAGGGCCTTGGTAAGAGAGGTGACCAAGAACCCAATGGTCACCCTGGCTGAGCTCCAAAAATCCAGTGTGCAGATGAGAGAAACTTCCAGAAGGTCAACCGCCACTGCAGCACTCCACCAATATGGGCTTTATGGCAGAGTGGCCAGAAAGAAGCCTCTCCTCAGTAAAAGACACACGAAAGCCCGCATGGAGTTTGTAAAAATTCACCTAAATAACTCTTAGACTGTGAGAAACAAGATTCTGTGGTCTGATGAAACCAAGATTGAACTATTTGGCCTCAATTCTAAGCATCATGTCTGGAAGAGACCAGGTACTGGTCATCACCTACTCAATATCATTCCTACAGTGAACCATGGTGGTGGCAGCATCATGATGTGGGGGTGTTTTTCAGCGGCTGGGACAGGGAGACTGGTCAGGGTTGAGGGAAAAATGTATGATGAAAACCTGATCCAGACTTCTCCGGACCTCAGACTTGGCCAAAGGTTCATCTTCCAACAAGACAATGACCCTAAGCAGACAGCCAAGACAACACAGGAGTGTTGTTTCTGTGAATGTCCTTGAGTGGCCCAGCCAGAGCCCTGACTTTAACCCAATCGAACATCTCTGGAGAGACCTAAAAATGTCTGTCCACCGACGTCCCCATCCAACCTGATAGAACTTGAGAGGATCTGCAGAGAATACTGGCGGAAAATCCCCAAATTCAGGTGTGCAAACCTTGTGGCATCAAACCCAAGAAGACTGGTGTAAAGGATCTGCCAGACACAGCTTCTGTGTCGACGCCCGTGGGTAATCAGTCTGCACCTGCTCCTATGTCTGTGAGACTGACTCCATCTTCCACCACTCAGGATGGCAGGCTTAGGAGTGGGAGAGCCTATCACAGCCTGGCCAGACGGAGCTAGCTCCTGCCCACTGTCTATTTATACCTGCCTTTCCTGTTCCTCCTTTGCCTGTGATTCTGCTCTGCTTGTTTCCTGGCTCTGCTGCTGCTGCTTGAACTACTAATCCTCTGCTTGTTATTGACCTTAGCTTTACTGACCACTCTTCTGCTGTGCGTTTTGTACCTCGTTCACTCCTGGTTTGACTCGGGTCGTTCACTACTCTCGTTGCTCACGGTGTCTCGGTGGGCAACTGCCCCATCTCCCTAGCTTCTGTGTACCCTTGTCTGTTTGTCTGTCGTGCACTTACTGAGCATAGGGACCGTCGCCCAGTTGTATCCCGTCGCCTAGGGCGGGTCGTTGCAAGTAGGCAGGGACTGAGTGGCGGGTAGATTAGGGCTCACATGTCTTTCTCCCTACCCCATCATTACAACTGGAGGCCGTTATCACTGCTTCAACTAAGTCCTGAGTAAAGGATCTGAATACTTATGTCGATGCAATAAATTAGCAAAGAATTAACATTCTGTTATCTCTTTGTCATTATGGGGCATTGAGTGCAGAATGATGGGGAAAAACTTGCATTTTCTTTTATTTTAGCACAAGGATCAACATAACAAAATATGAAACAAGTCAGAAGTCTGAAGACGTTCCGAATGCATTGTATCTATCATTATCTGATTTAAACACTTTTTGCCCAGCGCTCAACAATGGGGCCTGGATTAGGGTGAAATAGTTGTGGTCTGTATGAAAGGGCGTAATTTAAAATGCAACGGCATATGCGTGGCATTTTGCTATTGTGTTTATTTCTTAGGTTATTTATGGATGTTTATATTATATATATATATTTGTTTTGTTTTATGTATTTTTTAAGCATTTTGGATTTTTATCATTGTTAAATTTTATGAGGTCATAAATATATTAAAGACTGTATACAACAACAAATAAATAAGAAGACAAACTGAAAAGGAGTAAAACTCTGCATCATAAAATATACACCAGGAAAGTGCAAAGGACTTTAAAAAAAGCAATAAGGGATTCAGGAAGATACTGCAGGGAAACACATTTCACACACAGAGAAAGTCTCATACAAGAGGTCAAGCTCGGAAGCCAGAGGGAGATGGTCTCCGAGGAAATATGAGGAAGCCCCGTTCAGAGCTGGTGTGGAAAAGACGCAACTAATATGACAGACACGGACTTTATTCTTATCATTTATTCATAAAGCTCCAACATGCTGTGCAGAGCAGTAAATGAGAGGATAATGACTGCATACAAGGAGTGCATACCCAAAATGAGGAGCAATGAGACAAAGGCCGGAGGCATGTGGAGGGTGTATTCTATGGGGATTCTAGGGTAGGAATTGAGTCAGTTTTGTTTTATCAGAACAAATTAAACTAGATAGATGATAGATAGATAGATAGATAGATAGATAGATAGATAGATAGATAGATAGATAGATAGATAGATAGATAGATAGATAGATAGATAGATAGATAGATAGATAGATAGATAGATGATAGATAGAGAGAGAGAGAGAGAGAGAGAGAGAGAGAGAGAGAGATAGATAGATAGATAGATAGATAGATAGATAGATAGATAGATAGATAGATAGATAGATAGATATGAGATAGATAGATAGATAGATAGATAGATAGATAGATAGATAGATAGATAGATAGATAGATAGATAGATAGATAGATAGATAGATAGATAGATAGATAGATAGAGAGATAGAGAGAGAGAGAGATAGATAGATAGATAGACTGCGCATGCGCGGACGTATGGCTCGGAGTAAAGGTCACACAAACATGTGACGTAATAGGCGCATGCGCACTGCACATCAGAGTGTGCAGACGCCATCTTAGATACTGGCTAAATAGAGAAATGTTGCAGGCATTGTACATATATACAGATGTTATTTATTCAAGATTAGGGTGACAGGCAGAGAAGTATCAGGGACCCCGACAATAGATGGCTCTAATCCAGCAAGGAGAAGATTACGTCTAGACAGTGCTGCAGGGACGGCATGAGGTCACAGATCCGCAACCAGCAGATCCATGTCACTCACAGATAGGGAAAGCACCACCCCATGCATGCGTAAATAACACACACATGGCATAGTGCAATCCCCAACCTCCCCACTTGCATCTTTTGACGTGTATAGTGAGCATAACTGGAGAGCACTCATGTCAGAAACGGGTCATAGTCACATAGAACACAAATCCGCCTAAAGTCACCACCGATCACAGTTGAGCCTAGATTGCATAAATAAAGTGGAAGAACAATGCCATAAAACAAAGAATCACCAGCCATACATAGAATACAGAACAATGATCCAATCGATCCACAGACGTGATATCCCATAAGATGTATCTTCATCTAGAATAGAAAAATAAAATTAGTATATACTCAAAATTCTCATGTCAAATATATGGAACAGAATGTCTGAGCATACCACTGCTGGGACCCAATGTGAAGAGGGTCTACATAAGTCCACCCAAAGCAAAATCCACATTTAAACCCCTAGGTTTCAAGGAATAAAGTTTTCCTATCCATTGAAGCTCTCTAAGTTTAAGGAGCTCCTCCCCTTCTGGGTAACGGGATACGATCTATAATAGAGAATCTTAGTTGCTGTTCAGTATGTCCTAAATCAGTGAAATGTTTGGATACTGGAAGATCCAACCTCCTCTTCCTAATGGTATACCTATGTTGGTTGAGTCTGGTCTTCAGGTCCAAGGTGGTCTCACCTACATATAGAACTTTGCATGGACACTGAAGTACATAGATCACAAAATCACTGTTACACGTCAAATAGTGCCTAATATGGAATTGTTTGCCCGTACCAGGATGTTCAAAAATTGGTCCCTTGTGTATGAGATGACAGTTAACACAGCATAAACATGGATAACAACCCAACTTGGGTGTAGACAGAAACATCTGCTTTTTAGCACTAATGGGGCCAATATCAGCTCTGACTAGCTTATTCCTTAGACTCGGCGGTCTCCGATATGAGAAAAGGGGTGGTCTAGTAAATTCACTAACACGGGGAAGACAGTTACCCAACATGGGCCAATGTCGTCTAATAACCCCAGCAATTTCATTGCTCCTTTCCGTGTAGGTCGAGACAAAGGGAATGCGTCCTAAATCGGTTATTGAATCCTTGGATTCTAAAAGTGTCAACCTGTCCAATTTATCTACTCTGGCTCTATGTTTGTCAAGGAGTCTCTTAGGGTACCCACGTCTCTTAAAGCGGTCCATCATAAGATCCAGTGTCTTGTCAGAGCTACCTGTATCACTAACCACTCTTTTAACACGCATAAGCTGGCTTACAGGTAAGCTTTCCACCATCCTGCGTGGGTGACTGCTGGAAAACAGGAGTAAATTATTACAATCAGTGGATTTTACAAAAAGCTCTGTATTAAAATGATCACCACTGATTTTAACCAGTACATCTAGAAATTGAATTTCCGACTCAGAATGTACCAGCGTGAATTTGACACCCTCATCAATCGAGTTTAGAAAGGTATGAAAATCAGTCAGCATAGTGAGGTCTCCGGTCCAAATCAAAAAAATATCATCAATGTACCTCCACCACTTGACAACATGGTCAAAGTGATGGGACACATAGACGAAAGCCTCCTCCAAAGTACGCATGTAAATGTTGCCATACGTAGGGGCAATGTTAGACCCCATGGCAGTACCCCGCAGTTGTAAGAAGAATTCGTCCCCAAACAGAAAATAATTGCATCTCAATATAACATTAAGCAACTGTACAAGGAACGCACGACACTCAGGAGAAAAATCAGACAGTAGTAAAAAATCCTCCACAGCCTTCAGGCCTCTAACATGATCAATAACGGTGTACAGACTAGTGACGTCAAATGAAGCAAGTATGATGTTCTTATCACTTGGTATAGAGACTTCCTGCAATTTTTTTATAAAATCAGAAGTGTCCCTGATGTGAGAACTAGCGCCTACGGCATAAGGTCTGAGAATTTTGTCAAGGAATATAGCAACATGACAAAAAATAGAATCTGTACCAGACACAATAGGTCGACCTGGGGGATTAATTAAGGTCTTGTGAATTTTAGGAAGTGTATATAGAACCGGGGTTCTAGGATGTTCGATGATCAAATAATCACTCAAACCCTCATCAATAATGCCTCCCAATTTGGCCTTATCCAGTATCGCCTTGATCTCCCTACTAAATTCAAATTTTGGATCATGTGAGATCCGTTTATACACAGCAGGGTCATTCAGTTGTCTCCGTATCTCTCTCAGGTACATGGTAGTATCCATGACCACAACCGCACCACCCTTATCAGCTGGTTTGATTGTGATACTTGAATCTCTAGTTAACTCTTTGAGTGCCTCAAACTCTGCTGTAGTCAAATTAGGGTGTGTGTGTCTATTATCCGGGCTAGGACCTATTTTAATGGCTTCAATGTCATTCCTAACTGCAGTAATAAATGCCTCAATGGCCGGCATACTCGATGAAGGTATGAAATTACTTCCTTTAGAGAGACCCACATGCCTGAGGTTCAATTCAGAACTCTTAGTAGGCATATCCAAGAGCTTCTAAGAGAACCACCATTTTAATTTTATAGACCTAAAAAAACGAAACAGATCTTTTTCAATTGAAAACCAATCAGTACATGCAGCAGAACAAAATGACAAACCCTTGTTCAGAAGCAAAGATTGAGCATCAGTCAATACCTTGGAGGAGATATTCACAATTATCGTTTCCTCAACTCCATTGGACCCCTCCTCATCTGCAGTCTGGGACTGTTCACTCTCTGGTTTCGACCGCCAACCGTGCCTTCTGCCCCCTCTCCTAGTACGCTTCCTGCCGGTATGGAAGAGTCTGGGGTCTCCCCTAAAAAAGGAAAGGAATTTTCCATCACATCCTTGTTGGGTGCCAACGATCTCCTACGTCTCCGATTATCCTTGGACACAGTTCCATCCCTGTAATCATCTCTCTGCCAGTTGTTCACCTTCCCCTTCTGGTAGTCGTCTGCATCTCTGTTCCATTTCCTTCTCGATAGATAGATAGATAGATAGATAGATAGATAGATAGATAGATAGATAGATAGATAGATAGATAGATAGATAGATAGATAGATAGATAGATAGATAGATAGATAGATAGATAGATAGATAGATACAGGCAGGCCCATGTTTCTAATCTCTGATAATCTTCTCGAAACAATACAATCAACAATACAAAGCCGTATATTAACCTCAAATGTCTTATTGAGAATACGGTTAAAAGTTAAAGTTGCAGGAGGGCGAATGGATAAACCAGGGACATCTCTGTGATCCTAGAAGAGTGGGCCTGAAATATGAAAATAAGTTTGTGCCCCTTTGAAATAGGGAACAATGTGAGTATATTTTTGTGCACATGTAGCAGTTTTATTGTGAATATTCATCATGATATTTATGTATTTTAGTTTAGAAATTTGTATCCTGAAGAAATATACGGCAATGCTCTGAACACTTTCCGAGCGGCAGTGGTTGGCGGCACAGTCACTTGACCCACCGCTGAATCACTTACACTGCAAAATAGTTCAATTAATGAGTCGATTTGAAATAAACTTCTCTCTGCCTAAAATGTAATAATAACGTCTGGTTTCTTTTTGCTGCATCTGCTACACCGGCTCTTCCAATTGGATGATTTGCGATCATATTCTCACATTACATTCATCCTAAATAAACAAGTCGTTATCTTTATTAGTCAGTCGTAGTATTCGATTTCCGGAATTTGCTGCATAGGTGACATATACGTTTATTTTTATGTTGTTTTTTTTTTCCAAGACAAAGGTTGTAAATATAGATTTGTTATAAATTAATTAAAATTTGTCTAATTTGTAACTAATTTCGTATTATTTATTTTATTTATGTTAGGTTTCTAAAAATTGTTATAGTTATCATATATATTATTATGTATAGCTAAATTATTATTATTATTTTATTTTTATATAATTATTATTATTATTATAAAGATTATATATTACATTTATAAAGTTGTATTATATATTTCTGTAATATTTGATATTTATTCCGCATATGTATATATCTAAATTATTTATTCATATATATTTTAGTCATTATTTACATATATTATTTATAGATTTCTATTATATATCTGTGTTATATTTATATATTTACTTTACATTTTACATGTTTCTATATTAGTAATATTTATATTATATTATGTATTTATGTTATTATTCTCTATGCCTTTATTAATTATTTCACTTTTTTATTTCTTTGCGTGCCCAAATTTTATTCCGCTGCTTAAAATCTCAAAGCCAACATCTATGCTATGGCTCTATACAGCCGCCAAGTTGTGCGGAGCCATAATACGGCATCCACAGAAGTCTATCAAGTCCTATTGTACCTCTTCCATACGGACGCGTACAGCGCTTTTTTGCGTTGGATTCACATTACGCATTTGGTGATGTATGGATGCCCCATATGGCGGCACATGGACGGCTTACAGCTTCGTAATACAGAACCAAAGACACTCTATATGCTGCGTTACAGGCTCCGTGCCGTGTGCAAGAGCCATAATTCGGAGCCTACTGGTGGGTCCTTGTGGTCATGATAGAGTTAAGGTGGGTGAATATCAATTTGAATTCTCTTTTGCAATCATGGAGTGTCTGAAAAATTGACAGTCACATTACAGCTCTCCAAACACATTCTGTTTTCATTAAATGACTAATCGAAAACCAATCAAGCACAGGACATAGAATTACTGCTCGGAATTAGAATGTTTCTACCTCACCAAGAACTCAGATTAAACCTATTGAAGAATAATTATATAGGTATAAATACCCCGTACATTCACATCATTGAAGTCAAGGGATTTCTTGGGATATCCTGTCAAATCTGATTATTTCACTTTCTTAAATTTTTTTTTTTAGATTTGCGTAAATTTTTCGACTAACACTTATTTTTGTAAAATGTATTTCCTTTATATATATATATATATTTTTTTATATTTGTATTTTTTTGGGTGGGTTATTTACACTTTTTATCCACCACACTAATATGTCTTCGTATATATTCACATATTAATAAAACGACTCAATTACAATCTCCCATTATTACTGGTGACCCCCTCCTTTTAGTATAACATTTGCTTAAAGTGAATTTCCACCTTTGAACATAATTTTGCTTGTGTAATCTAAACTTCGTACTTATTAATGTTGTGGTTTGATACAGGTCCCCTGAGTTTAAAGGGTTATCCAATGACTTTTGGCAAAAAAAGGTCCTAACACCAGTAGGCACCATAATACAACATATATATGTTATATCTTTAGAATTTTTTTTTTACCTTTTTTTCTCACTTAGCAAACCACAATATGAAGCCCGGGCTACCGTTTCACTTCCTGGTGGAGAGGTGGAACTTCTTCTTGCCACGCGCATGGAAAGCCTACAAGTCCCAGCATCCTCCTCTTCCATCACCAGCTGGATGTTTCACGCCCTACAACTCTTCTCATTCCTAACTTTTGGAACACCTGCGGACCAGCCCCTTACAGACACATGCAGTGATCATAAGCCGAGTCCCTTTTGAGAGGCGTCACAGGTGATGCTTCAAAACGCCAGACCCATTAGGCAAAGAGATCAAAATCAGCAGCACATAACAAATCCCCGGTGTCGAGCTATAGCCGCTCCAGGATATCAAGTTTTTGAAATTGTGACGCAAAAAAAGCCTTTTATTTCACCATAAGATAGTGACTTTTCCAAGCATGCCCCATTAAACAAGTGATGTGCCGGCACAGACTGGAGGGGGAGGCAGCGGGCGATGACGTGCAGCTGTGAAGATGCGTTCCATCTTTCAAAAAAACGATAGCAGATCTGGGGTCACTATTGGATTAGGGGGAAGCGGTCAACTAGCCAACAGAAACAAATGAGTTCTTTCTTTCAGGGTTAAAAAATCAGCCTGCAAAAGTTTTTTCTCTCTGGAAAAGCCACCACTAGGGGGAGCTTATGTTCATAAAAGATGAGCAAATCCATTCTGCAAATTCCAAAACTTTTGGGATCTGCGACGTACAAATCACCATCAAATTTTACAGATTAGAAAAATAATCACATGACCTCGGGCGAGTCTCCTTATAATTCCTTGCAGAAAGCTGTCCCAAAATGCACCGCGGTTATCCCTCCCACTATGCATATATGTTGTGGTCGCTAATGCTGATTTGGCATTAAATAGCTTGAAATTGGTAGGATCCTAGAAGACCTCAGAGAGTCAGACATCACTTTACCCATTGATAAAACAGTATGCAAAAAGTTTCTCAGCTCCCCCTAGTGGCGACTGCAGGCAGCCATAATTTTATCATGCAACTCTATGGCTGTGTGAAGAGCAGGATTGCACAATCATTCAAAGTCAGAGCAAGGTTTGTGCGGGGGCATTTATGTACTAGGTATGGGGGGAAAAAAAACTTCTGCAGGTAGTGACGTGAAAAAAAGTTGTAATGTAGACCGAGCCCTAGTTACGTTGGAGACCAAGCAATGCTTATAACAAGTCTATATCATTTTTCACTCTATATTATGCATTTGCGACCCCCAATTTGAGTCCTTGAAGACAGCGAGTCCTTATTTTGACTTCAAACACGGCTGTAAGTGAGCACTTGATGAGATTCCATGGATGTCGGCTTTGCTGATACTATTACTAAGTCGGAGCCCAGTGTTTTGTTTCCCATTATTGTCTGTCAATCACGGGGCTGCAGAAAATCAGCAGCCACCACTAGATAGATGAGGATTCACGAGCGATGACTGAGATCCAATAATACACTTAGCTGTTCACTCACCCAAATAGTAGTTAATTTACGTTCTTGTTCATATAGGGATAATGACTTGCTATGTGCTGTTTATTGTCTCCTGGGCTTTGTTTTACTTACAAGATTTACTCTGGTGAAGGAGATTTTCTGAATTGGGAAAACAATACTTACTGAGTTTCCCGGCAGCATTTCTATGCCTTGTGATTTTCCATAAAAAAGCAATTAAATCTCATTAGTGGGAGTCTATTTAAACAATGCCCTGATTTCAATACTTTGCATGGTAAACATGAATTAGGAAACCCCCATAAAACGCCATTTGATTACAGCAACTGGTAAATAAACAACGTCTATTAAAATTAAGGATGTGGATTAGAATTTTGTGCCAGAGAATATATCAACTGTTTGTCATTGATTGTCTAAACGAGAACTTCTGAACCGGTGTCCTCAATAACTTTTAAAGGGGTTCTCCACTTTGGACAATCCCTACTTGCGAAAAGGATCCCTTGACAATAAGTAGATCACAAAGTGCCCCCCAGCGATCAGCGGTAACCTGTGGTGGAACCTGGCAGTAAGTGTTCTATTTCCCTGCAGCGCCACCACAGGATAAATTGAGTATTACACAGTGCTCATTCACATCAGTGGGTGGTCTGTGTAAATCAGGACAGGACAGGTCCTCCAGTGCGAGAGATGAGGATAAGGATGGCAATAGATCAATCATCGGGGCGGTGCAGCAGTGTTGCCGAGTCACCCCATGATTGACACCCCCCTTGCTTATTTATGTCAGTGCTAGCGGCTCTAAAATTCTTCATGTGGATGGGGGATGTCAATCACAGAGGAATAGGCGTGTTTACAGCGCTGACTCCATGACTCTGCAACACTGATGCACGTCCCCAATGGCTCCAGGTGAACTATTAACATACAGGATGCGCAGTTATTCCACTTATTATTCTGCAAAAAGGGCCACCTGACGATTTTAACACGGCCATGGGGGCTATGTACACGTATGAAAACAATTCGGTGACGGATTCGGTGTGTCTCTGACACGCAGGATTGAGCAGCTATCGATCATAACTTAGATGTGATGGATAACAGCTGAATCCTGCGTGTCAGGGACACACAGGACCCGCTGACACTGAACCCGTCAGTCCCACTGACCTGACGGATTCAGGTCTCAGCGCACGATACAGCTGCTCTGTATACAGGATACGAGGCAGCTGTATCTAAAAAAGTAAAAATATATTTTTATAAAAATACCAATCACATTGATACACTGTTTTGGAAAAAAAAAAAATTGTTTTTTTCAAAGGTGTACATAGCCTTTGAAAGTCCTGCAGTGCCATGCCGGCTGTTGGATGGCCAAAAAGCTGATGACTGGTTCCCTCTAAGAAAAGAATAACATTTTGCTAACTCAAATTTACCTTTTCAATTACAAATAACTGATGATGTCACTTTAGGAATGGCGTTCGTCCTAATGTCAGACCCATATTGTCAGAACCCATAACCACTAAGCCTTTATTTTCTCCTAAGCTTCAAACGTTAGGTCCACTTCTGCAGCTATGTTATACTTTCTTCCATCTGCCTCACTTCTACTGTCTTTAGATTAGAAAGAAAGAGGTGGCATACAGGATCAGACCACACACAGGGTTTGTTTGTAGTCTGTTACCATGGAGACAGATAGATCTGAATAGGAGCTGTATGCAGAAAACAGGTTTGTTTTTTTTAATTATTATTCTCGATGCATTGGAGCAATTAAAACTTTGGTTGCAAAAGTGTGCATACCCTTTAATGAAACCATTTATCTAAGGCACATCTGGCAATATGGCTTCAGAGACAAAATTATAAGAAAAATGAAATAGCTTTTACAACTTTGTATTTGTTGTGATGCCTGTACAATATGCTGAGATATCAGTCCTTGCATGATATATTCCTTTTTTATGCAACGCCACTAGACTTATCATCTTGCTTGTTTCCCTTCCCTTAACTACATCTGCCATCTGTTTGCTTCTAAATTCAAACTTTGAGAATCCTGTAAGATGTGCGGTTATGTCTTATTATTTACAGGTCCTGTTCAATTTAGTGCCATATGCAAACTTGAGCATTTCACTCTCCGCATCATCCAAATAGCTGTTAAATAAGATCGTCGGCCGGGGCTGGAATACAGATGAGCGCTCGCTCTATTCAAATTTGAGCCTTAACCTTACAAACAGACACACATGAATAAGCCAAATATTCCATTTCTGTCCGCTTTTTCCCTGAACCAAACCGCCGGAATTATCTGCGAGCCGTTGTAAAACTGATATTAATCTTCAAGAAATAAAAATGGATTCCAGACACAACAAGATGTTATTGGTTGGTTAATGGAAACGCTATCGACCGTCTGGATAGATATTTCAAATACGATTAACTTGGATGGTTAACCCACAGTACTCAAGAGAATGAGATACTGTAGATTATATACATATCAATCAGGGTGTAATGGATTCCTATGGTTTTCTTATCTACAACCTACAGAGGGTAAAGAATAATAAGTTAGGACTGGGAGTTATAATAAAATGAGAATAGAGATAAATATTATAATGCTCTACTTATCAATAATAATAATTGTAATGGTTGGCCCATTATAATCAATGGCCAACCATGCGGGCTCTGAAACAAGTACAGAGAGAAGGGAAGGAGATAAAAAGGGAACAAAGCTTTCCTAGTGCCGCTGCTACTTCAGTCTAATGATCAGAGGAGGTCACATTGGTCACAAATGGAAATTGAAAGCATATTCTAGCTTCATGTCAGCAAGAAGGACTAAATTATATAAGATGAAGGGGATGATGATGATGAAGAAGAAGGAAAAAAGAAATGGAAGGTGAAAAAGAGGACAAAAGAGAAGGAAGAAGTGAAAGGTAAAAGATGATGGAGAAGGAGGGAAAAAAGAAGTTGGAAGATGAAGAAGATGAAGCAGAAGAAGAAAATGGAAAAAGAAGGATGAGGAGAAAAAGAGGAAGAAGTGGAAGATAAAGTAGCTGATAATACAGAGGGAGTAAATATGGAAAATAATAAGATGATGGAGGGGAAGGAGGAAAAGGAAGAAGGAGATTAGGAAGGATGAGGAGAAGAAGCAAAATAAATAGAAAATAAAATAACTGATAATGAGAAAGGAGTAAACATGGAAGAAGAATGAGATGATGGAGGGGAAGGAGGAAGAAAGGGAAGATGTGGAAGATGAAGGAGATGCCGAAGGAGAAGGAGGAAAAGGAAGAAGAAGATAAAGAAGGATGAGGAGGAAAAGAGGAAGAAGTGGAAGATAAAGGAGATGATAATAAAGAGGAAGTAAATATGGAAGAAGAACGAGATGATGGAGGGCAAGGAGGAAAAGGAAGAAGGAGATTAAGAAGGATGAGGAGGAAAAGCAAAAGAAGTGGAAAATAAAATAACTGATAATGAAAAAGGAGTAAACATGGACGAAGAAAGAGATGATGGAGGGGAAGGAGGAAGAAAGGGGAGATGTGGAAGATGAAGGAGATGCCGAAGGAGAAGGAGGAAATGGAAAAAAAAAGGAGATTAAGAAGGATGAGGAGGAAGAAGTGGTAGATAAGTAACTGATAATAAAGAAGCAGGAAAAATGGAAGAATGAAATGATGAAGGGGAAGGAGGAAAAAGAAGAAGATTACGAAGGATGAGGAGGAAAAAGAGGAAGAAGTGGTAGATAAGTAACTAATAATAAAGAAGCAGGAAAAATGGAAGAATGAGATGATGAAGGGGAAGGAGGAAAAAGGGAAGATGTGGAAGACAAACGAGGAAAATAGAAGAAGGAGAAGATGAAGGGGAAGGAGGAAAAAATGTAAGATGTAGAAGACGAAGAAGATGATGAAGGAGAAGGCGGGAAATGGAAGAAGAAGGAGGAGATGATGAAGGGGAAGCAGGAAAATGGAAGTGGGAATTGATTAAGAAGAATGAGCAGGAAAAAGGAGATAAAGAAGAATGAGGAGGAAAAAAAAAGTGAAAGATGAAGGAGCTGATAATAAGGAAGCAGAAAAAAAATGGAAGAATAAAATGATGAAGAGGAAGGAGGAAAAAACGGAAGATGAGGAAGATTATGACAGAGAAGAAAGAAGTGGAATAAGAGGATGATGAAGGAGAAGAAAGAAAGATAGTGAAGGTGGAAAACAGAAAAGAAAAGGTGGAAAAGAAAAAAAAAAGATGCAGAAAAAAAGAAAGAAGACTAGAAGGAACATGAAGGGGATGATGAAGGATAAGGCCTCATGCACACGACCGTAGCCCGACCGTAGCCGTGTGCACGCCCGTGATTTTCGTGTCGGCCGGCTGCGGACTGTCAGCGGACTGTCAGCCGCAAGCCGCCCGCACATGCACATGGCCGGGCCATTGTTTTCAATGAGCCCGGACCGCAACTCCGGACCATAATAGGACATGTCCGTACTTTCTGCGGTCCGGGTTCCCGGGCCGTGCACGGACCGCAAAAACTACGGTCGTGTGCACGGCCCCATAGAAAAGAATGGGTCCGCAATTCTCCCGTGGATTTGCGGGGGAATTGCGGACGCAAAAACACGGTCGTGTGCATGAGGCCTAAAGGAGCAAAAGAAAAGAAGAAAAAGATAATGAGAAAAACTATGAAGACATTATAATACTGTATATGGTTTATCTTATAAATGAGTCTATTAAGCCAATTGTAAGACATGCCCTTAATCCATTTCTGTTTTCATTTAGCCCAAGGAATTCTAATTTAGCCCAAGGAATTCAGTATCTCCAGGATCTCCATAAGTTCTTTCATCTTCTAATGATTGTAATATGTCACTCGGGAACATTACCTATCGGGTAAACTAATTATCAGGGCTGCCGGCATGGGCGAATGAATTGTTTCCTTAGGTGTTTTGTCATATAATGCTATTCCCATGGACCTAGACGTAATCTTCATACAGAAATGACTTCTCACATGTATTTCTCAGCTAGACCACTAATTACTGCGATTATACCAATGATAATGTACTGGCTCCCGTAGTTTTCCTATTAGAAGTGGTGTGACTATATGATTACGCTATGTATTGTATTTTTTATGTTTCGCTCTGATGGTTGACTCTGTGGCTGCTTTCTTAAGATTTCTGATCAATACACAGGAGGGAAACAGCTTAAATCCCATCCATGGTCTCCATGTTTGCGATGAATGATCTGCCTCATTAGTGAGAGTTTTTGAAAGTTATTTCAACTTCTATTTCTTTTGCTCTCAAATTGCTCCCTTAGAAAACAGGAATTTACTACCAATTCTAAAATGTTTTGAAAGAATAAAATAATAAATACTTTATTTTTTCCATTTAACCCTGTGGTCCAGATAAGAGCAGTTTATAGTATACAAAAGGCTCCTGTCTATAGATTGTTGTGAATTGAGCTATTCCTGTAGTCAGAGTCATGGGATCGCTTTCTAATGACTGAAGAGGTCGATCATTACACATATGAAAGTAAAATTCTATCGTTATCATTTTTGCTTCTGACGTAACTTGTATTGTACATAGATATAGGAAACTTTTTAATAAATGTTAATACAGCAAAGTGGCGTCTTTCTCACCTTCCAGCAGCCTGTAGTTCTCTTTTCCATGCCTGCAGGCTTTCTGGAAAAATTCACAAACTCATCAGTCACCAAAATAATCTAGTGTAAAACAGTAGGTATCAGGCGGAGAGGAGGGGGATGCAACTGCAGCTCCTCTTTCTCTGTGTCTGTGAGACTGCATGCTGTGAGAGGGGAGGGGGGCAGCAGATATCTCATTGGTGTAGAGCACACAGAACAGCTGTCATGTTGTATGAACAGGAACCCACCCACTCACTCAATGAAAATAGACTGAGAAATTGTGCTTTTACTGGAACCAGAATATGCCGGTTACCCTAATATACCTCATTCAGAGTAGCTCCAAAAAGGATCTAACTATTGAGAAAAACACTAAGCCCTCATTAAAAGACATATTTCCAGGTGCTGTTAAGGTTTCTTATATTCGATATTGTCTGATTATCCAGGGCAGTGCATTCCAGAATAGAGGTGCATCACGAGAGAAGACGAAAAGCAGAGTTTTTCCTCTAATCTACAAATGAATCCATTTTTTTTTTTAGCTTTGCTACATTAAGGCACAGCTAAAATAAAAAAAACTCCAGCTAAACTGTATTGTCTGATGAGAGGTAGTCTGAGGTAGTCTCATCAGAGATTAAAGGGGTTGTCCAGGATTAGAAAAACATGGCTGTTCCTTTTAAGAAAAAAATAAAATAAATGCCACACTTGGTTGTGTCTGATATTGCAGCTAAGCTTCACTGAAGTGAATGATGCTGAGCTGCAATACCACACACTACCTGTGTACAGGTGAGGTGCTATTTTTGGAAGAAAGCAGCCATGTTTTTATAATTTTGGAAAACCCCTTTAAGGCTGCTGCTTTATTCCTCTGCCATAATTTAGACTGTAATTTTGCTTCTTCAGATTGACTTTATAAGCACAGCCATGAACCCAGCAGGGAGCCCCAAAAATAATAATATAAAAAAAAAAAAGAATAATCCCCAAAAGTGGATGTGCTGCTACCCAACACAGCAGGAAAGATTTAAGAATATCTTTAATCCTGATAAATAAAGACCATGCAAATATAAAATTGTTGCAATTAACATGTGGAGATTGTTGTCATAAGGTGAAGAGATTTTTCTGATGACATATTCAGCTATGAAAACACATCACAACATTCCGATGAACTCTAGATAACAGAATAATCACTTTTTTTTGCTGTGGAAATGTTTGTACCTTGTGAGAAGAAACAAAATTGTTAGTGATGGTTTAATGGCATGAAAAGGCTTCAAGCAGTGACAAATCTCATAATGGGCATATCCAGCAAACATCAAATAAAAAACCTAGCATGACATTTCTCACTAGTTCTCAGTTCTAAAGTTTTTTCTTTTCCGTTTTTTTACTCTTGGGCATACTTAGTCTAAAAAAAAAATAAGTTGTAAAAAGTGATAAAACTATAGAAGACGTGTAGACAAAGACTATTCTAGAAAATTACAAGTATTGTATTCATCCATTACAAACTCAGCGCTGCAATAAAATGAAGACTGTGAGACAAGAAATATAGCATTTGTCTTCAATAGAATCCAATATGGGACTTAAGGGGATGTCCAATTTTAAACAGCCTGGTGTGATCCCCCTTGTAAGGTAATAGTCCCCGCTGGAGGACTAGTAATTGAATGCATTCATAGTAGCTAAGAGCTCTATAGACAGTAATACTTTCTTCTACCAGCAGGGGAGCTGTAGGGAAACATTCATAACTATGGTCAATCCGAAGCAATCATCAATGGTTAAAGGGGATATCTAGGATTAGAAAAAAGAGGGTTTGCTTTTTTTTTCTTCCAGAAAGAGCACCACATCTGTTCATGGGCTGTGTCTGGTATTGCAGCTTATCCCCATGTAAATAAATGGGGCTGAACTGCAATACCAAACACAGCCTATGGACAATATTTTTTCTGGAAATAAGTAAACCCCTTTTTAATGCTGGACAACCCCTTTAAGGTATTATCTAGATCAGCACTCTCCAAACTGTGGATCTCCAACTGTTTAAAAACTACAACCCCCAGCAGGCAATGACAGCAGCCTGTGTTTGTCAGGGCATGATAAGAGTTGTAGTTTTGAAATGTTTGTAGAGGCACAGGTTTTAGACCATTGCTCAAGGGCAATACCAAATTTTAAAGGGCAGCAAGTGCCCTTTAAACACGTGGATCTCACAGTTATTGCTAAAAGGGAAACCTAGACACCCAATAAACAACCCAACAAGTTCTGGAGGGGTCTATTGGGCATGTTGGGTGTTGTATTCTTGCAACAGCTGGAGATCCACATGATTGTACCATTGCCCTAGATCAAATGAGAACAGATAATCCATGAGCTCCAAACTTTTTCAACCCTTTACCATGAAAATTCTTGTTAGATAGTTAAAGGGGTTGTCAAGAAGACCTATTAAGGCAGATGGACATTATGGGGGGGGAGGGGGTCGTCCACTGGGGACCCCACAGTCTATTAGACAGTAGCAAACAGCTACTAATAAAGAGCAACTCTGGCTCTGGGGACCTGGCCCTACCAGTTATTACATGAGCATGAAATACTACAATACATTGGCAAGAAACTCCAATCCTAGGAACATATAACACAAGCATGGCCCTAAACTGCAGAGTTGTCATAGGGATTTTAATCACCATCTACATTAATGTCCAAATCCTTTTTTAAGCTAGTTAGTATATAGACATTGATGTGGATGGTGAGTTGTGTCTGTATATTGTCCCTATGAAAGCACTGAACTACCAGAGCACATGACAGGAAGTGTTATCTGTTGCCACTTGAACTTGAATAAATTACATCTCCAACCTGGAATTACATAGTAGAAAGGAGGTTTTCACATGTGCAGTAAATGGGCTTGTATATAATGGCTTTTGGTAGTCCTCTAAATGGTCTTGTCCCGTTCCCTGGCCGAATCATAGTAAAGTTTCAATAAAGTTGTTTTTTTCTGTGCGTATAAAACTTCCACGTATAGATACAAAACTTTATAAATAAAAGCTTGCAATACTAAACTATACATTACTAGTTAGCACAATACAAGCTGGACTTTCAGAGGTGGCTCATTAAAAATTTGGTGCAGCTCTCATACATTCTATGATTACATAAAAAATACAGCACAACCGTATCAAAGCAATAATACGCTGTCACAGAGAAACAAAGACGTTACATTGTTACCCTGGGATGAAGGCGAGACGATGCCTGCGAACTCAAGACATACAGGTCTCCTCTGTAATGAGGCTGCCAGATCCTCAGGAAACCCATGAGAGTCTCTACAGAACAAACGTGCAAGGAAGACAATAACAGAAATTAAAAATACAGATTTTATACCAAAATGATAAAATATCTACAATCGGTGAAGCGATGATTAGAGAATGTAAACTGTAGATGACCTGCAGTTTTCAGCCTTCCAGAACATTGTCTAGACTGGATAGAATTGTAACAAACCCTCAGATAGCAGCAGGATTGTAAGCCTCTGGATGTAAATAAGAGTGTTTCCATTAACTGACAGCAAGCAGAGATCTTGAAAATGGTGAGTAATTTAAATGCAAAGTATCTTAGAAAGTTGTAGAACTTAGAAAGTTGGAAAAGCTTAATTTACATAAAACTATCTCCTCCTCCTCCCTCATATACATGCCGATGATCTCAGTCATGCATGCACGTTGTATAAATCATTTATAGTACTCGTCTCCTCACGGTGAAACTTTTTGGGTCCCCTCAGGCTCAGGACCCAGGTGCTATGTCAACCGCTGCATCCCTTATAGTTACACAGTAGGGTAAGATAAGTGGCTGCCAGTCAATTCTGGCGCCACTAATCTTCTACGGAAACGAATCTTCTACGGAAACAAAAGATCAGAGAGGTTAGATTTCAGCCCCTCATACAATTTACAATATCTAATGCGTATGGTCAGCTGTAGTTTACTTGTAAAGTAATCAGACAATTGTGCAACATTTCTAAGGCATTCTATAGAGAAAAATACATGAATTAGAGGGGTTGTCCTACGAGAGAAAATGTTCCTAATTGGTTAGGAAATTTAAAAAGGAAACATTTACTAATATGCTTTCACTTTCGAAACTGCAATGATGTCTCCTTGTCCGGTGATGTGGTCCCGGAAGTAGAGCATCTCCCCTTAGCTGTGACGTGCTGACACAGCCTCAGGATGCAGGAGGTCCCCTTCTCACTCTGTGTGTCAGTGACATGATGAAGAGGCTGGCTGCCTGGCTCAGTTCATTAGATAAGCCAGGCCCTTCTTTGTCACAGCTAAGGCAAAGTAGCTTTATGTCCAGTCTGCAATTGTTCCTTTTCCTCCTGCTCGCCTTATCTGTTAGGTCCCCACTTGACTGTCAGCATGGAGCTATATGCTTTCAGTATGAGCGGTCTTTATTATTATTATTATTATTGCTGTGTTCGGCTCATACTGAAAGCAGATAGTCGATAATACTTCCATGCGAATGATTCAAATATGTAGAATAGACAACTAGGGGGGTCTCAGATCACTCCCCTTTGAAGTTGTTAAATTTTGTCATTCTTCAAGGGAATTTCCTAGAAGCTTTTGGATACATTACAGCTCAAGAAACTCTCTTCTACAAATGTCGATACTGCAAGCATAGTTCCTGTTTTAAGCATCTTGGTGTGACGGTTTTCAGAAATGTATAGGATTATTTTTCTCTAAAATTATGTATCCTTATGATACATAAACTAGTTTTTGATAACAGGGTTGATTTATACCATATGCCTTGTAAATGTTCAAAAATGTATTTATATTGGAACTAAGTGATTGAAAAAGGTAAAAGGTTGTCAAATAATAACAAGCCGGATATCTAGATGTCTTCGATCCTACTATTTAGAATCGGTGATATTTACGAATTGAGGACCTCTGTGTATAAAAAGAAATCTACTACTAATGCCTTCTTCGTGGCAAAAATTTTGACTATAACTTTGGCTGTCAAATAATATTCTGTCACATGCAACCTGGAAAGATCTGCTTAATCTAATAATATTTAGAGTGAGGTGGATATACAATAAGTTAAATCGGCAGGGGTTTTTTTTCGTATGTTTTTTTTGTCTGGCCGGAATACATGGTTATAACCTCTAACTAAGGACGAATACAGGACTACAATGGGTTAATGTGTTTTTTGTAAATTTTCTTAGATTTTTTCCTTCCTCCTACTCTTCAGTACTCCTCTCCTTTTGGGAAGAGTTGGCAATATAAATATTTAATGTTATTTTTATTTTTGTAATCATATAATTTGAGAATAAAATGTAAATAATAATCAAAAAGAAAGCAGATAGCAGCTCCCTGCTGACAGTCAAGGGGGAAAGGTGCGCTAAAAGATAATAAGGAGAGCAGGAGAAAAAGGAACAATTGCAGACTGGACATAAAGCTACTTTGCCTTAGCTGTGACAGAGAAGGTGCTGGCTTATCTAATGAACTGAGCCAGGCAGCCAGCCTCTTCATCATGTCACTGACACACAGAATGGGGCAGACTCCCTGCATTCTGAGGCTATGTCAGCACGCCCCAGATAAGGGGAGAACTTTTGAGACCACATCACAGGACAGGGAAATCTGGACATCACTGCAGTTTCGAAAGTAAAAGTATATTAGTAATTGTTTCCATATTACATTTCCTAACCAATTAAGAACATTTTCTGTTGTCGGACAACCCCTTTAAGAAAGTCCCCGCACAAGACGCTCTGGTGTCAGTTGCATTTTGTCATGTAGCTTTAAGAGAACAGTAAGTGAATGAATAATAATGAACCTGCTATAGTAGATCAGCCATATACAGTATGTGTGGAGGGTTATAAGACTCGTAACTTTTTACAGTCGCAGAAGGATCCCTCTTCCGTCTTTATATTAAGAGAATTGAATGTGGCCGGTGGAGCTGCATTCAGATTCCCTTTATAGCTGCCCTCGCATCACATTGTGTAGCGCACATATAACCTCGGCTGTGGCCTTGATTGTGTCTCAACCTTCATCTAGTTTGATATGATTGACTGAAAACACATTGCTTTGTGTCTCTCATCTGGAGGCTCGCTGTGTCGCCTCTCCAAATTTAATGGTCACCTGGTATTGGCCCAGAAAAACCCTTTTGCAGTTGAGAAAGCTGCAGAGTTACTGTCCAGCTGCTACTGTCCCCTCACAGTGTGACATTTCTTAACCCTACCAAGGCAGAGCGACATGTACTGTGCTGATCAAAAGCGAAAGACTAAGAATAATGGACATTCAGTGTAAAGGAAATGTCATCCACATATTGTAAAGATCCGAAATACACGGGAGAAATTATTGATATTACAGAATACAATTCTAGTGATAATTATGACATAGAGCATAATATCAGACAGAAAGGAAAATTATCCTACTTATAATTATATTCTTGTCTACAGGGGGCGCTATTATAGTAGGTATATTATTGTACATAAGGGCAGTATTATAGAAGTTATATTATTATACATAGGGGCAGTATTATAGTAGTTATATTCTTGTATATAGGAGCAGTATTATAGTAGTTATATTCTTGTATATAGGGGCAGTATTATAGTAGTTATATTCTTGTATATAGGGGCAGTATTATAGTAGTTATATTCTTGTATATAGGGGGCAGTATTATAGTAGTTATATTCTTGTATATAGGAGGCAGTATTATAGTAGTTATATTCTTGTATATAGGGGGCAGTATTATAGTAGTTATATTCTTGTATATAGGGGCAGTATTATAGTAGTTATATTCTTGTATATAGGAGCAGTATTATAGTAGTTATATTCTTGTATATAGGGGCAGTATTATAGTAGTTATATTCTTGTATATAGGAGCAGTATTATAGTAGTTATATTCTTGTATATAGGAGCAGTATTATAGTAGTTATATTCTTGTATATAGGGGCAGTATTATAGTAGTTATATTCTTGTATATAGGAGCAGTATTATAGTAGTTATATTCTTGTATATAGGGGACAGTATTATAGTAGTTATATTCTTGTATATAGGGGGCAGTATTATAGTAGTTATATTCTTGTATATAGGGTCAGTACTATAGTAGTTATATTCTTGTATATAGGAGCAGAATTATAGTAGTTATATTCTTGTATATAGGGGGCAGTATTATACTAGTTATATTCTTGTATATAGGAGCAGTATTACAGTAGTTATATTCTTGTATATAGGGGCAGTATTATAGTAGTTATATTCTTGTATATAGGGGGCAGTATTATAGTAGTTATATTCTTGTATATATGGAGCAGTATTATAGTAGTTATATTCTTGTATATAGGAGCAGTATTATAGTAGTTATATTCTTGTACATAGGGGGCAGTATTCTAGTAGTTATATTCTTGTATATAGGGGGCAGTATTGTAGTAGTTATATTCTTGTATATAGGGGGTAGTATTGTAGTAGTTATATTCTTGTATATAGGAGCAGTATTATAGTAGTTATATTCTTGTATATAGGAGCAGTATTATAGTAGTTATATTCTTGTACATAGGGGGCAGTATTGTAGTAGTTATATTCTTGTATATAGGGGCAGTATTGTAGTAGTTATATTCTTGTATATAGCGGCAGTATTATAGTAGCTATATTCTTGTATATAGGGGGCAGTATTATAGTAGTTATATTCTTGTATATAGGGGCAGTATTATAGTAGTTATATTCTTGTATATAGAGGCAGTATTATAGTAGTTATATTCTTGTATATAGGAGCAGTATTATAGTAGTTATATTCTTGTATATAGGGGCAGTATTATAGTAGATATATTCTTGTATATAGGAGGCAGTATTATAGTAGTTATATTCTTGTATATAGGAGCAGTATTATAGTAGTTATATTCTTGTATATAGGGGGCAGTATTATAGTAGTTATATTCTTGTATGTAGGGAGCAGTATTATAGAAGTTATATTCTTGTATATAGGGGGCAGTATTATAGTAGTTATATTCTTGTATATAGGGGGCAGTATTATAGTAGTTATATTCTTGTATATAGGGGCAGTATTATAGTAGTTATATTCTTGTATATAAAGGCAGTATTATAGTAGTTATATTCTTGTATACAGGGGACAGTATTATAATAGTTATATTCTTGTATATAGGGGCAGTATTATAGTAGTTATATTCTTGTATATAGGAGCAGTATTATAGTAGTTATATTCTTGTATATAGGGGCAGTATTGTAGTAGTTATATTCTTGTATATAGGGGCAGTATTATAGTAGTTATATTCTTGTATATAGGGGCAGTATTGTAGTAGTTATATCCTTGTATATAGGGGCAGTATTATAGTAGTTATATTCTTGTATATAGGGACAGTATTATAGTAGTTATATTCTTGTATATAGGAGCAGTATTATAGTAGTTATATTCTTGTATATAGGGGGCAGTATTATAGTAGTTATATTCTTGTACATAAGGGGCAGTATTATAGTAGTTATATTCTTGTATATAGGGGCAGTATTATAGTACATTATAATCTTGTACATAGGGGGCAGTATTATAGAAGTTATATTCTTGTATATAAGGGCAATATTATAGTAGTTATATTCTTGTATATCGGGGGCAGTATTATAGTAGTTATATTCTTTTATATAGGAGGCAGTATTATAGTAGTTATATTCTTGTATATAGGAGCAGTATTATAGTAGTTATATTCTTATATATAGGGGGCAGTATTATAGTAGTTATATTCTTATATATAGGGGGCAGTATTATAGTGGTTATATTCTTTTATATAGAGGCAGTATTATAGTAGTTATATTCTTGTATATGTGGGGCAGTATTATAGTAGTTATATTCTTGTATATATGGGTAGTATTATAGTAGTTATATTCTTGTATATAGGGGGCAGTATTATAGTAGTTATATTCTTGTATATAGGGGGCAGTATTATAGTAGTTATATTCTTATATACAGGGGGCAGTATTATAGTAGTTATATTCTTGTATATAGGGGCAGTATTATAGTAGTTATATTCTTGTACATAGGGCACAGTATTATAGTAGTTATATTCTTGTATATAGGGGGCAGTATTATAGTAGTTATATTCTTGTATGTAGGAGCAGTATTATAGTAGTTATATTCTTGTACATAGGGCACAGTATTATAGTAGTTATATTCTTGTATGTAGGAGCAGTATTATAGTAGTTATATTCTTGTACATAGGGCACAGTATTATAGTAGTTATATTCTTGTATATAGGGGGCAGTATTATAGTAGTTATATTCTTGTATGTAGGAGCAGTATTATAGTAGTTATATTCTTGTATATAGGGAGCAGTATTATAGTAGTTATATTCTTGTATATAGCGGCAGTATTATAGTAGTTATATTCTTGTATATAGGGGCTGTATTATAGTAGTTATATTCTTGTATGTAGGAGCAGTATTATAGTAGTTATATTCTTGTATATAGGAGCAGTATTATAGTAGTTATATTCTTGTATATAGGGGCAGTATTATAGTAGTTATATTCTTGTATATAGTGGGCAGTATTATAGTAGTTATATTCTTGTACATAGGAGGCAGTATTGTAGTAGTTATATTCTTGTATATAGGGGGTAGTATTGTAGTAGTTATATTCTTGTATATAGGAGCAGTATTATAGTAGTTATATTCTTGTATATAGGAGCAGTATTATAGTAGTTATATTCTTGTACATAGGGGGCAGTATTGTAGTAGTTATATTCTTGTATATAGGGGCAGTATTGTAGTAGTTATATTCTTGTATATAGCGGCAGTATTATAGTAGCTATATTCTTGTATATAGGGGGCAGTATTATAGTAGTTATATTCTTGTATATAGGGGCAGTATTATAGTAGTTATATTCTTGTATATAGGAGCAGTATTATAGTAGTTATATTCTTGTATATAGGGGCAGTATAAGGGCGGGTTCACACATGGCGGATTTTCACTTAAATTCCGCTGCGGACACTCCGCAGCGTTAATCCGCAGCGGAGCCGTTTCTCCATTGACTTTCACTTTAATTTCGCAGTGTTCGTTTACACGATGCGTACAATTCCGCTGCGGAGCATAGGCTGCGGAGCGGAATGTGGTGTCCGCAGCATGCTCTGTCTGTTGCGGAGCAGTGGCGGACTGGTTGCGGACTCATGGCGGAATTTCTCCATTGACTTCAATGGAGATTCTAAGTTCCGCAATGAAGTCCGCAGCTGTCATGCACATGTTATGTGTGGTGCGGAGCGTATTGGTTTTTTAACATGACATTTCTTCATTCTGGCTGGACCTATGTATTTCTAGGTCTACAGCCAGACTGAGGAAGTCAATGGGGCTCCCGTAATGACGGGAGCGTTGCTAGGAGACGTCAGTAAATAGTCACTGTCCAGGGTGCTGAAAGAGTTAAGCGATCGGCAGTAACTGTTTCTGCACCCGGGACAGTGACTACCGATCCCAATATACATGTATCTGTAAAAAAACATATAAGTTCATACTTACCGAGAACTCCCTGTTTCTGTCTCCAGTCCGGCCTCCCAGGATGACGTTTCAGTGGAAGTGACGGCTGCAGCCAATCACAGGCCAAGCACAGGCTGCAGCGGTCACATGGACTGGCGCGTCATCCAGGGAGGTCGGGCTGGATGCCGAAGGAGGGACGCGTCACCAAGACAACGGCCGGTAAGTATGAATTTCTTTTACTTTCACTAGGGAAAGTGCTGTCCCTTCTCTCTATCCTGCACTGATAGGGAGAAGGGAAGCACTTTTCCTGCAGTCCGCAGCGGCCAGTCCGCATCAATTTTCTGCACATTTTGTGCAGATCCGCAGCCGTAATCCGCAACCCGGATTAGGTGCGGCATTGATGCGGACAGTTGCGGAGGAATTCCGCCATGTGTGGTCATGCCCTTATAGTAGATATATTCTTGTATATAGGAGGCAGTATTATAGTAGTTATATTCTTGTATATAGGAGCAGTATTATAGTAGTTATATTCTTGTATATAGGGGGCAGTATTATAGTAGTTATATTCTTGTATGTAGGGAGCAGTATTATAGAAGTTATATTCTTGTATATAGGGGGCAGTATTATAGTAGTTATATTCTTGTATATAGGGGGCAGTATTATAGTAGTTATATTCTTGTATATAGGGGCAGTATTATAGTAGTTATATTCTTGTATATAAAGGCAGTATTATAGTAGTTATATTCTTGTATACAGGGGACAGTATTATAATAGTTATATTCTTGTATATAGGGGCAGTATTATAGTAGTTATATTCTTGTATATAGGAGCAGTATTATAGTAGTTATATTCTTGTATATAGGGGCAGTATTGTAGTAGTTATATTCTTGTATATAGGGGCAGTATTATAGTAGTTATATTCTTGTATATAGGGGCAGTATTGTAGTAGTTATATCCTTGTATATAGGGGCAGTATTATAGTAGTTATATTCTTGTATATAGGGACAGTATTATAGTAGTTATATTCTTGTATATAGGAGCAGTATTATAGTAGTTATATTCTTGTATATAGGGGGCAGTATTATAGTAGTTATATTCTTGTACATAAGGGGCAGTATTATAGTAGTTATATTCTTGTATATAGGGGCAGTATTATAGTACATTATAATCTTGTACATAGGGGGCAGTATTATAGAAGTTATATTCTTGTATATAAGGGCAATATTATAGTAGTTATATTCTTGTATATCGGGGGCAGTATTATAGTAGTTATATTCTTTTATATAGGAGGCAGTATTATAGTAGTTATATTCTTGTATATAGGAGCAGTATTATAGTAGTTATATTCTTATATATAGGGGGCAGTATTATAGTAGTTATATTCTTATATATAGGGGGCAGTATTATAGTGGTTATATTCTTTTATATAGAGGCAGTATTATAGTAGTTATATTCTTGTATATGTGGGGCAGTATTATAGTAGTTATATTCTTGTATATATGGGTAGTATTATAGTAGTTATATTCTTGTATATAGGGGGCAGTATTATAGTAGTTATATTCTTGTATATAGGGGGCAGTATTATAGTAGTTATATTCTTATATACAGGGGGCAGTATTATAGTAGTTATATTCTTGTATATAGGGGCAGTATTATAGTAGTTATATTCTTGTACATAGGGCACAGTATTATAGTAGTTATATTCTTGTATATAGGGGGCAGTATTATAGTAGTTATATTCTTGTATGTAGGAGCAGTATTATAGTAGTTATATTCTTGTACATAGGGCACAGTATTATAGTAGTTATATTCTTGTATGTAGGAGCAGTATTATAGTAGTTATATTCTTGTACATAGGGCACAGTATTATAGTAGTTATATTCTTGTATATAGGGGGCAGTATTATAGTAGTTATATTCTTGTATGTAGGAGCAGTATTATAGTAGTTATATTCTTGTATATAGGGAGCAGTATTATAGTAGTTATATTCTTGTATATAGCGGCAGTATTATAGTAGTTATATTCTTGTATATAGGGGCTGTATTATAGTAGTTATATTCTTGTATGTAGGAGCAGTATTATAGTAGTTATATTCTTGTATATAGGAGCAGTATTATAGTAGTTATATTCTTGTATATAGGGGCAGTATTATAGTAGTTATATTCTTGTATATAGTGGGCAGTATTATAGTAGTTATATTCTTGTACATAGGAGGCAGTATTATAGTAGTTATATTCTTGTATATAAGGAACAGTATTATAACAGTTATACTCTAGTAAATAGGGGGCAATATTATAGTAGTTGTAATTTTATTGGAGGCTGGTGGTCTTGATTGGGGTATTACCATGTTTTACTTTATTGTGCCCTATTTGAGGTGTTGTAGGAGACATGTCAGACCAAGGTAGCACCTTAAAAGAGTTATTCTACATTCTTTTGTTTTTTTCATATTCTATTCTGCTCTTTCTTAGTTGTGTTGGTCTGTTATTTGGGTAACAGATGCAGAGTAACCACCGCTTATTACTGCCATTAGATTACCCATCGTGTTTGTCTCCCATCGATCCATAGACTTCACAAGGCATCAATATCAGCATGGTACTGTACGTTTGATAACAATTCTGATTTATAACCTATGAACACTTCATACCTTTTAAGAATTTCCCATTACAATCCTTATCTGCATGAAGTTTTAGACTGGGGTCTTGGATTAGTGAAGCCCAATTTAGAATCAGAGCGAGGATGCAGCAACCGGCGTAAGTTAAGTACCTTGTTAATCACACACTGGAAACATTATTTGTGTCTGCCCAAACTCACCATGAATTAATCCCTTAAAGTCCACAATCTTGTCTGTAAATCCTATTCTCCGCAGGCATGGGTGTACCACCTGACGTTACTGGCAAACCACAGAGGAAGTTGCTTAACTTGTGCAAGAAATAGTCAATTAACATTGACTGTTCCCAGATAATCCTTCTTTTCTCACTGGTGGTAGTTGGTTCCAGTTTATAGTTGATATGTTATTTATATGGCTGAAAACAGCCCCCCCCCCCCCCATACTCTGATTTCCTGCTGATTATGTGGTGGGCTCGTGCTTATACACAGCAGTCAGTCTGAACCACCAGAGCTGCAGTGTAAAGAATGACGGAGAGGTAGGACCTATGTGAGGAGATTGGTTTTAGACCTTAAACTCCAATAGACAATGCAGCTGAGTTGCAGTCACTGATGAAGCTGTGCGCTAAAGGTGTAGCACTAAAAGACAGCTAATCAGCAAACACCAAACAACAAAAACAAATGGCAAGTAAAAATTAGCTGTAAAATATTTTAACCCAAAAATGGACATCAATTTTCATTTATTTAATGTATCTAAGAGTTTGTTTTAGGGTCGTACTAACGGCTTTTTATTACTAGCACACCTTTCCAAGCTGGGACTAATGGTCCAGAACTACAACCTCCATTAGTTCTCATCTTGCAGCTTAGTCCCCCGCCCTCATCCTGCAGCTTAGTCCCCCTCCCTCATCCTACAGCTTAGTCCCCCTCTCTAATCCTGCAGTTTAGTCCCCTTCATCCTGCAGCTTAGTCCCCCTCCCTCATCCTGCGGTTTAGTCCCCCTCCCTCATCCTGCAGCCTAGTCCCCCTCCCTCATCCTGCAGCTTACTTCCCCTCCCTCATCCTGCAGCCTAGTCGCCTCCCTCATCCTGCAGCTTACTCCCCCTCCCTCATCCTGCAACATAGTCCCCCTCCCTCATGCTGCAGCTTAGTCCTCCTCCCTCATCCTGCAGCTTAGTCCCCCTCCCTCATCCTGCAGCTTAATCCCTCTATAACAAACTTTCTGTTGTCTTTGGAGAGAGTTAACCTGTGTAGGATCTCGGCATTCACAATTCTGTTGCTCGCTATTGGAAATAGACGAAAGACACTCCCCAACAGCTTAACCGAGCTCTGAAAATGTACAGAAACAGTTACAGTAGTTTTTCTTAAATCAGATGACTATACAGTGCCTGGTGTAATGAGGACACCTACAAATCTATAAATCACCGGAATAAAGCTGGTGTGGACGATGAACAGGCAGGATGTAACTCAGGATCAGTACAGGATAAGTAATGTAATGTATGTACACAGTGAGTCCACCAGCAGAATACTGAGTGCAGCTCTGGAGTATAGTACAGGATGTAACTCAGGATCAGTACAGGATAAGTAATGTAATGTATGTACACAATGACTCCACCAGCAGAATAGTAAGTGCAGCTCTGGAGTATAATACAGGGTGTAACTCAAGATCAGTACAGGATAGGTAATGTATGTACACAGTGACTCCACCAGCAGAATAGTGAGTGCAGCTCTGGAGTATAATACAGGATGTAACTCAGGATCAGTACAGGATAAGTAATGTATGTACACAGTGACTCCACCAGCAGAATAGTGAGTACAGCTCTGGAGTATAATACAGGATATAACGCAGGATCAGTTCAGGATAAGTAATGTAATGTATGTACACAATGACTCCACCAGCAGAATAGTGAGTGCAGCTCTGGAGTATAATACAGGATGTAACTCAGGATCAGTACAGGATAAGTAATGTAATGTATGTACACAGTGACTCCACCAGCAGAATAGTGAGTGCAGCTCTGGAGTATAATACAGGATATAACGCAGGATCAGTTCAGGATAAGTAATGTAATGTATGTACACAATGACTCCACCAGCAGAATAGTGAGTGCAGCTCTGGAGTATAGACAGGTATTAACTCAGGATCAGTACAATAAAAGTAATGCAATGTATTTACAAAGTTACTGATTATGTAGATTATTTCTATACTGTCATTGTAATCTATAGGTGACGGAGTTAGGCCTCATGCACATGACATGTTTTTACGTCCACAATTCATCCTCAAAAGTGCAGATGAATTGCGAACCCATCAATTTCTATGGGCCGTTACACGCGACTGTGGTTTACACGGACCATGTAGAGGCCGCAATTGAGGTCCGGCACCATTGAAATGAATTCATATCTTTTGTGTGCATGGTCAGTATTTGCGGACAGCCCGCGGATGTCACTCCGCGGCCGTCAGATGCCCGTACTCACGTGTTGTACACACAGCTACGGCCGTGTGAATGAGGGCTTAATGCCCCTCTTGCGTTTTGCAGCCGTGATGCCATAGACAGTGATATTACTGCATCGCTTGTGGGTGTTGGTTTATATAGGAACCTCTGGAGTTGGCAGCACATCCCGTTCAGTGTATGGCGCGGCTCCCACATGTTATTATGATGCCAGATTGTAAATGTTGGGAGTACACAGTCAAACAAATGTAAAATCTTCAGAGAGGGAGGCAGCAGACCTGCGGATAGACACACAAGCTGTTCTCTGTGATATATTACATTGCACATACTTCTTCTCCGCGGGACTGGATGTTGCAATAACTATTTACTCTAGTGCAGATAATAGGAGCTGGCACCTCATACAAGACATTCACTGGCAAATGCCTTCCCTGGTAGCACAGGGCTGCGGTAATATACTCAGATATTGGATTATTATATGATGGAGGGGCTTGGGGTACGCCGGGCTCCCTGCTCCTGTGTCAGCGGAGTGCTGCCTTTCATTCTTCACTCCATGATGGCTCTTTTGTTTCTCGCTTTGTAGGATGATTCAGTGTCAGAAGTTTTCCTCCAAGAACATGATGTCTTAACTTGGTTTCCTATCGAATAGCAATGTGTCACCTTCTCATTTACAATCGGGATTTCTACACTTTAACCCCTTAACGACAAGTCACGTACATATACTAGTAGTGCTGAGCCGACGCGCGTTTCGCAACTGCTTCGTCAGCGGTGAAGCTTAAACCAGAGTGTTCAATTGTACTTACATTCATGTATTATTATATATCAATCTGTGCAAATGTGCTATACCTTTCACCTGTTTAAAAACGTATCATGCATGCACTCTAGCATTTTGGGCGATCCTGTGACCGGGTTACTTTCTGTGTGTTCCGCTGCTTCAGTGTTCTGGTTCCATCTTTTATCCTGCGAGGGTTATGTTATTTTATCTTGTCTAGTTTTGTCTTATTGTATGTGTCTAAGTGACATTAATAAAGGATTGTTTGTATCTTTTCATGTAATTCATGGTCAAAACCTATAAATTTGGTATCGCCGTAATCGTATAAACCTGTAGAATAAGTCGTTTTTACCGCCTGGTGGACTCTGTAAAAACAACCCCCCCCCCCCAAAAAAAAGTGGCGTAATCGCTGTTTTTTTTGCCCATTTCACCCCACAAATAATTTTTTCCAGCTTCCCAGTAAATTGTGCGGTACAATAAATGGTGCCATGAATAACGACAACTTGTCCCGCAAAAAAAACAAAAACCCTCATACCGCTATGTCGACGAAGAAATAAAAAAGTTATGGCTTTTGCAAAGTGGGGAGGAAAAAACGAAAATGGAAAAATTCTTATTGGACTGGTCTTTAAGGGGTTAAATGGGGAAAATGAAATGTAGAACTTGACATACTGAAGCACTGACGGACAATATTCCAGTATTCAGTGCGATGGGATGACCCTGCTGCTTCCAATATGTGGTGTTACTTACCACTTGCCTATATTTCCCCCTACTAGTTACTATGTCTAATACAAAGCGTTAACTTCCAAAATATCAGTACACCTATTTCCTGAAACCTCTGCAGCACTGCTCCTTCACTCTGTGCTGCTGTGGATCACTTCTCTGTCAGTTTGTGACATCCCACTTCTCTATTCCTCTAACATCCTCTTACATATAGCCCTGTCATCACTTACATGACCAGACAGGTCATCCAAAACAATCAGCACAGTCCTGTTGTGAAATACTCTGTACTGCTGTGGTACACAGTTCCTTCAGTCTCTGGTCGCCCACTTGTCTTCATTCCGCACCTCACATTCAGTCCAGTCCTCTGCCTTCAAAAGTATTAGCACTGTCACCCCAGTCACTGTCCTCAAAAGTATTAGCACTGTCATCTCCTAAAATACTCTGTGCTGCTGTGTGTCCCTACTACTTCCACTATCAGTCTAAGACATCTCACCTGTCGCCATGCCTCTCTTAACATTATATGATTATCGCCCCCTTCAATAGGTAGCCCTATCCTCAAAACATGGAGGCCGTGTTTCAGATTTTGCTTTCTTTGGTGTTGGCTGCTTTTTTTCGCTTCCCCATTATGGCATAGCTATGATCAGTGACTCCAGCTCAGCTGCATGGTCTATTGGAGTCTAAGGTGGTCTAAAATCCACCTCCTGCCTCATTTGAGATCCAGACTGCTGCTCTGCCCCTTCCCCATGCTTTGCCCTGCAGCTCCGTTTTTTCAGATTGGCTGCTGTGTATAAGCACAAGCCCCCCAGAAACCATTACATGGAGAGTCAATCTCTATTATAGCAAGAACAGAATGATTGTAAACTATAAGCAACTAAACCCCCGATGCTGCTCACATAGAGAATAGGCTTCAGTAAGGGAGGACTCGCTAAATATTGATACTGGATTCTTCGGTCCCATTAATTGGCGGCTTCTACATCAGCCCGGCGAGGGGAAGCTGAGACAACTAAAGCTCAACCTATGGAAACCTCTGCGGAGACGTGTAATTGTAGCAGCCGAGGCGGATTAGACGGTGGCTGCAGCCTTGTTAAATAAAGTGCATTTCCTAAGTGGAGTTAAGAAGCAGCAGATACAATACAGGCGGCAAAAACAGCAAAGGATCGAGACAGGTTATTAAAAACAAGTCCATGGAGTTCTCAGGGGGGAAAAGTTTTGTCTAAAACTACAGAGCTGGGTGAAGGGAGGAGGAGGAGGAGGACGAGAGGGAATATTTGTAGAGAAAATGAAGTGCTAGGAAACTATAGAAGCCATAACTGGCCGCAGCAGGGAGGGGAGCACCGAATATCAGGGAATACCGCACTTAAGGCAGCGCCATTTTGCGTACTACAGGGGGGTGTTACATTATTGAAGAGACGCCACACATACAGTTCCTAATACGGAGGGTAATAGGAGAAAATTAACCCCTGGTAGAAGAAAAAAAAATCATAATGAGAAATCATAATGAGACCTTCTCCTGGTCCTGGTGGACACCACATCTCGGGTTAGAAGGGTTGGCACTTGCTTGCCCCATGAGGGTAACATCCCCCTTATGCCAGGTTATCCCTCAAATCGTGTGTATGTTTAAACAGCACAAGAATCATCTACAGGGGGCAGAACATTAAAACATTATTCAATGGCTGCAACATGTATTTGGTTGGACGACCAAAGCATCTGGCATTCGAATTGGACAGCTGGAAGTTGCATTAAAGGAAAAGCCCTGTCCATCGGTGGTTCTACCCAATCAGAATGATCACTCAGTTCAGAGGCGTGATAGACAGGGCTTCCCCCGTGTACTACATGCTGAATGTCACGTACAGCGCCAGTGGTGGATTCAGACCCCAGCAGGTGGCCCCTTACAAGAACAGTATAGGGCCCCTTATACTTTACACCTCCCTCATAACTCTCTTGACAATCCCAGTTTCTCAGATATATCTTACTCCACCACTGTGAGTCATAGCAATCACTCAACTCAGAACCGTACCTGCAATCCAGTAGACTGTGGTATGCCCTGAGGACCCCTAACCAAAAGGGGCCCCAAGTAGCTACATAGACATACCTCCCAACTTTCAATTATCGCAAAGAGAGGCAACTGATGCGTCACGTAGCACAGTGCCCATGTAGCTAATGCCACACCCCCTCAAAGATTTTGCTACCCCCCTGTAGATAGCGCTAACTCCCTCCCCCCTCTTGTTAGCGCCATTGGGGCTCCCTCAAGGAGTGAAATCCCCAGCCACAGAATTAGCCACACTCTCCAGGAATTCCGCTCCAGAAGGAGCCCCTGACGTCACTGTCCATATATGGATAGTGACGTCAAGCGCTTTCCCAAGACAGGAGTCCCCAGAAAGAGTTTGCATTGCTCTGGCTGGGGACTCCATTGTTAAATGCTTAAACAGGAAGCTGACGGTTCCTTGCTTCAGCATTGGATTCAACTGTATCTGTGTCCTGAGGACGCAGATACAGCAAACACTGGGACATACCACCTGCCTCCCGGGACTATTCCACTGAATCCGGGACGGTTGGGTGGTATGACATAGGTTGCTCATATAGCATGTCCACCCTTTAATAGTCTCCCTCTAAAAAATCTTACTGGGGGCTATAAAGTGGGTGCTTTTAGGATACCCCTTAAATTCAGGACCTTGTCTACATCCATAGCGTGTCTTGCCCTGGAGGACCTGGCACATCCATGCGTTAGATGGACAGCCCATTGATTTCAATGAGAATTGTGTAATTCTTCATTTCTCCTGTGGCGGCACTGTAGGGAAATAGCTTTCGTCTGTTGTCCCCCAGAGGGTCTCAGAAATGGGATACACTGTAATCAGCTTAATGTCTGGGGACTCTGCTAACAAAATAGGATTGTCTAAAGCGGAAAACTCCTTTAATGAGCTTAAAAAGTAATATGTTAAAAAGGCTAAAGTGGATTTAATAGGAGACACTTTATTTAGTGTTGGTTGTTTTGGGGGTTTTTTTTATGCCTGGAAGAACCTTCCCAGACGTCCTCTCAGCTCTTCTCCTACTTGTGCTGCAGTCTCAGCGGGGACTTGATCTATAACGGGGAGATAATGGCTGCAGTTTAGCCACTTTTAATACAATCTTTGAATATTCATGAATTATTCTATTAAAGGCACAAATACTAAGAGGAGAAGGTGGCGGGGGGTGTGAGGGGGAGGGTAATAGTACTCTTAATTGGATTAAGTTATTAAACAAACTGCTTACAAATTCTTAAACTGTTTTCCCAAACAGCAGATGTAATTTTGCCCCTGTCTGTGCAATGAAATGCTTTAGATTAGAAAAGTATAAAAAAAAATAGCGGATATTACCGGCCGCCATATCTGGAGGTAATGTGAATTTAGACGCCAATTATATGACACAACAGGGTGAGAGAATCAGTCTGCTCCGATACCAATAGCGATTTAAATCTGAAAAAAAGGTGTGACTGTTTTATACACCCAGAGCTGCATTCATAGTTCTGCTGGTTTCCTGCTGCCTCATGGGAGCTCACAAGAAAGTTACAAAGTTAGAACTCACATGTCTGACAGCAGAGGGGGGACTGGTGTCTGTTTCCAATGGTGACCAGCAGAATCTTAAACACTGCTCTGAATGTGAATGGAGGAGAAGAAAGAATGAAACATAGGATTTGCAAAGTAACTTTGCTTTTGATAATAATTGACACTTTTTGTTTTCAGTTGGATATATCTGTTTTACATTTGAAGTACAATGAGATCATTTAGATTTGCTCAATTGCTAAATCTAGAAGAACAATAAAAATACTTCATGGAATGAATGATTGATTGATTGATTGATTGATTGATTGATTGATTGATTGATTGATTGATTGATTGATTGATTGATTAAATGAATGAATAAATGAATAATCAAATGAATGATATAATTGGTTGACTTATCGACCGATCAACCGATCGATTGATCAAACAATCGATCAATCAAATGAATGAATGAATGAATGAATGAATGAATGAATGGTGAGTGAAGTAAGCAGCTCTCCCAACTTTCCCACTTCTGTCAGTTCTTGGATCCCAAAATTGGGGGAACCATAGGGGGCATGTTTCTACCAAGCTATGGGTATTCCTTGGCAGAGAAGGGTGCGGCTTAGATAAACTGGTTATTTTTTGGTTAGCCAAGTTTAAGAGGTTTGGAGGTGCAGGAACTGCCCCCCTGAATCTTGTGCCAGAGACACTATATGACTTCATTTTCAGTGGTAAAGAGTTTTTTTTTATTACATTAAAGGGGTGTATGAGATTAGAAAAACATGTATGCTCTCTTCAAGAAACAGCGCCACTCTTGTCCATGGGATGTATTTGGTACTGCAGCTTAGTCCCGTTCAAGCGAATAGGTCTGATTTGCAGTTCTAAACACAGTTATAGATAAGAGTGGCTCAGCCTTGCTCTTCTATTCTCAAACATCGCCTTTAAATAGTTACTATGCACCAACTTTGCCAACGGCATAAACTTATAAAGTGCAGCTTGAAGTCGATGGGCCCCTGATGCAAAATTTCTACCAGTGACCATGCATCATTTATAACCCGCTGGTCCCTTATGGGACAGAAAAGGTTCCTTCCGGTGCCTGTGCCAGGGTGACAATGCGCCCCCTGCTGTATACATGGTGAACATAGTAGAGAGGGTGCCAGGATTTACCACCCAGGAAGAAGGACTACAAATTTGCTTCAACCTCCATGACCCAAAATCTTTCATTTCCTCTGAAGAGGGGAGTCCGGCACATGTTAATAACAGTAAAGGATATGACCAGCCAGGGCTGGGACCCCTTTTTTTTAGAGACCCCATAGCAGCCGCATGATCTGCCTCTATGGTACGTAGGCCCCCGGCTGTATCTATTTTATTGCTGTAAGCCTCTCAATGGGTCCAGGTCGGAGGGGCTGAGGTCTAACTTGCGCCCTCTCACGGACTCTTTGCGCCACTCAATGTTACTGTTGCTATCGGAGGGTTGAAAAGCCAAATCGTAATTTTTCTATTAGTTATTTAATCATGAATAAAGTGCGCTGTGTAAAAATGTGTGAAACACATAAACACTCCTTCAGGCCCGAAAAGGGAAATACAATTATGTATTGTAATAAAACCTCTCGGAGATCTCCGGGGCCAGTGCTCCATAGCACTCAGATTTGCTTTCGGAGGGGTATAAACAATGCAAAAACCTATAATTGCAATGTCAGTCATGGTGTCTTTACAGAATACCAAGTACAACATCATACCTCACATGATTTATTTTTGTGGGTCTTTGGCAATGGAGAAAGAGAATGGGAATATGCAGAGGACGAATGGAAAAATATAGGAGCAGAGTGCCCTCTACTGGGCAAAGAGAGTAGTGTCCACCCCACCTGTATACACACACAAGACCGGCACTGGGCTGAAAGAAACCAGATCAATCATTGTTAGAAAAATATCATTTTTCAACAGACGCAAAGAAATACTCGGAGACGGAACAGCATCAGCCTGATATTGCTCCAGCGACTCCGAACATGTTACATTTGATTAATAGCTCAATCACTGCCACGTATATAATTCACTGGAAATGATCTTTAAGTTTGACAGGTTTTCCTGGATGCTGTTTGGGGAAAAAAAACGGCTTGCAATTTTTTTTTATTATGGCTCCCCCCGCCATCCCAAAAAAAAAAACTAGACACCTCTAATCTACTCCAGGACACCCCAGGCGGCATCAAATGCCACTTGAGCTGGATTGGCAAATCATATAATTTCAAAAAAAATATTGAGTAAAATTGCAAACTCTTTGCTTCTTTTATTTCATATTGATCTGATTATGTTACAAAATGGCCAGTGCTCTACTCACATCCAAAGCTGCTTTCAAATTCTGTTGGTGACTACTTTGTATCAGTCTGTGTTTTATCTCCACTTTGTAGTCACATTATCTAACAGCTGTGTTTCTACAATTCACACTTAGGGCGGGTTCACACATAGCGGAATTTCACTTAAATTCCGCTGCGGACACTCCGCAGCGTTAATCCGCAGCGGAGCCGTTTCTACATTGACTTTCACTTTAATTTAGCAGTGTTCGTTTACACGATGCGTACAATTCCGCTGCGGAGCATAGGCTGCGGAGCGGAATTTGGTGTCCGCAGCATGCTCTGTCTGTTGCGGAGCAGTGGCGGACTCATGGCGGAATTTCTCCATTGACTTCAATGGAGATTCTAAGTTCCGCAATGAAGTCCGCAGCTGTCATGCACATGTTATGTGTGCTGCGGATACGTCTTGCTTTTTTAACTTGACATTTCTTCATTCTGGCTGGACCTATGTATTTCTAGGTCTACAGCCAGACTGAGGAAGTCAATGGGGCTCCCGTAATGACGGGAGCGTTGCTAGGAGACGTCAGTAAATAGTCACTGTCCAGGGTGCTGAAAGAGTTAAGCGATCGGCAGGAACTGTTTCTGCACCCGGGACAGTGACTACCGATCCCAATATACATGTATCTGTAAAAAAAAATGAAGTTCGTACTTACCGAGAACTCCCTGTTTCTGTCTCCAGTCCGGCCTCCCAGGATGACGTTTCAGTGTAAGTGACGGCTGCAGCCAATCACAGGGCAATCACAGGCTGCAGCGGTCACATGGACGGCCGCGTCATCCAGGGAGGTCGGGCTGGATGCCGAAGGAGGGACGCGTCATAAAGACAACGGGCGGTAAGTATGAATTTCTTTTACTATCACTAGGGAAAGTGCTGTCCCTTCTCTCTATCCTGCACTGATAGGGAGAAGGGAAGCACTTTTCCCGCAGTCCGCAGCAGCTAGTCCGCATCAATTTTCTGCACATTTTGTGCAGATCCGCAGCCGTAATCCGCAACCCGGATTAGGTGCGGCATTGATGCGGACAGTTGCGGAGGAATTCCGCCATGTGTGGTCATGCCCTTAGGGTATGTTCACACGGGCTATTTTCAGCCGTTTTTCGGGCCGTAAACGTCCTGAAAAATGGCTGAAAATCCGGAAGCAGAACGCCTACAAACATCTGCCCATTGATTTCAATGGGAAAAACGGCATTCCGTTCCCGCGGGCGTTTTTAATAACGGGCACCTAAAAAGACGCCCCGTAAAAAGAAGTACATGTCACTTCTTGAGCCGTTTTTGGAGCCATCTTTCATTGACTCTTTAAAAAAACAGCTCCAAAAACGGCCGTAAAAAACGCTGCAAAAAACGCTTGTTGATTAAAAAACGCTCCTTGTTGAAAACAGCTCTGTATTTACCGCCGTTTTTTGTTAAGCATGTGAACATAGCCTTAAACAGAAACCAGGAGGATTTTGAAAGCAGCTCTAGATGTGACTTGAGTATAAGTCGACATGACTCAAGATCAGTGCATGATTAGTAAAGCAAATCATTTGTAAGGTCACTCAGCATTATATGAAGATTTAGGATGTGAAATGTTGCTAAGTATTTTCAGTTTCCTCCAATCAATATGTGACTATGTATTACGTGGTCGCACTGAGTCCTCCAGGACTAATAGAGGGAGGATCCTGAGCAGAGGTTCCTCTTTATTATTCATGTCCTAATAGACAATATAGGCGTAGGAAAATTAGTGAACAACCCCTTTAAATCTCTTTCTGAGAGGACACACTTGATATAGATTATCTACCTATAGGTGGCGCTGCAGGGAGCACATTCTTCCTTCTGGTGGAATCTGATTTGCATATTTTTTCCCAGGGAGCATTGCATAAAGTTTCTCTACGCCTCCTTGCTGTGTCTCCTTAAGGAGAAATAGTGTTACTATGTGTTTTACATTTTTTTGGGGAATTTTGTAGTAATATAATATGTTAATATTTTTTTAATTTAAATTATTATTACATTTATTCAAATGAACAATCACAACATTTCTTATTTTCGCACTTGGTCTCTGCCTGTCGTCACCATCTGATGTCCATTTTATCGCGACGTCAAGGCTTTTACTACCAAGAATGAATATGAAATGTCATATCTGCTCTCCAGCCGAGACATTGGAGTGTTCGTATATAAACACAGACTAGAACTGCTGAGTATAGGAGGGGGCTAGAAAAATAATTCTAAATTGAATTGCGCAGTGTCTGTAGCAGACGCTTTCAAGGAACAAAAGCAGCGGCACTGCCGTCCATCAGTAGGAAAACCCCGTCTCCATTACCAGGAATGATTGCAGAGGGAGCCAATAGATTGATTCCGACCTATCTATTTGGAACTTAACATTGAGATACTCAATCTGTTTATCAAATCCATTTCTAGCTCTGAACACCGGCTATCGAGAAAACCAGTTTCATTTCCTGCTGTGAAATCTTTTTCCAGCCTGCAAACTATTTCTACACTTGGCGTTCTGCGTTCTGCAGCAACAGAGACATTTTCCCAGGATGAGAGCAGCAAATCCTTTTGGACAGTGTGATATCTCTCATGGCTCCTAATGGCGGCACTTGGTTATTCCAAAAGTTCTTAGAATTCTAAAGAAAATATTTAGTTGCTACTACTGGAGTGTTAAGAAAGAACTTCACATGTAGCTGGGCTAGCAGAGCTGACTTTGTTATTTAGGACAACTCATGATAATGTTGTGTAAGGCCTCATGCAAACAACCGTGCCTTACGGTCCGCATACTTTAGGACACATTCTATTCTATGGGCCAATGCACACGACCGTGGTTTCCACGGTCCGTGCATTGGCCGGGAGCCCAGACCGCAAAAAAATAGGACAAGTCATTTAACGGGAAGCATTTGACACTCCCCGACTGTCCGTGCCCGTAATCACGGCTGTGAGGTTTTATATAGAACTGTAGGCAAGATCATAGCTTAAAGCAGCTCTGTCGCCTCTTCTGACGCATCTGTTTTACTAAATGATTGTTTTCCCCATGAAATAACAATTCGACATCATTTTTTTTAGAACTCTAAATGATGCCGTTCCTCTGTTATTCCTCAGCGAAACGTATGAATAAATTGACAACTGGGTGTTAACAGTTGGGGGTGTGTCCGTATACAGTCTGACACTGTCCAATCAGTGCTGCAAACACAGTGAGATTGCGCGGGGACACGCCCCTTTGACAGGGTCAATTGTAACGCCCAGTTGTCAATTTATTCAGAAGGAAAGGCACAATGCAGAGTTCTAAGAAAGGATGCTCCAGACGTGTTATTTTATGGGGAATACAGGTATTTACCAAAACAGACATGTCAGGAGAGGTGACAGATCCGCTTTAAGCCTTAATACAAAACTTATACGTACCCCCTCCCCAACAAACAGGTTGCTCAAAGTCTTAACCCCTTAATGACCAGCCTATTTTAGACCTTAATGACTAAGCCATTTTTTACGTTTTTCCATCGTCGCATTCCAAGAGCTATAACTTTTTTATTTTTGCGCCTACATAGCTGTATAAGGTCTTGTGTTTTGCGGGACAAGTTGTATTTTTTAATAGCACCATTTTGGGGGACATATTATTTATTGATTAACTTTTATTAACTTTTTTTGGGGGTGGGAATAGAAGAAAACCTGAAATTTCGCCACTCTTTTTCGCGTCTTAAATCAACGCCGTTTACCGTGTGGTATAAATAACACAATAACTTTATTCAGCGGGTTGTTACGATTGCAACGATACCAAATTTGTATAGTTTTTGTATGTTTTACTACTTTTACACAGGAAAAACGTTTTTATTTAAAAATTATTTGTTTTTGTGTCTCCATATTTGAAGAGCTGTAACGTTTTTATTTTTTCGCCGATGCGGTCGTATGAGGGCTTTTTTTTTGCGGGAAGACTTGTAGTTTTTATTGGTACCATTTTGGAGTAGATGCGACTTTTTGATCACTTTTTATCACATTTTTTTTAGTCAGGATTCACAGAAAACAGCAATTTTTCCATAGTTTTTTATTATTTTTTTTACGGCGTTCACCGTGCGGGTTAAATAATATAATAGATTTATAGTCGGGGTCGTTACGGACGCGGCGATACCAAATATGTGTAACTTTTTTACTTTATTTTGTTTTATTAATAGTAAAGCAGTTTGTAAGGGGAAAAGCTGGGCTTTTCATTTTTTTTCACATTTTTTTTTAAATTAACTTTATTAAGCTTTTTTTTCACTTTTTTACTAGTCCCATTAGGGGACTGTATTATTCGATTCTCCAATTGCTATTATAATACACTGCAATACTTTTGTATTGCAGTGTATTACTGCCTGGCCGTTTAAAACGGACAGGCATCTGTTAGGTCATGCCTCCGGCATGATCTAGCAGGCATTCACTACAGGCAGACCTGGGGGCCTTTATTAGGCCCCCGGCTAACATTGGAGACACAGACACTCGGCGATCGTATCGCCGGGTGTCGGTGGGAGAGAGAGGGAGCTCCGTCCCTCTCTCCAAAACCACTCAGATGCGGTGCACGTTATTGTGCACCGCATCTGAGGGTTTAAACGGGTGAGATCGATACTAATATCGATCTCACGCGGCAGAGCAGGGACGCTCCCAGCCCTCAGCTGCCACTAGCAGCTGAGAGCAGGGAGATTTGACGCTCCCTGCTCTGTTTACTTTATCCTGATGCAGTGCCGTAAAAAGGCATATGCATCAGAATAAAGCCCGTTAGTGGCCGCCGTTAAAAGGCGTATTGGCGGTCACTAACTGGTTAAAAAAACATGGCTGCTTTCTACCAAGAACAGCATCAAGCCTGTCAACAGGTTGTATGTGATAATATAGCTCAGTCCCATTCACCTCAACAGAGATGAACTGCAATACCAGGCCCAATCCATGGACCGGAGGGGTTTGTTTGTGTTTGTGAAAAGAAAGCAGCCATGTTTTTTTTAAATCTTGGACAACCCCTTTAAGTCAAAATTCAACAACAACCTCTGCACCCCCTTTTAACTACACAAAAGACTACATGTAAATATTTTATTCTACACTCCATAAAAAATAGATATACTGCTTAGTGCAGGGCCTGAGGGGTTAATGCATGACTCAGATTCAAAGAACGCCAAAGTGATGTCATACATTGCTCGCCAGGGGGCTGCGCTAAGTATAACACGTTTTTCCTGGAGTGTCCCTTTAAATCTGTTACTCATCAAGATGAAGAAAGAATTCAGCCCCAAAGAGTCATATGCTCGACCCTGTGCTATAGTTGTACCTAACTTTTTGAAAAGAAGGTTCCTAGTGGCAGCGTAACTATAAATCCACGCGTTATCGATAGGTGCACATGTGGAAATAAGAGACGATCCAACTCAAATCCCAATCAGCTCTCATAACATTGAGGCAAATCAGGTAAATCCTTTATTGACTCAATATGTGTTCTTCATAATGAGCTGAGTACACCGAACGAGCCGTATGGGACTCAGCCGTTAACTTTGTCTTATTTTCAACCAGGGCCAGACAAAGACTGGCCATTAATACTCATGAGGTTGAGTTCTAAAGAAGGTTCAGCCTAGTTACATCAAAGAAGACTTCATCCTCCTGCAGTTGGCGTGATACAGTGTCTACTGGGACAACATCTACATTAGTAGGACCATGTGCAGTGTAGTGGATAATTAATGCTGCAGTCTGATTACTGCTCTTGTCCTCTTCATCAACATGGCCAGATGATATGTTACTACAGGAAAAGATGAAGACAGGAACTATCGAAATATTTTGAAGACGCCTAAAGAAATATTCTGGTCAAAACTGAAATCTTGAGTTACCAAAGAGTGTTGGCACCACGACTACAACCACCACCACCAGCAGCAGCAGCAGCAGTGAGTTGGTGGCCCCCATCAAACAATCCTGGCTAGGACACCTCAGACAGTCTATATCTACCCTTGTCATGCACCAACTATGTTGCCCCGTGCTAGAACGAGGCCAGAAGGCAAAGCACCCCATCCTCCATAAGGCCCCTTGGGTCATGCTTATGTCCCATAGATCATCCTCTTACATCTAAAAATTAGGGGTACCAGTACCAATAAGACTGGTGAGGGAAGGGGAGCATGTCCACATTGTACACATACCCCAAACACAAAAATGTCCAGTTTTGTCTGTAGTTTTTTTTTTGCTATTAAATTGATCTGTATACCATTATAAATGCGACCAATGTCTGCACCCATGAAACCTATCTGCCATCTTAAAACCTGCCAAATTCTAGTTGGAGAAACATCAAACAAGTCTGTGCAGCAAGGAGAGGCAGTCTGTTGTATAGCAGGACTTCCTGTGACCACTTCCTGTTTATAGCTAGATTTAGGGAAAGATCAGCCAGATAGGAAGTCAAGTGGTTACTAGGCAGCAGGCAGCCTAAAAAAATAGTAGGGTCATCGAGAGGAGACCCGGCAATGACATGATGTGGATGTCGTTTCGGCAGTTGCGTTCATGATCACTCTGACTATGGATTTTGTATCAACTCGGTTTTGGTGTTTGATATAAGAAAGTTGTAAGAGTTGAGATTGATTCTTGTAGTGTAACACAAAGAACAAATCTCTTGAATTTGATCTAATTGGAGATGTACAAGATGGACTTTGGATCCATAAGGCTAATGTACTTATTGATAAATGTGTATCGATCCTCCCAGCATGCCGTCTGATTCTATGTTATCTCACTCACCTGTAAAAGTAACACTGAAGTCACGTCGTTCTCTAAGTCTTTACTTTCTAATAGTGTAAAGTTTCTTCCTTAACTTCTGGTCAAGATTTACTTTGATGGGGTTGTTTTATAACATAAAATATGCAGAATGTGGAGTAACAGGTGTCCAAACGTTATAAAAAAAAAAAAAGGTTGCTCTAAGTCCAATCATTCAGATATGAGTGGAATGCTCTAGATAAAAGCTAACCCCTAAATGCATGGTTTGGGAACCCCCATTATTTTATGATGTTCTCTAAACTGTTTTTGAGGATACCTGGGAGCCCCCATTGTCTTATGATGTTCTCTTGACTTTTTATGAGGATACCTGGGTGCCCCCATTGTCTTATGATGTTCTCTTGACTTTTTCTGAGGATACCTGGGAGCCCCCATTGTCTTATGATGTTCTCTTGACTTTTCCTGAGGATACTTGGGAGCCCCTATTGTTTTATGATGTTCTCTTGACTTTTTCTGAAGATACCTGGGAGCCCCTATTGTTTTACAATGTTCTCTTGACTTTTTCTGAAGATACCTGGCAGCCCCTATTCTTTTATGATGTTCTCTTGACTTTTTCTGAAGATACCTTGGAGCCCCTATTATTTTATGATGTTCTCTTGACTTTTTCTGAAAATACATGGGAGCCCCCATTGTCTTATGATGTTTTCTTGACTTTTTCTGAAGATACCTGGGACCCCCCATTGTCTTATGATGCTCTCTTGTCTGATACTGAGGATACCTGAGCTAATGCATGGCTTGAGGGGGCGGAGCATGACAAAGGGATTTTCTTTGTCATGCACCACCCCCCTCATGTTCTGCATTATGCTTAACACAGTGTATCAGTTTTGCTCAGCATGTGTAGTAAAATATATAAAAAGTTACTGCACTGATTTTGAAACATGAATAATGTTTGGATGTTTTTGGCATCTTGTCTTTAATCATTTTGCTTATTTGAATGATAACTGCCCAATGGTCTTTTAGGGTTTTGGCCCAGAAATGTGACAATCATTTTATACAATGTCTCCGTCCCTGCTCAACAATTGTGGTTCAAATTTGCAGAATATTTTTATATCTTCATGGATGAAGTTGTTTCTTTTCCTGTAGAATTTTTGAGCAAGAATGAAATCAGATCACTCACTAGTAATAAAACTTCTGGTATGTAACTCTTTATATAAAAATAGAAGCTTCATGACATCCTGGAAAGAATTGCCTTAGGCTTTTCCTATTGAATAAAACTTATATAAATTCCACATTTGTCTTGTTCAAATGGTAAGCCCTTGTTTCATTTCTTGTCCACTGATACATTTATTGTGACTTCTCTATATATAAAGTCATAGTTTGGCATTTATCTTCCCCTGATCCCCTACTACTTCCTTTGGCTTCTTACGATTGGATAATGGAAATGATGACATCATGATGAGTTCATGAGCCAGGTTCCTGGTTACGTTTTCAGTCCTTTATTGAGGTTTAGAGCCTCCATTGTCTTTTGATGGTCTCTTAGCTGTTCCTGAGGATACCTGTGGAGCCTCCATTGTCTTAAAGGTTAATACTTTTTTCATTTCAATGAATGGACAATCATGTAACTCATGGATTGGTTTGACTTTAGACTGTCTGAACTTCCAGAATAAATTCAGCATTCACTAGTGGGATCAACCTGAAGTCCATAATCTCCAGACTCCAAATAGAGGTATACAGAAAGGAGAGGAAACAATTCTAATTCCCTTCCACCAGAGGTTTAGGTTGACTCCATCATGTCACCCCATCCAGGGACAGGACCCCATCCAGGAACAGGACCCCAACCATGGACAGGACCGCAGCACATATTTGTCCCCTCTTCTCATCCCATGTAGGGGAGAAGATGGCATGACCTACAAACTAGTATCTTCTTCATAGTACCTTCAGGGAGGGGGAGCATAGTACAGGTTCAAAACACCCATTGGATGAGGAACACATCTAGCCTGAATGGCGGTCCATATTTGACCCCACAGCAGCTGGATTTATAGTACATACCGTATGGCCTTGGACCTTATACTGACGTATATTCACCTAAATATGTAATCACAACATCATTGCATGCATAAAGCTGCAGTACCCCCAGATATTGGATGTGAACTCGTTCTGCCCCATGTAAGGAGCCTTCAAATGTAGTGGTGCCAACTAAACCAATTACAAGACATGTTTTCATCACAATTCGAATACATTAACACATCGAGGGATCTCATTTATATAATCCGGTATAATACACCAAGAAAATATGTTATAATACAGATCTTTAGCGATGACCAAATACATTTTCACAATTCGAGTTTCCCCAACCACCATTTGGGCAAATTGAGCCACTTGGGGTCGATATGGTCATCTCTCATGTTTAAGGTGCGACCTACTTCTAAGAAAAGTTCTAAGAATCAATATCATTTGAAGCCGTAGGTGGAAAATTGCTAAACCATAGTCAACTGTGACGGGAAGGGAGATCTCTTGAGGGTTGATATGAGGATCCAAGGAGCTCTCATTTGTGATCCAGTGAGGTGGCTCTTAACAGTTCTTCTTGCACAGGTTCTTCTTTGCGTTACCCCTGTCACAGGGATTTGGCAGACGTTATTGGACATCTGGCAGAGACGCTATGTCGTATAGCAACGAGCCAAACTGCTGTCTGATATCACTTATACACTTGACTGGACAACCCTTCGAAGGTTCGGTTTGCCTATCATCAAATACATTTTGACAAATAATCAGGCGAAGCATTTTGTTCTCGCGTCTTAATTAGGGCAGACACGGGGAAGCATTTTATCAAGTACTCACTAAAAGATTTTGACAAAAATTGTATTGAGAATAATTGCAATCAACTAGATGAAAATAAATCTTATGTTCAAAATATGGTAACAGCAGTTCAAAGCCGGCAATGAATTTCTATTAATAATATCCTATTATATCGAAGTCATCTGAGAGCGATCGTCTTATTTCACCGGATCAAAGGGATGACATGTAAATAACCAGAACAGAGAGTTTCACTTTAATCTTTAATACAATTTTAAAGGGATACAATAACTATTTAGTATGATTGCTGTTATGTAGATAATGTGTCACCTCATTTGTTGGGCTGTTGATATACTTGTATTGTTGGAGTAAATGTGTCTACGTTGTTGAGTTACAGCTGTTACCATTGTAGAGATTTTCCCATCGCTCGTCAATTGGGATTTATGCCTAAAACAATTATTTAAAAAATGGTTTTAAAGGGACAGTAACGTAAAAAAAAGTCTACTTTTAATTATTTTTTTATATTTCATACCTATACGCTGGGAACACCATTGATTTCCAATATGTGTTACTGAAATACATTGTGTTTCTGAAGAACTCCATCCAAAGTTCATGGGCTTCTGCTCGATAACCAATGCCACAACCCATACTTTTTAAGAAATAATAGGGGTCTAAGATTCTGGATGTTTTGACATCTATGACTATGGTCATTAGTGGGTTTAAAGCCAAATCTAAAACTGCATGGAGTTTGTACGTTTTTCACCTATAAATTGACAGCATGGGAGCTCACAGAACTCCTATACCAGGCACAATGTCCAAATTAACATGCCGGTCACATAGTGCCCCCATAACAATACCAGTCCCAAACATTGCCCCATCACAATGCCAGTCATAGTGCCCTCATAACAATGCCAGATACGGAGATCAATCCATAACCGTGCCAGTCCCAGACTGTGCCCCAAACAAACCCACTCACAGCCCCCCCCCCATTACAATATCAATCAAAGTGCCAATCACGGCGTCTCCAAAGCACTGCATGATGTGCTGACATCCGGGACTCGCAGAGATTCTTCATTTCAGGCCGATCTGATTGGGTAAAGTGAAGATAGTGGTACCTCTTAGTTGGGTGGCATAGACAAAACAAAATCTGTATCGTACGCAGAGAAAATTACACGATATGTTGGTTAATATGACATCACCTCGGATGTATCTCAGCCGTTCCTGCGTTATATAAAGTTTCATATATATATATATATATATATATATATATATATATATATATATATATATATACATCCTAGTAATTGTATCAAATCACTAGTCAGAGGGAAAAAAAAACATGAAATATTGGCTATCAATAATAGAAAAAACAATAATAGGGCAGGGGTAAAATGTTAGCAGTGAGTTTTCTATTACGGACACATGACAGCCCACATCCATCACTCACAGCAAACCTTGTACGTTGTAAGAAAATGACCACGACTTGTTCAGTCAGCCCCAAAAGGCTCTTTAATTGCTCACCAAATTCTGTATTTTTTATTGCCCACAGCATGAGGGCGATTAAACGCTTAAAATATGGCTTAATTGAAAAAAATGGAAGATTTTATTGTACAAACATGCATTGTATCCTGATGTATGCAGATTAACTTTCTAATAGAGACAATGATGATAATGACTACACAGGCTAAGTGCTTTCCAGAACAATTTATAGTGCAATCCAATCCTGGCAGGCATGGCATCGCTAGCAATATTGTATCTCCAGCTAGGAGCCGGCTGAATACAAATGGGCAGACCAAAGCTGACGGGTGCAGCGTTCACATGTCACCAGCACATCCGCACACCACGGTGCTCCCACCTGCTCCCACTACAAATATCAACCATAGACAAGTGCAAGCCAAGTCTGATCCTCTCCTGACATGGATTTCAAAAGTAAAAGAAACGCAAAAATGTGTGTAATCAATTTCTCCATAATGTATCATCAAAATCTGAATTAATGATGAAAAAATATTGATCAATGTCACTATTTGGGATAATTGACAAGTTGCCAAGTCCTCCTCTCCTTCCGAATGTTGTCAGAGTCCAGCAATGTCTACAGGATTATTATCAAGTCATAAAATTGGTAATCGGAAATATATTATTATTTAGGTTTTTCCCTGTTGCCTGGATTTGCATTACATGACTTCTATATCATTTTATATTCTTTTTACACTAGGAGACACTTTTCCTGTGCTCATCATCAACCAAAAATATGTAATGCACTTTGTATGAGCTTCCAAAAGACAATGGGAAGTGACAACTGTCCCTATAAACAAAAATATAACTACAATATAACTACTACAATACTGCTCCTATATACAAGAATATAACTACTATAATACTGCCCCTATATACAAGAATATAACTACTATATTACTGCCCCCTATCTACAAGAATATAACTACTATAATACTGCCGCTATATACAAGAATATAACTACTATAATACTGCCCCCTATATACAAGAATATAACTACTATAATACTGCCCCTATTAACAAGAATATAACTACTATAATACTGCTCCTATACACAAGAATATAACTACTATAATACTGCCCCCTATATACAAGAATATAATTACTATAATACTGCCCCTATATACAAGAATAAAACTACTATAATACTGCCCCCTATATTCAGGAATATAACTACTATAATACTGCCCCCTATATACAAGAATATAACTACTATAATACTGCTCCTATATACAAGAATATAACTACTATAATACTGCCCCCTATATACAAGAATATAACTACTATAATACTGCCTCCTATATACAAGAATATAACTACTATAATACTGCCCCTATATACAAGAATATAACTACTATGATACTGCTCCTATATACAAGAATATAACTACTATAATACTGCCCCCTATATACAAGAATATAACTACTATAATACTGCCCCTATATACAAGAATATAACTACTATAATATTGCCCCCTATATTCAGGAATATAACTACTATAATACTGCCCCCTATATACAAGAATATAACTACTATAATACTGCCTCCTATATAAAAGAATATAACTACTATAATACTGCCTCCTATATACAAGAATATAACTACTATAATACTGCCCCTATATACAAGAATATAACTACTATAATACTGCCTCCTATATACAAGAATATAACTACTATAATACTGCCCCTATATACAAGAATATAACTACTATAATACTGCTCCTATATACAAGAATATAACTACTATAATACTGCCCCCTATATACAAGAATATAACTACTATAATACTGCCCCTATATACAAGAATATAACTACTATAATACTGCCCCCTATATTCAGGAATATAACTACTATAATACTGCCCCCTATATACAAGAATATAACTACTATAATACTGCCCTCTATATACAAGAATATAACTACTATAAATACTGCCCCCTATATACAAGAATATAACTACTATAATACTGCTCCTATATACAAGAATATAACTACTATAATACTGCCCCCTATATACAAGAATATAACTACTATAATACTGCCCCTATATACAAGAATATAACTACTATAATACTGCTCCTATATACAAGAATATAACTACTATAATACTGCCTCTATATACAAGAATATAACTACTATAATACTGCTCCTATATACAAGAATATAACTACTATATTACTGCCCCCTATACACAAGAATGTAACTACTATAATACTACCTCCTATATACAAGAATATAACTACTATAATACTGCTCCCTATATACAAGAATATATCTACTATAATACTGCCCCCTATATACAAGAATATAACTACTATAATACTGCCTCCTATATACAGGAATATAACTACTATAATACTGCTCCTATATACAAGAATATAACTAATATAATACTGCCCCTATACACAATAATGTAACTACTATAATAATGCCCCCTATATACAAGAATATAACTAATATAATACTGCCCTATATACAAGAATATAACTACTATAATACTACTCCTATATACAAGAATATAACTACTATAATACTGCCCCTATGTACAAGAATATAACTACTATAATACTACTCCTATATACAGGAATATAACTACTATAATACTGCCCCCTATATACAAGACTATAACTACTATAGTACTGACCCTATATACAAGAATATAACTACTATAATACTGCCCCTATTTACAAGAATATAACTACTATAATACTGCCTCCTATGTACAAGAATATAACTACTATAATACCGCCCCTATATACAAGAATATGACTATATAATACTGTCCTCTATATACAAGAATATATCTACTATAATACTGCCCTCTATATACAAGAATATAACTACTATAATACTGCCCCTATATACAAGAATATAACTACTATAATACTACCCCTATGTACAAGAATATAACTACTATAATACTGCTCCTATATACAAGAATATAACTACTATAATACGGCCCCCTATATACAAGAATATAACTACTATAATACTGCTCCTATATACAAGAATATAAATACTATAATACTGCCCCCTATATACAAGAATATAACTACTATAATACTGCCTCCTATATACAAGAATATAACTACTATAATACTGCCCCCTATGTACAAGAATATAACTACTATAATACTGCCCCCTATATACAAGAATATAACTACTATAATACTGCTCCTATGTACAAGAATATAACTACTATAATACTGCCCCTATATACAAGAATATAACTACTATAATACTGCCTCCTATATAAAAGAATATAACTACTATAATACTGCTCCTATATACAAGAATATAACTACTATAATACTACCCCTGTATACAAGAATATAACTACTATAATACTGCCCCCTATATACAAGAATATAACTACTATAATACTGCCTCCTATATACAAGAATATAACTACTATAATACTGCCCCTATATACAAGAATATAACTACTATAATACTGCCCTCTATATACAAGAATATAACTACTATAATACTGCTCGTATATACAAGTATATAATTACTATAATACTGCCCCCTATATACAAGAATATAACTACTATAATACTGCCCCTATATTCAAGAATATAACTACTATAATACTGCTCCTATATACAAGAATATAACTACTATAATACTGCTCGTATATACAAGTATATAACTACTATAATACTGCCCTCTATATACTAGAATATAACTACTATAATACGGCCCCCTATATACAAGAATATAACTACTATAATACTGCCCCCTATGTACAATAATATAACAACTTTACTTTTTTAAAACGTGTTCAGCCTAAGGGCATGGCCCCACGTGGCGGATTTCTGCAGACACTGTCCGCATCAATGCCGCACATAATCCGCATTGCGGATTACGCTGCGGATTTTGCCAAAGTGCTGCGGATTGCCTTGCGGATTTAGTTGCGGATTTAGGTGCGGATTTCAAAGGCAAGTCTTCCAAAAAGGGAACTGACATCATTTGTGAGGTCTGTTGCTATGACATGTATTAAGTGTGGCCAGAAAGAGAAGTGAATCTGGCAGGAGAAGTATACTAGTCCGAAGTGTGGGATAATGCCTGACATCCAGGAGCGACCACTTCAATTCCGCCGACAATATTTGATACCCACGAAGGGGACTGAATGTCCGTAGTCGGATTTTTAATTATAGGCAGAGCAGGGCATGACGTTTCGTCGAGTGCACGTTTGGCATCATGGCAAATCAGTGGCGGGTCTTTACCTCGGCCATGCAATTGGAGGAAACCACCATTGATGCGGTCATCAAGGCATGTTGTGTCCTCCATAACTACCTCCAGGAATACCGTCAAGAAGTTGAAGGGGACTCACTTCTGTCCTATGTTGGCAGTGCCATTAACTGGGGTTCTGTTGGTCAGGCCAGTAGTGGTGTACGAATACGAGATATTTAATCAAACCACACAGTATTTCCTACATGAAAACGCCCACACCGTGACCAATCTGTATCGTCCCCTTGATGCCCTTCCACATTTTGGCCTCCTCACATCCAAAACAACAAATACACAAGTCAGAGTCATCAATTGAACGGAACTTTTAATGGCACGTATACACATCACAACTATATACGCCCTGAGTAGAATCACGGAACAACTTGTAACATACATTCAATCCCTGGTACAATAGCGACCAACCAAAAACACAAACCTACTGCAAGATGTGGAAGCGAGGGGGGCTCAATTGGGGATACGAGGAGGGGGCAGAGGAGGAGGTCGAGGTAGGAGGCATGTATGCCGCAGAGGTGGGAGGATGAATATGAAGAGGTGGGAGAGTGGACGAGTATGGGGTGGGCAAAGGGTTTGGCACATTGGGGTATGGGCGGAAAGTGGAACCAGAGGGATGTCCATGAGTCCAGGGGGAAAAATAGGGATCGGGCTGCAGGGAGGGTGCAGAGGCAGGAGGTGGGGCGTGCGGCACAGCGGCAGACGGGTCAGCCCTACGGCCAGTTAATGTGCGCATATGGAATATTAGATCTCCCACATCGGGTAGGGGCTGGGGGGCCTCAAAGATATCAGCCAGCGCGAAGACACACGTCATATATGCCGCCCTGCGAGTAGTTTCCATCCCGCGACAGCGGCCACCAACGGCATTGCCGAAACTGTGGTATTCGTCTTCGGCCTCCACCCTCCGAATCATGCGTAAGGCTTGGCCCTCTATCGTGTCGCTTTGTTCCGCTGGTGTCACGCGCTTTCGGCCACCCACTCTTTGGCGCGGTCGGGAAGTTCCTGCCGTGGGGGCTGGAGAGGTGTCGCCACGAGGAGTTGCTGGGGCCGGGGTTGCCTGGTAGGGCACATCTTCCTCAGCCACATTTGCAGACGAGCCTGCCACGGGCTGCTGCTGCACCTGGCCACGTGCACTCCCTTGTGGCGTCCGGGGTGGTACATTCCCGTGAGTTCTGCAGGGAAAAAAACGCTCATTGACTTTGGGGATTCAGAAGACATTTCTCGGACAGTTTGTCAGTCGCTAATCTCGTTAACATATCCTTTTGCCATTCTACACACACACGATCTGACACCAATCTTGGGGGGGGGGGGGAAACTAAAGACGCATTCTCGTCATGAAGAGAATGAGTTACATAAGCAACACAGAGTGATATGTGATAATGTGTACGGTCAAGGGACATTTTCGGGACAACACTGGCAAAAGGAAAACAAACATGTGGAATGTAATCGGCACTGAATAGAAATGGCATTCCGTTAGTTTTGAATCACATGGTTCATGCGCTCCCTTTTAACCCAGGTGTGTGTGCGAATAGAGACTTACCTTCGTAGCTCCCTGCACGGAATCAGGAAAGCCAGTTCTTCGTAGTGGGCTATCGCTGGGCACCGTGAAGGAGAGGAGCCACTTGCAGGTGTTTTTGAGACCTGTTTCCGGAAGCGGTCGCGTACTGTCCTCCACCTATTGCGCACATCATTTTCTGGAAAAGGAAGGATGTTTTTTAAATTAGGGCATAGGGGATGAAGTCAGGTGTATACAGATCAATCGCTTCCTCTGGCCTGTCGTGAGGAGATATCATCAATGCAACCACATCATTGGGGCAGAACTTGAGCAGCCAGCAGCTATGGCTACGGCTGGGTTCCCACGACCTCTTGCCATGCCAAAATTAGGCATTTCACGCCTATTTTACGCCGCATGCCACGACGCCGCCAATACGCTGGCAAACATCTGCCCATGCATTTAAATGTGCATATGGTTGTCCACGCTTGCAAAAGGTACTTTATGTCGTTAAATGGAGTGTCTAACGCAGGATTTAGTGCCGTCAATAGGCCATGTGCACATACCCTTACAGTCGGGAAAAAAGTGATCACCAACTGCGCACGTGCCATAGTGACATGCCAAAAGTTGGGGTATGGTTTAGCAAGGCAGGAAAGGAAATTAGTGCAGATTTTTTGCAGCATGCTAATGATGCTAAACAACCTTTGCAAACAGTGTTTTTACCTCTCTGCATTACAAACTAAATGCAAACTTACCAATCACTCCCTGCTCCCTCTCCAGCATCCCGTCCCACTCGGGGTACAGACCGCGGCACACGAACGTCCATCCCTCGTCACGGGCGTTGCGGTCGCTATAGGCAGCACTAGATGTGTCCCATATTTCGGGCCTACTATGCACCTATAAAAAAAAAAAAACAGTGCATATTGCAGTTTGCTTGGGACTCTGGAATCACGGTGGAGCTGTTACATGGTGATCTGCCTTAGAATATGGACATTCTGCAGGTGCTGCTAGTGTTAATCCATACATAGTAGACATCTTGAAACAACATGAGTCAAACATATACATGTACTTACCAGATTTATGAGGGACGAAACCTCCATGTCCATGCGTCTATATCTGGACATTGCAGCCTGGGTTCAGAGTTGTCACTTTTCTTTTTGAAAAATCCCTGTCAGGCTGCAAGCCGAAAATGGCGTCTTCCTTTTCTATACTGAATGATGATGTCATATCCTGCTCCGGCAGGAAATACGCACCGCACCAGACACAAAATCCGCACCACACATAACATCTGCGGACTTCATTGCGGAATTTAGAATCTCCATTGAAGTGAATGGAGAACTTCCGCAATGAGTCCGCAACCAGTCCGCCACTGGTCCGCAACAGACAGAGCATGCTGCGGACACCACATTCCGCTCCGCAGCCTATGCTCCGCAGCGGAATTTTACGCCTCGTCTAAACGAACACTGCTAAATTAAAGTGGAAGTCAATGGAGAAACGGCTCCGCTGCGGATTAACGCTGCGGAGTGTCCGCAGCGGAATTTAAGTGAAATTCCGCCACGTGTGAACCCAGCCTAAATATTAATCCCTGGTTTAGGTCTATATTAGACAGTGACACTGTTGACCTCCATTTATGAGGTCATTATTTGTTGTATTTAGACCCCAGTACATCACATCTATAATTACGAGATGAATGAGACGGATTTACTCAGGAGAACAGAACATACCATTTTGTTTTATTTGGTAACAATGTTGTATTTTGTTTATGTTTCCGCCGGTGATTCATTGCTACCTGACTGCTGAAGAGAATGGGAAATTGTTTCCCTAAGACATAAAGAAGCTAAATATAGAAAGTAAATGTTAGAATATAAAACACATTTCTTCTCATAAGACTCTATAAGTATTGAATCATTGGCCCAAGCCTTGTACAATGCACCTTATCAACCTGTGGCTCTCAGCTGTTAGGAAACTACAACTCGGAGCATGCTAGGAGTCACAGTCCACAGGAGCCTAATACCACTGTCCTAGTCGCATGCACCTTGGACTAGCGTCAAACTTGTGCTTTGCACGTTGAACTTAAAACCAGCATCCTGGTAAAATAGAGCGTACAACCTTCACAGAAAAAAAGGGAGAAAGAAGAAGCACGGTAGGTGATATGGGTACGAGAATCTGCGTCAACATCTTATATGTAAGACATGCAATGATGTCATTAGTTAATACATCCCAGCACAAGTAAATCATGACGGACATAAATGATCCAAATAATAGCCAAACATCACAGTACAAAGGTAAATATGCATAATGTACTAAACAGATACATACAATCTGCCCTTCGTGGGAAATGCATACATAGTATAAATGAAGGGAGTGGAAATGATTACCAGAGCCAGGGAAGGACCAGACCCACATAGACCGCGGTGCACCCGACGCGCGTTTCGCCAAAGCTCCTTCCTCCTTGTGCCATGTATCTTTCACCTTACATTTTGCACCTTTCACCATGCACTATTTTCACTGTACTATGACCATGGACCTGGCACTAGCACCATGAACCTTATTCTATGCACTTTGCAACATACACAATTCTCCTTATGCCATGTACCTTGACCCTAACACCTTATACAATGCACTTTGCACCATACACCATCCTTATTATACCTTGAACTATGCACCTTGTACTTTGCACTGTGCACAATTTTTCTTGTACCTTGCACTTTTACCATCATCCTAGACCATTCATATTACACTGTGCACTTTGCACCATCCTCCTTGCATCAAGTACGGCGCACGTTACACCATGCACTTTACACTATGAACCATTCACCATTCCCCTTGTACCTCGCACCTTACACCATGCACCTTACACTATGAACCATTCACCATTCACCATTCCCCTTGTACCTCACACCTTACACCATGCACCTTACACTATGAACCATTCACCATTCACCATTCCCCTTGTACCTCACACCTTACACCATGCACTTTACACTATGAACCATTCACCATTCCCCTTGTACCTCGCACCTTACACCATGCACCTTACACTATGAACCATTCACCATTCACCATTCCCCTTGTACCTCACACCTTACACCATGCACCTTACACTATGAACCATTCACCATTCACCATTCCCCTTGTACCTCACACCTTACACCATGCACCTTACACTATGAACCATTCACCATTCCCCTTGTACCTCACACCTTACACCATGCACCTTACACTATGAACCATTCACCATTCCCCTTGTACCTCACACCTTACACCATGCACCTTACACTATGTACCGTTCACCATTCCCCTTGTACCTCACACCTTACACCATGCACCTTACACTATGTACCGTTCACCATTCCCCTTGTACCTCACACCTTACACCATGCACCTTACACTATGAACCATTCACCATTCCCCTTGTACCTCGCACCTTACACCATGCACCTTACACTATGTACCGTTCACCATTCCCCTTGTACCTCACACCTTACACCATGCACCTTACACTATGAACCATTCACCATTCCCCTTGTACCTCACACCTTACACCATGCACCTTACACTATGTCCGTTCACCATTCCCCTTGTACCTCACACCTTACACCATGCACCTTACACTATGAACCATTCACCATTCCCCTTGTACCTCGCACCTTACACCATGCACCTTACACTATGTACCGTTCACCATTCCCCTTGTACCTCACACCTTACACCATGCACCTTACACTATGAACCATTCACCATTCCCCTTGTACCTCGCACCTTACACCATGCACCTTACACTATGAACCATTCACTATTCCCCTTGTACCTCACACCTTACACCATGCACCTTACACTATGAACCATTCACCATTCCCCTTGTACCTCGCACCTTACACCATGCACCTTACACTATGAACCATTCACCATTCCCCTTGTACCTCGCACCTTACACCATTCACCTTACACTATGTACCGTTCACCATTCCCCTTGTACCTCACACCTTACACCATGCACCTTACACTATGAACCATTCACCATTCCCCTTGTACCTCGCACCTTACACCATGCACCTTACACTATGTACCGTTCACCATTCCCCTTGTACCTCACACCTTACACCATGCACCTTACACTATGAACCATTCACCATTCCCCTTGTACCTCACACCTTACACAATGCACCTTACACTATGTACCGTTCACCATTCCCCTTGTACCTCACACCTTACACCATGCACCTTACACTATGAACCATTCGCAATTCCCCTTGTACCTCACACCTTACACCATGCACCTTACACTATGAACTATTCACCATTCCCCTTGTACCTCGCACCTTACACCATGCACCTTACACTATGTACCGTTCACCATTCCCCTTGTACCTCGCACCTTACACCTTGCACCTTACACTATGAACCATTCACCATTCCCCTTGTACCTCGCACCTTACACCATGCACTTTACACTATGAACCATTCACCATTCCCCTTGTACCTCACACCTTACACCATGCACCTTACACTATGAACCATTCACCATTCCCCTTGTACCTCGCACCTTACACCATGCACTTTGCATCATGCAGCATTCTCTTTGTACCTTGCACTTACACCATCCCTCTAGCACCTTATACTACACTTTTCACCATCCCCCTAGCACCATGCAGCTTTGGACAGGATTACAGTTTGTATAGTTTTGATGCAGTTTTTAGTGCAGTTTTGAGCCAAACACAAGAATGGACAAAGAAGAAAGGAAATGCATAAGTCTTTTATTTATACTTTTCCTTGCTTTTGGATCGACTTCTGGCTTTGGCTCAGAAAACTGCACCAAAAACTGAATCAAGATCTGTGTGTGTTCCTGTGCTTACCCTGTGAACTGTGCACCATCCTCACTGCACCATGTACAATGCACCTTATACCATGCACTTTGCACAATGCACCATTCTCTTTGTATCTTGACTATAGACCTTGCACTAGCACTGGGATCGATTCTAGCTTTTCTGCTGCCTGGGGCGAAAATTGAAATGGTGCCCCCAGATCTTGATTGACATCCCCCTGGCTGTTCTAGATCACTAAGGGCATGGCCAGACGTGGCGGATTTCCTCTTGAATTCCGCAGCGGACACTCCGCAGTGTTAATCCGCAGCGGAGCCGTTTCTCCATTGACTTCCACTTTTATTTAGCAGTGTTCGTTTAGACGATGCGTAAAATTCCGCTGCGGAGCATAGGCTGCGGAGCGGAATTTGGTGTCCGCAGCATGCTCTGTCTGTTGCGGACCAGTGGCGGACTGGTTGCGGACTCACGGCGGAATTTCTCCATTGACTTCAATGGAGATTCTAAATTCCGCAATGAAGTCCGCAGCTGTCATGCACATGTTATGTGTGCTGCGCATGCGTCTTGCTTTTTTGACATGACATTTCTTCATTCTGGCTGGACCTATGTATTTCTAGGTCTACAGCCAGACTGAGGAAGTTAATGGGGCTCCCGGAATTACGGGAGCGTTGCTAGGAGACGTCAGTAAATAGTCACTGTCCAGGGTGCTGAAAGAGTTAAGCGATCGGCAGTAACTGTTTCTGCCCCCTGGACAGTGACTACCGATCCCAATATACAGCAACCTGTCAAAAAAATAGATGTTCATACTTACCGAGAACTCCCTGCTTCTGTCTCCAGTCCGGCTTCCCAGGATGACGTTTCAGTCTAAGTGACGGCTGCAGCCAATCACAGGCTGCAGCGGTCACATGGACTGCCGCGTCATCCAGGGAGGTCGGGCTGGATGCCGAAAGAGGGACGCGTCACCAAGACAACGGCCGGTAAGTATGAATTTCTTTTACTTTCACTAGGGAAAGTGCTGTCCCTTCTCTCTATCCTGCACTGATAGAGAGAAGGGAAGCACTTTTACCGCAGTCCGAAGCAGCTAGTCCGCATCAATTTACTGCACATTTTGGGCAGATCCGCCACAGAATCTGCAACGCAGATTCTGTGTGGCATTGATGCGGACAGTTGCGGAGGAAATCCGCCACGTGTGGGCATGCCCTAACAGCCACACCAAAAAAAAAAAAATCATATCACCCATTATCTCGCTGCAGATCATACAGTGACTACACTACTGATTAGAGGCAGAATAAACATTTACATTACGTGACTCACAGGTGACGTCTTCATCCAGTCCAGACCTCTATGATGACTTCTCCTAGCCATGGCCCATTTCTGCAGTTTTCCGCTCAAATGTCTTCAGATTCTCACTTTTAAAACATTTCTGCACTTATAAACAAAGATAAAATTATCATGGTGCCACACACAATGCCCCTAAATATAATAGCACTATACCGTGCACCTATAATTCTAATAGAACCATACGCTGTGTCCCTAATTATAATAGTACCATACAAGGTGTCCCTGATTATAATAGCACCATACACTTTGTCCCACACACACGCACACACACACACACACACACACACACACACACACACACACATTTAGAGTGCCCCCTGTATATAGTGCCCCCTGAAGACAGTGCCCCCCATAGAGCCCCCTGTAGATGGTGCCCCACACAGAGCACCCTGCAGACAGTGCCCCACATAGAGCCACCTGTAGAAAGTGCCCCACATACATAGTGTCCCCTACAGAGCCTCCTGTGGATACTGGCCCCCCGTAGAGCCCCTTGTAGATAGTGCCCTATATAGACCCCCCTGTAGATAGTAGCCCCTGCAGATAGTGCCCCACAAACAGCCCCATGTATATAGTGCCCCACATATAGCCCGATGTAGATAGTGCCCCAAATATGGCCCCCCTGTAGATATTGGCCTACATATAGACCCCCTGTAGATAGTGCCCCACATATAGCCCCCCCTGTAGATAGTGCCCCACATATGGCCACCCCTGTAGATAGTGACCCACATATAGCTCCCACATATAGCCCCCTCTGTAGATAGTGCTCCACATATAGCCCCTCCCCTGTAGATAGTGCTCCACATATAGCCCCCACATACAGCCTCCCCTGTAGGTAGTGCTCCACAAATAGCCCCCACATACAGCCCCCCCTGTAGATAATGCTCCACATATAGCACCCACATACAGCCCCCCTGTAGGCAGTGCTCCACATATAGCCCCCACATGCAGCCCCCCTGCAGGTAGTGCTCCACATACAACCCCCCCTCTGTGGGTGGTTCTACACATATAGCCCCTCACACTTTTAACAGAATTTTTTTTCTCTCTTCTGAGCAGGCCTGATGGGGCTGAACGAAGGCGCTGAGTGACAGGGCAAGTCATTCTGCCCGGCCAATCAGCGCCTTTCAACATTGCGTCATTGAAAGGCGCTGATTGGCAGGCTGCCTTGCCCTGTCAATCAACGATCCAAGCAGCGCGATGACAACATTGCGCTTCTTATGTCATTGAAAGGCGTTGAATAGCGGGGCACGGAAGCCCCACCATTCAGCGCTTATGCATGTAATTGTATCTGCGTCCTATAGACACAGGTACAAATATAGAGCAAGAGGGGGTGGTGGCGGCTGGTTTCAGTGGTGCTGCCGCCACCTCAGAGAGGCAGCAGGCCGCCACCTGAGGCGAGATGCTCATCTCGTCTCATGGACGGTGTGGCCCTGACTATCTCCTTGCATCATGTACTTGCATCATTGACCTAACACCATGCACTTTGAGCCATGCACCGTTCTTATTGTACAGCACCTTGCACATTGCACTAGCGCCTTGTATCATGTACCTTGCACATTGCACCATACAACAGCCTCGCTGCACTACCTTCTGGGCTCTGTGGTCAGCACCGCTGCTATACATTACTATTATTCTCTTTTATGTTTCTGTTCAGACAGAACATATATTTAAATGGGTTTTCAAACAACAATTTTGCAAATTTCAATTGGACATTTATAAAACATTAATCAACGGGGTCCAACGGCTAAGAGCATGTTGTGTGTCTGACTGAAGTAAATGGGAATTATGGAAAGTAGCACAAGGGCTGCCTCTTCTCCACCAGTGGCCCGGACCCTACTGATCAGTGTTATACACTTTTGTGACAATCCCCTTTAATTTAGTTTTAGTTCCTACTCCATTTTGGGTGCCATGGATGCACAGGGTTTGGTAATCCTTTATTACAACACCGGATACTAATCTTCTCATTAATTTAGTGTAGATAAGGGAGAATTCAATGACATCCCGCTCTTTATTCCACTTCCCTTTGACTTTGCTGCTAATTTCAACCTAAAAACGCCAGTTAAACCCTTCATCGAAATTGCGACGAGTGAGTTTAGTGCTAAAGAAACGGAGATTGTGTTAGGATTAGACCTAAAAATCCACGTTACTAAACCGACCTTTTATTTATGTGGCTGGGAACATTAATGAATCTGGGCTAACCTACATAGGATGAACGTTCATTGTGCTTTATTAATTTCTGACTTGAACTTTCACTATATCTTCTTAGCGCTCATAATCTTCTTTCCACTTTCTTCTCGGTAACTGAAAATTAGGATGGGAGGGTTAGTATTAAGAAAGTACAATGGGGAGTGAATTGACTTTCTGTAGCACTTACAATCCATGATAGCTCTTTCCGTTTTGTAAAATTAGCTGTAACCTAATCTTAATTATAATGAAATCCTAAAAAGATTATGTCAGGGGGTCACATGTATTTGCAAAAAATATCCAGATTATTTGTAAGCACCACTGGGGTTCTTGAGCTGCGGTCTTCAAATACTCAATATACTAAGGAGATGGAAAGACACAAAATGACCTTAATGTGGAAAGCTGGACAATCTCTTGGCGCAGACTCCGATGGAATTAGGAAAGTAGTTCAGTTATTTGGCTTCTTTTAATGAGACCTTAATGAAAAGAACTGGATTGAATGTTATCGTCTGACGTTCCTCCTTAATTCCACCAGAGTCTTTGCCAAGAGATTGTCCACCTTCCCACTTTCCTGTGACTATCAAGCTCCTCAGTATCCTGTGGACCCACATCTTGGTAAGCCGCCAACTATGGGTGTTTGGACATCGGTAGCATCTCCAACACATGCCTAAAATTAGCGTTGTGCCTACGTCCAGACCAGGTCAGCCCATTTCAGTATACCTACTCTACTGTGACCCTATTGAGTGTTTTTACTTGTGAGGTGCTGTTGCTCCCTCTTTTTACTTTTTTGCATCGAGTACTCAATAGGCTTGTTTCTGGTTTTGCACCATTTCTGGGTCGGCTTGGGCAAATAGAGAAGCAGATGAGCTCCCAGTGGACCCAGGTTCTGGCACCACAACAGGGCTCTTGAGGTCCCGCAGTAGACATCTCTATCTAATGTTGACTTTGGAGAAGATCACTTCTTTGAATTACTTCACCAATAACATATGTTATGATATCTGGACCTTAAGTGGACATGCACTAGTCCCACATGATGAAAGTTGGATCCTAAGACTCATTTTCCCTGGTTGACGAGAGATACACTAGATGTACACTATGTCCAACACTAGATGCTCAATGTATTAGTATGCAATACCATGAATCATTAAGAAAAGACCAAACATTGGTAAGCCATCATGCACAAGTTCCGAGGCATACAGATTTTTATTTTTTTCGATCGATCTATATGGAGTCTGAGAGAATTTTTTTTGAAATGTCCCATCAGACGCCGTATTATCTAGCATTGCTTCTAGGGAATAATTTTTGGGTAATATAGTACTTTACGGACGCACCATTCTCTGTGGACACAGTTCTCCCCGGCAAGCCCTGAGGTGATAAAAGCCCCTCTTGGGTGAACTTTTCTTTAAGGAAAGCCACCAGTCCTTGCCTTTGGGTATGTAAAAATGGCAAATATAACCAAAGCCATGGAGGAGTTTTGAGGTTCACTAGAATAGCCATCATATATTATTACTGGAATTGAACTCTATCTTGGCTTTGGCAGTCATGATGGGTATCGAAGTAAAACAAAAGCCTGGATGAAACTCCACCTAACCGATTAGGCATCAAAGCTTGAAAAATAGGGGGTGGGGGATGGATATTAAGTTAATGTGCACTGGACTCCTTGATGTATTTGACTTCTCTCAATGCCTCTTGAGGGCCACCAACTTGAGTGAGACTTATAGATGTTTGGGTGGTTCTTAACGCCCTGTAAATATATACGTTCATGTAAGCAAACCTCAGAATGATGGCTTCCTATCTTGTAGTGATTGTCGCACACCTACAACAAGAAGTTTTTCCAGTAGAGACGTGGTGAATTTTTTCTCCTCCCCGAGTCTGTCTTCAATGTTACAATCCGGTATTATACATAGAGCAGGAATACTTTGTATCCATTCAACCGTTCATTAAAAACTATAGCATGCTGTCCACCTCCAATACGGAACACAATATAAAATTGTCAAGCCTTTCCCCGTACACTATCATATCATCACTTCCCGAGACTTGTCATGGTATAATACTCAGTCATTACTTTCTGCAGAGCTCCATGAACTGACCGCACCAAACAAACTGCGTACCTTCTTTTTCCGGTTGTCTTTTAAGTTAAAGCGACCATTAGTGGCAATCTATAGTGATACCATTTTCTGTCTGATATACACATTTGTCAAGAGAATCACCCTGATGCTCAGATACTGATGACAAAACAGTTTTGTAGTTTCCGCTGGAACAAATTCAAGTTTTATGTCTTTCACTCTGTAAAAGGAGTAATTGTATCACTGGACCATCGCCTCAGCCCGCCGCCGCCTCGTCTGTTCTAAAATGAAGTAGAAAAATAGTTTTATGGGGCTTTTTCTAAATAAAATATTTTTTATATTTACATTGTATGTCCATCACAAAGAAAAGGACACCACCACCACCCCCACCCCCCTCCGCCATGGACAGAAAGCCAAACACACTGGGGGAGATTTACTTACCACAACATACCCCCAAAAAATGAGTATATGGTGTGCCAAATTTATTATGGGGCATGGCTAAGAGGAGTCGTAAAAATGCCCTCCTTTTTTTGGCGCAAAGTATTGATAAACATTTATGCCAGTTATAAGATGCCGTAAAGAAGACAAATGAGTCTAATGTGTCAGGATTTATACCAACTATATTATGTTCTGTGCGCCATTCTGATAAATTTGTCACAATTTGCGCCATTTTTAACAACTCATGCATCCGATAGCACTATTGATAAATCTTCCCAAAATTGGATCCAACCTACAGATCTCATCCAATTCTATGAGTTGGTTGTTTGGTTGTTTTAGAATAAGGTTTCATCCATTGCATCGGTTCCATTGGGTCAACTATGTCATTGGGTCAACAAATCTGTTCTTAATGTAATGGATTTGCCCAAAGTCCATCATTTTTCAATCCATATTTCAATGTTATCATTTAAGTTAGCTCCAAGTAAATGGGTCTGACCTGCAATACCGGACACGGTCCAAGGACAAGAGTGGCGCTGTTTGTGTGGAAAAAAAACATTCTTTTGTCTTATCTTACACAACCCCTTCAAGTTTTGGTTAGCTCCTGATTAACTTTAATAGGAGCCAAGCTTTCCCTTTTTTCGATCACTACAACAGGATTTTCAGTGAAACTCAATTTATTTCAATCTAACTCTACAAAACTGTAAATTTCTTTACCAAGGGCTACTAAAATGTAAGTGAAATATTATATAGGGGCACAGTCATGGCTTCCATTGATGTTATCATTGACTCTTTTACCCATGAAGGAAATCGAAATAATAAAATACTACGAGAAGAATTTTTTGCCAAACAAAATATTTTTTATTTGCTTCCTTTAGTTATTCATGTTTATAATATAATATTTTATTTATTATTCTATTATATTTTATTTATTATTCTATTATATTTTATTTATTATTCTATTCTATTTTATTTATTATTTTATTATATTTTATTTTATTTTATATTTATTTTTCCTTTTTAGTTATTTTTTTAGTAGACTAATTCAATTTTTACTGAGCACAACTAATTGCAAACAAGGATTCAGTTGCTGCCCAATTAGTTTGCAAAATATATATTTTGGGATTTTTAATCGCCGTTTATTAATCAGACGTTTGGCCGAGTACAAGGAACGCTCTGAAGAGAATAGTAATAATGATTTGTATTCCCCAGTACCTATAATATCTGCTCCAAGCAACATAATTTTTCTTTTAAACATATTTATTTCCAAATAAGTTGCTACTTTTTTAATCCTCTGTTTTTGTTTATCAGTTGTTCCCACATGGCACCTCCGAGACCTTTTAAAGAGCAGCCATTTTATCCTCTAACAAAGCAGCAAAACTTCAGAATAATTAATTGCTAAAAATAATGTCACGGTACTTGCTTAAAGAAATGTCACAGCGCTTTCCCTGCAAGAATTATTTATCTGTAGTATTATACCGATTCCTCCATAATTAATATGCACCTGTTGCCTTTAAATTGTATTTAATGATTCAGACTTAGGAAATGAAGTTTATGTAATTGTAATTCTTTTAAGGGGGTGCAGAAGTAGTGGTCGAAACCAGAACCTGCTGCCTTAGGGTCCCAAATTCCCTTCTGCCACCTAAAAAGAAACCAGTATTATCAATGGCACAGGGTAGGTGGGGGCCATGTTTCAAATTTTGCATTTTGGCCCAGGAGCTTAAAGTTACAAGTCCTCTTCTCCCAGTCAATAAAGTTGGTCGACCAACTTAAATTAAAGGGTAACTAAATGTTCAACAAACTTCTGACATGTCATAGTGACATGTCAGAAGTTTTGATTGGTGGGGGTCCAAGCACTGAGACCCCCACCAATCACTAAAAGAAAGCGGCAGAAGTGTTCGTGTGAGCGCTCAGCTGCTTCGTTTCTGTTCGGCTTTTTCCGGAAAGCCAATGTATCGGAGTACGGGCTCATAGACAAGAAGCGGCTGAGCACTCACACGAACACTTCTCCTGCATTGTTTTAGTGATTGGTGGGGGTCTCAGTGCTCGGGTCCCCACCAATCAAAACTTCTGACATGTCACTATGACATGTCAGAAGTTTGTTGAACGTTTAGTCATCCTTTAAGGACTGATAGTAACGACCATAGTCAGCCATTACTAATTCAGTGGAGAGCTTTTTTTGGTCACTCAGTCACCATTCTGCATAAAGGTATATACACACACTTCTCGGCTCTCTCCATTCTCCTCCACCTCCCAACTTTCCACATAGTCACATCCCTTAAACCCTTCTTCACCGAGATCGGAACACCCACCACATAAAAGATATATCATGAAAACTGAACAGTGCCTTAAACCAGCTAAGCCAAACTTTTAAGCTCTAGTGACTTCCTATATTGTGCCCATTGTGATATCATTGGAGGGTTGTTGGTATACTTTTTGCACAGGGTCCCAAGAACCAACTTACAGTGGCCTCATTACAAAAATCAAAGTAGACTTTCGCTACTTGTGGTGGTTCATGCCATCCTGGGACAGGAGAGTCCATAGCTTGTTGTCTAACCTTTTTCAAACCTTAAAACAGGGAAGATCAGCAGCGTCCTCTGTTTCTACTGTTGACGGGCTAGTAAAAAGGAGATGAGACAACATCAACTAGCCCAATATCTGTCCATAGGCCTTGTAAGTGGCCATTACTGGCTCTATCGCAGTACACCCTTTGGCCCAGAAGCGTTAATCCACATTGAGGTCAAGCTTTACATTCAATATGGTTTCTATACTTTATCTTTAACGTACTTCAGATGTTGACTAGAAAACACCAATCCGAAGGAATAAAACGGTCAAGCAACCAAGGAATAACAGGGAAGATTTTACTCATAAAGAATTGGAATTTCCAGTTGAGAACTTCGACTTTCTTAACAGAACCTGAAGACCCTTTCTCTGAGGGTACCGAATTTGCAACTTAATGATCCTCCTAGTTTTCCATTGGGTCAAAAAGATCGACTAGAATCTACCAGAAGTCCATACAGTGATAGAAATACTTAAAGAACATATTTCTTCTGCTGGTTTTATACAAATTGCGATTTCATCAGAACGCTTCTTGTTTTTGAGTTTTGTATACATTAAAAGGGTGAATCATCTAACATTGTGCGCTGGCTCCAGCAAGCATTGTTAGAACAGCTGTTTGTAGCACCAAGGGCAATGCCAGACCTCGTTAGGATTTTTTCTTTTTTTTTAATCTCAGCCTTTGAACAAGTCTCCTAATGGCATGAACTAAATTGATCATTATGCACTCATACAATCAAGAGAAAGAGGGGAAAATCTGATTAACTGGAGAATCTGTTGATTGAATTGGAACACATTTAATATTAAGGGGAACATGAAAATTGATATGATTATTTTAACTGGCTCTGTTTTCACTTCACTTTACGCAGGTTTGTAAACATTGAAGACAATAGAAATTTAAATCTTGTTCCGAAATTAAAAATTCATCAACAAATAAATTACAGGAAATTGAGAATTTTTTGAAAAAAAAAAAAAAGTACAATGTTTGAATTGATATTATTCTCAAGCGCTTTTTAGACTAGGCAGACACCTTGGTACATAAAACTGGAGATTCTTATTGTAGATTAGTCTACTAAAGGCAATAAAGGGGGTAAGCATTGCATAGACAACTGACTGTGGTTGAGCCCCCATTAAACAGCAGGTTGCTCCCGATGGTAAGTATATACACGTTTTGATAGAGTCCTAGTAGGAGAGACTAAGAAACCTGTGTTGTCTTAGGCATACATAGAAGAACAGGTCCAAGAGCAGTCAATTCTCCCCATCCTATAACAAGAGGGCTTTTGTTGGTGCCCCATTCCTTCTCGGAAATCAGTGCCAATTGACCCAGGGTCTATTCTATCCTTCTTGATGCCTAATACGGAAAGCGTAATGGTGTTCCCCTCCAATTCGGAGATAAAAAAGAGAGAAAAGTACATGTACCAAGCATGGTATGCCATTATGAGTTTACAGATGAAAGCTTCATCTTTCAATACTCTGGTCATGCAGTAAACCACTAGTCATACCCAAATGATATTACTCACAATACTTACAACAGTGCCCATAGTACCAGCTTTTTCTAGTTGTTTCCGCCATAGTACCAGCCTCATAGTATCCCCCACAGTGCCAAACTCATTGTAGCGTCCATAGTGCCATTTGGCACAGGAACCATTTTTGTTTGGACAGTGTTGAGCTTTAGTGCAGGGGTGGACAGTATATATGCCAAAATGTTCCCCTTGCAGTGAAGGATGGGTGCCACCTAAGGCAAAGCTCTCAAGCATATTGTATTCCCTTTGGTTAAGGGGAGTCCTGTGCAGGTAAGAGTCAACCATAAAAGGATGGAATGGGCCAACATAAGATTGGACTTTTCCATAATCCCTAAAGCAATGCCACTGGCTGACACTATGGTATGTCCTTGTGTGTAGCTGATAGCACTACAGAGGTACAGTTATGGTCCTACATGGTAACGAAGGTGAGTGGGTTGGAAATGTAGGAGTGGTTTCTAGGAAATATAACTTCAAGGGTGTGAACATTGACAGAATGTTGAAGAGTAAGGATTCAATTATCCCATACATAGTAAGGGGAGCGTTGTCATAGACATAAACCCCCAATGCTAATACATTTGTGTTAATGTGACGAGACAGCTCCACGTTGGATTAATGTTCCTCTCAATCTTGTTCTAGATAATACAGACATACAGCGCCGTGGATACGTTCATAATGGTATTCATAAATTCTGCAGCACCACCGAGACTCTGCAGGCGAAGATATCATTACGCTGCAAAGAGAATTGAAGAAACACAACACTTAAATTCCCAACTCTGCTGAAAAGATTTGGAAGTTGCCCTCCTGTAATGGGATATTACACACACCACATTTTTCCAGAATTGAGTTTTAAATATTACTAACTAGACGCTAAGCATGGACAACACTGGCAACTGCGAAATGTATTTTCTAAGTGGCACGCCTGAATAATTCAGAACATTGAGCAGAAATTACAGCCACATCTACCAACTGTAAAATGTGAATTACTTGGAAGTTAATGCACTTGTAGAGTTAAATTGAACACTGTATAAAGAATAAGACTGTACAACTTTTATTCTGGCATTAAACTTAATCTTCTTTCCTTGTGCTGGGGAATTTATTAACTCATTTACTTGCAGAAAGGACTTATCAGATCTTGTGAGGATCTATCTACATCTAGGTTTATAAAGCCTGTAGAGTGGAAGAAAAAAATAGTTATTATATCTACATTCCTGTCTATTGGTCCTCTCCATTTCAGCTGGAATTTTAAGCGGAGGGGATAGCTAAAAGGTTTGTGCTTAGATTCCCTATCCTTCTATTACATTCAGAGCCGGTGGGGAGGAAGGTTTCTGCATCAGCAAGCTGCTTCCCAGAGACAAAGCAACATTATTCCTGGATTTCCATTGCTTGTATGCTCTAGCACTGAAAGAAGAAGGAAAAGGAATATATCTCCTGTGGAATAAATAGAAGACTGTTTATATTTAATTGTAAGGACCAAGGAGGACGAGTAGCGTTAAATCCAACACATGTACACCCTGTACAGCTACCTCTGGGCTTTATGGGTGAGGGGGACCACCACGCTTTAAAAAGGACTGAATTATAGAATTTGAAGACTCACATCTGCTGGTAGATCCTGACTTGCCAGAGAAATTGTTACTTCAATGAGGGATATGCCATATATCCAGGAGGGGGCATGCTCTATGAAGAACACCTCATTCTTGACAAATTAGCTGTTGGAGAGCAAATGATCCACCTATTGTTCCCCCCTCTTGTGTTTATGTCCACCCCAGCACATTAGAATAATGGTGGAAAAAGTGTATGACTAAAAGGAGGGACCAGTTGTGGTCTGACTACTGGGATCCCAACTGATCAAGAAAATGAGATATGACCTGGCAGGAGTGTTATCCATGCATATGCGAGCACTCTTCATTGTAGTAAGGGGGAGATTAGGAGACAGGTACGCATTCTCACTCAGTTTCCATAATTCCCATAGACTGTGTCCTCTCCCAACTGTCAGATCTCAGCAAAGAGGGGGCACAGGACACCTGTACAGTAATCAGTTATTTCTTGGTAGCCCGGACTCTAAACGACCAAGCATGTATGATAACTCATAGGTCAGTGGTCTCTAATCTGTGACTCTCCAACTATTGCATAACTACAACACCCAGCGCATGCTGCGCTTGAGAGCTACATATTGGCGAGCCACAGAATGGACACCACTATCCTATTTTTATGAAGAAAACCCCCCTTTAATTTTGAAGTCCATTCTTTTTGGTTTCCAGAAAACTTCTGCTAGGGATTTTCCCAGTAAAGAGTCAGGGTCTCATAGTTGGCTCCCAACTACTCCATTTCCAAGATCTGATGACCATGCAATGCTGTAGGTGGTTGAACAAAAGAAAGAGGGGAGTCCATTAGTAAAATCCTTCTCACCCAAGTACTAATTCTGAAAATAGAATTTAGTGCTTGGGATAACGTGAAATTCTGCACCCATCAACCCAAATTTGGGGGCCCATATGGGTGACATGTCCTGATTTTATAAATTATACGCCACTGGTCTCCTTATGATTAGACAAGGTCCTGACTTCTGAGGCTTCGACAAGAAGATGAGACCCATGAGGCCATTACTGGACTGTATCTCATGCGGGAGTTATGTCAATATGGCACATTGCTTTATTTTTTGCACTATTCACCCACTGGACACCCTGTGTTTATTCAGCCTTGCTATTGTTTTCTTTGTGATGTAACTCATCGTTGGATCATTAAATAGGTTTAATCCTTACAGTTTAAACTTCCCATTAAAATTACATTTTCATTTAGGCTTGAATGGAGCCGTCAGAGGCATTTATCCAGACTGACACATGATTTGGTTTGGAAGATGCTAATACAATAAAGAGATCTGTTGGGCTATCCTCGTGGCATTGTGACAGTGTCTAGCAGCAAAGGGCCTCGAATCTCGAATAAATTAAAGCCTCCGTCACGCTCGCGGCAAACCACATGTTGACAGAAGCTGTCAACCCTCGGGGAGCAGACCCTGACAATCCTTTCTCCAGCAATTTTACTAGCGTGCTTCTCTTATTGCAGTAAACATGTCAGGAGAGATAAGTTTCCCGGCACTTGGTGTTATCTTCTATTCTCTGGATTATTACTATTCCTTGATACAACCACTCAGTGATTCAGTAATGGGCTTTTGAAGGGCCACGCTTTGAATAATATATGATTAGATACATTGCCGCTGCTTCCCTCATGCTGGTCAGATGAACTCATAACACCATTCTATTAGCGGATTGTCTTCCACAACTTGAATATTATCTTTTACAAACCTTTCATTAGGTTCTGAGAATTTTTTGTACTTGGGTAGAGATCGTGAATTTACTTGATGATGGGACATGTTGTGTAATACATTATGAATTATTTCTAAAACTCTACAAACAGCCTTCAATTTGACCTCAATGTTTGGATCATCAACAAGAATTGAGAATGTTTTTATTCCTGGGAAAGGAGCCCATTAGGTTCCAAAATGAGTATCAAGGAATAAAACATCACCTCTTCTATTGGGGACCATTGCCAATGGCAGCGCCCATGCATGGCATCGATATCAGAGAAAAACAAGTGATAATCAGTCGTAATATAAAGCATTGGCCACTGGTCTTCTTCACGTCTGTACACAGGCAGAAATAGTTAAGGCTAGATGACAATCAAAGCTGATAAATAGGTGAGAGAAGAGGAAGCTTCAAGTAGTTATTAGGTTCAAGCCCAGAAACTCCTGTGTCTTAGGGAGTAGCTCTTCTTATTGAGCTACTTGTGTTGCTTGACAGCTCCAATGCTAAATCTATTGTCGAGGCTGTCTTGATTCTTGCCTCTTAAGATTTCTTTCTTGATTACCTGATTAGTCTCACCCTTTTGGCATCCTATGTAAACCTGGCCCTTACACTACCTCTTTGCCAGACTATTGAGCTTCCTGTCTCTAATTTAGTTAATTGCTGCCTTACTCTACAAACTGTTGCGGCTTATTTGTGTATCGAACTTGAATTGTTTTCTGACCACGTCTCTGTCTTATGCTACAAACTGTTGCCGCTGATCTGTGTACCGATCTTGGATTGTTTACTGACTATGTCTTTGCCTTACTTTATTTCTTCTTATTTGTGTACTGAACTTGGATTGTTTCCTGACCACATCTATGCCTTACACTACAAACTTTTGCTGCTTGTTTGTGTACTGAAATTGAAGTGTTTCCTGCCCTCGTCTCTGTCTCACGCTCTTTTGCTGCTTGTATGTGTACTGAAATTGAAGTGTTTCCTGACCACGTCCCTGTCTCACGCTACAAACTATTGCTGTTATTTGTGTACTGAACTTGGATTGTTTCCTGACCATTTCTATACCTTACTTTACAAACTGTTGCTGTTTAGCTGTGTATTGAACTTGGATTGTTTCCTGGTCACGTCTCTGCCTTTTGCCAACTTTTGCCACTGATCTGTGTATCGAACATGGGTTGTGTCATGACTATGTCTTTGCCTTACTCTTTTTCCGCTTATATGTGAACATACGTGGATTGTTTCCTGACCACATCTCTTCTTTACGCTACAAACTGTTGTCACTTATCTGTGTACAAACCATGACTGTTACTTGACTACTCTTTCTATTATCACCTTCTTTCCATAGTTTTTGAACCACTGGACTCCAAATCTACTTCCAGACCTTGACAAAGGTATTAAACAGTAGAATATAAAGAGAATGGGGGAAACCCAAAGCAAAGATAATAATAAATTAGGCCCTTTCAGCTGCAGCTTGACACCAACATACTCATATCTACCAACAAAAGAACAACTTGGAGCTTTCTAGAATTTTGTTTTATAGCATTGCACCACCTGTGTGGACAAAACCAGGTGCCCCATAGCCATGGTCTGTGCTGCCTCTATAGTATATATGCCATTGATATTAAATTTCATTTTCGAATTTATGTAAATTTGGTGGTCTGTTTATAGAAAATAGCATGTCCCCTTAAATATCAGTAAGTAAATAAATTAAAAAAATAAGTCCTAGACAGCAATGCATGTTTAGTATACACCCTGAACCAGCAGGGGATGACAGAGGAATTTGAAGACACAATTATAATTTTTTTTAAATATAATTCCAAATTGAGCTTTGTTTATAGCCGACTACAGGGCATATAGTAGATCTCAAGAATAATAGAAAATGCAGATGCAGCAGTGGGCAATGTGTCATTGAAATGTGCATCCATGTTAAGATAATACCATAGTTCTACCTACAGATGTGATATCATGGACAGAAACAAACACTCAGTTCTGCTTGATGATAATCAGAGATAAGTAGCACTTCAGAAGCGTTACTTACAATTTCAACAGGTATGAATTCCTGTTGTATGTTCTGAGCAAGAAACGTGTTTTGCTGCTCCCCTCCCCCACCCCCTGCAATGTGTATACAAATGTATATTAATCAAAGAATTGTTAAAAAGCATACAGGTTTGTGGACCTAAACATCTGCTGCAAGGAAACTTTAATAAAAGTTAATTCACATTACGCATTTCTCTCCCCGAGCTGCGAAAACTGAGCGGAACAGAAAGAGCGGGCAAAGGATTTCAATATCTGCTGTTCACCTTTTTACAAAATGGCAACATTACAAGAAATCCCTATAAATAAGATTCAGAATTAACCCTCCTCTGGAGCAGACAACCGTTCATTCACTTCAGCCCCATATTCCAATATTGAGAAAACATAAAAACATATAGATAATAAAAACACAATAAATAAGAAATATCAGCTGACGGGGGAGATGGTCGGTTATTGAAAACGCCAGAAGAACATTAGGGAGTGCATTAAAAGTTAATATTCATTTCCCTTTTGCTGCAAAACAATTTATACTCAAATAGAAAGACTTATCTTTGTATGTTTTTGTAAACCTTTAATCCGGCATCTGATAGTTCAGAAATTTTTATAGTACTGCACTTGTTTCATAGGATGGCAAAGTAAGATAAAGTCGCAAAAGACAGTGAAGCCCAATTAGACACCTCTGAAATCTACCAGCATTCCCTGCTTCTTCAGTGTCTGCACAGTGCTTGCTCTGGGGATTTATATTCAGGGATGTGTCATCTTTACACCAGGCCCTGTACAGTAATCTGATCTAAGAAAAACTAAGTATCCCACTACATTCTAGGAGAACAACTAAGATATATGAGTAGTGTCTGAAAGCAAACTTACTATTACCAATAACAACTAGAATTTCAGCTCTGGAGTATAATACAGGACGTAACTCAGGATCAGTACAAGATAAGTAATGTAATCTATGTACAGTGACTCCTCCAGCAGAATAGTGAGTGCAGCTCTGGAGTATAATACAGGATGTAACTCGGGATCAGTACAGGATAAGTAATGTAACGTATGTACACAGTGACTCCGCCAGCAGAATAGTGAGTGCAGTTCTGAAGTATAATACAGGACATAACTCAGGATCAGTACAGGATAGGTAATGTAATCTATCTACAGTGACTCCTCCAGCAGAATAGTGATTCCAGCTCTGGAGTATAATACAGAATATAAGTCAGGATCAGTACAGCATAAGTAATGTAATGTATGTACACAGTGACTCCACCAGCAAAATAGTGAGTGCAGCTGTGGAGTATAATACAGGATGTAACTCAGGATCAGTACAGGATAAGTAATGTAATGTATGTACACAGTCACTCCACCAGCAGAATAGTGAGTGCAGCTCTGGAGTGTAATACAGGATGTAACTCATCATCAGTACAGGATAAGTAATGTAGTGTATGCACACAGTGACTCCACCAGCAGAATAGTGAGTGCAGCTCTGTTGTATAATACAGGATGTAACTCAGGATCAGTACAGGATAAGTAATGTATGTACACAGTGACTCCACCAGCAGAATAGTGAGTGCAGCTCTGGAGTATAATACAGGATGTAACTCATCATCAGTAGAGGATAAGTAATGTAGTGTATGTACACAGTGACTCCACCAGCAGAATAGTGAGTGCAGCTCTGGAGTATAATACAGGATATAACTCAGGATCAGTACAGGATAACTATCTATCTGCAGGCTTTATGTATAGGCTCTGTTATTGCTAAAGTCTTAATATCATTGGGGACTAAAACTTGACTTGTGCCAACACTCCGTATTTATATAGAGGTGTATCACTTCCCTTTCCATTAATAACGAGTCTTAGACCTTTCTATGAACCCACAACCATTGTGTAACTGAATTAACGCTAGTACATAACTGGTGATACTGTATATTAGGGGAACTGAGATGCATAATGGGTAGTATATAGTACGGCAGTATGCATTTCCCTACTTTCCCTTTAATATCTATGGTGGGATGGGCCATATAACTGATGAGTACAATATTTCATTTATGCTTTGCTTGAATAGTATAGTTGATAATGTGAATGAGATCTAAAATATTTCCAATAACCTGCAGGATATTAAATAAAATTTATGTTCATAAAGGGAAGGGTTGAGAGGAATTTCTTTTCGGAGATGTGACGCGGGAGAATATACTGTCTCCGACCTCCTATAGACCTCACGTTTTTCCATCGAAGATCTGACATTTAAGGACCTCTGCTGAGAGAATTATCCCAGAGAACAGATCTTACTCAGTAGATACAAGAATGAACTCACCTTTGCCTTTGGATATACAACATTCCTCCTCCACCGATGACAATGCCTTAAATAATCTTCATTCTAATGAAAGTGGAGGTCGCAGTTTCCGGAGAAGCGGTTAGAACATAAGTTAATGCCCGGGATAGGTGCTCCATTCTTACATAACTCTTCCCCATATAAATTTCCCTTGACTTTTTCATTGTATGAATAAATGACTACAAGGCAAGGGCTTCCAAAAGGTTGCGGAATAAAGTAGCCTTTATTGTTAAAAGCGTAATTAAATATTACTAGAATTTATTCTCACTCTCTTCAGGCGAACTCGTTCTCCTAAAGAAAAATTAGATCTCAACTAACAGCCCGGGAAAGTCATTGTATTAATAGCAACTTTAATTATTGTATATCGTTTCTGCTGAATTTCTCTCTGATATATTATAATGAAGCGATGGCCCAGAAGTCAACTTCATTGTCGTCTGACTCTTCATAGAGTTGCATGAAGGTTGTAGGTGCTCAAGACGTTGTAAGGACCAGCAGGTTGAGGGCCCACTGTGCTACTCAACCGGTTTGACTTAGGGCCACCTCTAAGGGCGTTATCTAAGTAGCCTCCCCGGTATTCACCCTTTAACCACCACACGAGGACTTGACTGCAGGGAGACTACCAGGTCGCTACCTCTTGAGGTGGTCCGGGTGTGAGTAGCAGCTGGCCCAGTGGACCAGGAGACAAAGGTGAAGTACACTGAGGGTACAGGCACTGGCAGGCCATACCATGGCAGATAGGTGTGGATCAGAAGTCACAGTTCGTAACAGGTAGTAAGCCTGCTAAGAAAACATGGCTGCTCTCTTTTAGAAACATTGCCGCATTGGTCCATGGGTCGTGAGACCATTGTGGTGTAACTGTGACCATTTGTCTGACCTGACCGCTCACATGTAGTAATGGGCAGGTCAATGTGTGGAGCACTAATATTCACTTTTATATGATTTTGCTTATATCACTCCAGTGGAAGCGAAACACAGAATTTGGTGAATTTGAAAAATTCAAATTGGAGGGAAAATCTACTGTTCTTTGCTAGTGAGTAATCTTTTTACTAACAATTGAGAACCACTATTACAAAAACATCCCTAAAGGGTGCATTTATTTATTTTCTTCAAATGTTTTTATTATGTTTTTGGTATTTTTACTTGTCCTTTCTTTGAAAGAAAACTATAATTTATCAGGATTACCAGGTAAAAGTAAATTGCGTTGGAATTCTACTGACTTTAGAAACGGCTACAATGGTCCCTTATGGTTTGGAGGTTGAAGGTCATTCAGAACAAAGTAAAATATATATATATAAAAAGTATGTTCTAAGACTGAAAATCCCAATTGTATTGCGGAGTCTCAACGGACCCACTTCTAAAGGACACTTAAATTCTTTGAAAAGTGGCCAACGCGTCCAGTGCATTTTCTTTCTGAGTCTTGTATAAATGGTAATAACTGAGCGGGATGTGGCACCTGTTCTTTGAGCCGTATTTGTTGTCCTTCTTAAAAGCCGATGTGAATGAAGAAATGAAGTCTTACTGGAATAAAAGAACATTAGGTCAGGACAATAATATACTACTGGTGGGTTCATTTTATGATAAATCTTTTAATGGTTATGTGGCTCATAGGAGTTTACATTCTCTTATTATTACTTATATGATTATTATTATAAATTTAAAAACAGATATAAATACACTACATTACTTATCCTTTACTGATACTGAGTTACATCCTGTATTATACTCCAGAGCTGCACTCACTATTCTGCTGGCGGAGTCACTGTGTACATACGTTACATTACTTATCCTGTACTGATCCTGAGTTACATCCTGTATTATACTCCAGAGCTGCACTCACTATTCTGCTGGCGGAGTCACTGTGTACATACGTTACATTACTTATCCTGTACTGATCCTGAGTTACATCCTGTATTATACTCCAGAGCTGCACTCACTTTTCTGCTGGTGGAGTCACTGTGTACATACATTACATTACTTATCCTGTACTGATCCTGAGTTACATCCCTTATTATACTCCAGAAATGCACTCACTATTCTGCTTGTGGAGTCACTGTGTACATGCATTACATTTCTTATCCTGTACTGATCCTGAGTTACAGCCTATATTATACTCCAGAGCTGCACTCACTATTCTGCTGGTGGAGTCACTGTGTACATACATAACTTATCCTGTACTGAGCCTGAGTTACAGCCAGTATTATGCTCCAGAGCTGCACTCACTATTCTGCTTGTGGAGTCACTGTGTACATACATTACATTACTTATCCTGTACTGATCCTGTAATGGCAGGAAGGAGGTGAAGGGAAAGTGAGCCCTAATCTACCCACCGCCCTGTCCCTGCCTACTTGCAACGACCCGCCCTAGGCGACGAGGTACAACTGGGCGGCGGTCCCTACGCTGTCTAAGTGCACAGGAAAACAAACAGGGAACACGCAGGGGAAGGGGCAGTAGCCACGGAACGCCACGAGGAAACGGAGCGGCGAACGAACAGTCAGGACCAGGACGAAGTGAGTACACCCGAGCGGGCACGGAGACAGAAGCAAGCCAGGGGCAAAGCAAAGCAGGTCAAGCAGAACTGCAGCAAGGCAGAAGCACGGCAGAAGCAGGCTGGAGCAAGCAGCAGTGGGGCCAGGAATCCAAAAGAATTACAAGCACTGAAGGAGAGAACAGGGCAGGTAATAAAGGACAGGGGGCGGAGCTAACTCCGACAGACCAGGCCGCGATAGGCTCTCCCACTCCTGAGCCTGCCACCCTGGTTGGTGGGAGATGGTGTCAGTCGAACAGGTCTGGCCTCAGGTGTGGACTGATTAATCCCAGGAGTATACCTAGATGAAGTACCTGGCAGATCCCTAACAGTACTCCCCCTTTTATGAGGGGCCACCGGACCCTTACTAAGGGGACACGGTTTAGTGGGGAAGAGAAGGTGGAACCTCCTGATCAATACCCCAGCGTGAACATCCCGGGCAGGTACCCAAGTCCTCTCCTCCGGCCCGTATCCTCTCCAATGGACCAGGTACTGGAGGGAGCCCTGGACCATCCTACTGTCCATAATCTTGGCCACCTCGAATTCCACCCCCTCAGGGGTGAGAACGGGAACAGGAGGTATCCTCGAGGGGGACCAGGACGGGGAGCAGCGTTTAAGGAGGGAGGCATGGAAGACGTCATGTATGCGAAAGGATGGGGGGAGCTCCAGACGGAAGGATACAGGGTTGAGGACTTCAATGATCTTATAAGGTCCAATAAATCGGGGAGCAAACTTCCTGGACGGGACCTTAAGGCGCAAGTTCCTGGACGACAACCAGACCAAATCCCCGACGACAAACCGGGGGTTAGCAGAACGTCTACTATCCGCCTGAATCTTTTGTGCGCTCTGGGACGCCTCTAGGTTCTTCTGAACCTGGGCCCAGACAGTGCACAGTTCCCGATGAACATCCTCTACCTCAGGATTATTGGAACAACCAGGGGAGACGGAGGAGAACCTTGGGTTAAACCCGAAATTACAGAAAAACGGGGAGACCCCTGACGAGTTACTGACCCGGTTATTCAGGGAAAATTCAGCAAGGGGAAGGAATGAGACCCAATCGAATTGACAGTCAGAGATGAAACACCTTAAATATTGTTCCAGGGATTGGTTGGTCCTTTCCGTTTGGCCATTAGTTTCAGGATGGAAGGCGGAGGAGAAGGACAGATCAATCTCCAACTTTTTACAAAAAGCTCTCCAAAATAAGGAAACAAATTGTACCCCTCTGTCAGAAACGATATTGACTGGGGCCCCATGGAGACGCAGGATGTGTTTCACAAACAAAGAAGCTAACGTCTTGGCGTTAGGTAGCTTCTTAAGGGGCACAAAGTGGCACATCTTGCTGAAGCGGTCGACTACCACCCACACCACCGACTTGCCCTGAGATGGAGGCAAATCGGTGATAAAATCCATGGAGATATGGGTCCAAGGTCTCTGGGGAATGGGCAAGGAACGTAGTAGGCCCGCAGGTCGGGACCTAGGGGTTTTGGACCTAGCGCAAACCTCACAAGCGGCGACGTAAGCCCTAACGTCTTTAGGCAACCCAGGCCACCAATAGTTTCTGTTAATGAGGTGTTTGGTGCCCAAGATGCCAGGATGACCAGATAGAGCGGAGTCATGGTTTTCCCTGAGTACCCTCAGCCGGTATTGCAGGGGAACAAACAGTTTGTCCCCAGGGACGTTCCCGGGAGCTGCACCCTGATCAGCCGCGATATCAGAAGCTAAATCAGAATCCGTGGCAGAGACGATTATACCAGGGGGTAAAATACAAGCAGGATCCTTCTCGGAAGGAGGATTGGCCATGAAACTACGTGACAGAGCATCAGCCTTAATATTCTTGGACCCAGCCCTATAGGTAACCAAGAAATTAAATCTGGTAAAGAATAGTGCCCACCGAGCTTGTCTAGGATTAAGCCTCCGGGCCGATTCTAGGAAAACCAGATTCTTGTGATCCGTAAGGACCGTTACCTGGTGTCTGGCCCCCTCCAGGAAGTGCCGCCACTCCTCAAAAGCCCATTTAATGGCTAGAAGTTCGCGGTTGCCAATATCATAGTTACTCTCCGTGGGCGAAAACTTCCTAGAGAAGTAAGCACAGGGGCGGAGATGGGTGAGGGAGCTGGTACCCTGGGACAAGACGGCCCCCACTCCCACCTCGGAAGCGTCAACCTCCACAATAAATGGCTCCTCTTGGTTGGGCTGAATCAGCACGGGGGCCGAGATAAAGCACTTCTTGAGAGTCTCAAAGGCCTGAACGGCCTCAGGGGGCCAATGGAGGACATCAGCACCCTTGCGGGTAAGGTCCGTAAGAGGCTTAGCGACGACCGAGAAGTTGGCAATAAATCTCCTGTAATAGTTGGCGAACCCTAAAAAACACTGTAACGCCTTAAGGGAGGCAGGTTGGACCCATTCAGCCACAGCTTGAACCTTGGCAGGGTCCATGCGGAATTCATGAGGAGTGAGGATTTGCCCTAAAAATGGTATCTCCTGTACCCCAAAGACACATTTTTCAGTCTTAGCAAACAGATTATTCTGCCGAAGGACCTGGAGCACCTTCCTGACATGCTCCACGTGGGAGGACCAGTCCTTGGAAAACACCAGTATGTCATCAAGGTACACAACAAGAAAATTACCCAGGTACTCTCTCAGGATTTCATTAATAAAATTCTGGAAGACAGCAGGGGCATTACACAACCCAAAGGGCATGACCAGGTATTCGAAATGACCCTCGGGTGTGTTGAACGCAGTTTTCCACTCATCCCCCTCTTTGATGCGGATAAGGTTATATGCCCCCCGTAGATCGAACTTAGAAAACCATTGGGCTCCCTGAACCTGATTAAAAAGATCCGGAATCAAAGGAAGTGGGTACTGGTTCCTTACGGTGACCTTATTCAGGTTACGATAATCAATGCACGGCCTAAGACCACCATCCTTCTTCCCCACGAAGAAGAAGCCAGCACCTACAGGAGAAGTCGAGGGGCGAATGAAACCCTTGGCCAGGCATTCTTGGATATACTCCCTCATAGCTTCACGTTCAGGACAAGAGAGATTAAATATCCTACCCTTAGGAAGCTTGGCACCAGGCACCAAATCGATAGCGCAATCGTAATCTCTATGGGGGGGCAACACCTCGGAGGCCTCCTTGGAAAACACATCGGCGAAGTCCTGAACAAACTCAGGAAGCGTGTTTACCTCCTCCCGGGGAGAAATAGAGTTAACAGAAAGACATGACATAAGACATTCATTACCCCATTTGGTGAGATCCCCAGTATTCCAATCAAACGTGGGATTATGCAACTGCAACCAGGGAAGGCCTAAAACCAGATCAGACGATAATCCCTGCATCACCAGTACAGAGCACTGCTCCAAATGCATGGAGCCAACCAGGAGTTCAAAAACAGGAGTATGCTGAGTAAAATAACCATTAGCAAGGGGAGTTGAGTCGATTCCTACTACAGGGATAGGATAAGGTAAATCAATACAAGGCATCTTTAGAGACATAGCAAATTCCACAGACATGATATTAGCAGATGAGCCAGAATCCACGAAAGCACTGCCCGTGGCAGACCGGCCAGCAAACGAGACCTGAAAGGGAAGCAAAATTTTATTGCGTTTCACATTAACGGGAAATACCTGTGCGCCCAAGTGACCTCCCCGATGATCACTTAGGCGCGGAAGTTTTCCGGCTTCTTATTCTTGCGCCTGGGACAGGTGTTCAGTAGATGCTTGTCGTTCCCACAGTAGAAGCAGAGACCATTCATTCTGCGAAACTCCCTACGTTGTCGAGGGGACATGGAGGCCCCGAGTTGCATAGGTACCTCCGAGTCCTCCGTGGAGGGGCGAGGAGACGGGACCTCGGGGGGATCGCAGAAAAGTCAGAGGGGAGCACACTGAAGCGTTCTAGCTGACGTTCCCTGAGACGTCGGTCAAGTCGTACTGCTAGGGCCATAACCTGGTCAAGGGAGTCAGACGAGGGGTAGCTAACCAGCAGATCCTTCAGGGCGTCAGATAATCCTAACCTAAACTGGCACCTTAGGGCCGGATCGTTCCACTGAGAAGCTACGCACCACTTCCTAAAATCAGAACAGTATTCCTCAACCGGTCTCCTAACCTGACGTAAGGTCACCAGCTGACTCTCGGCTAAAGCAGTCCTGTCAGTCTCGTCGTAAATGAGTCCGAGGGCAGAGAAAAAACGATCAACAGAGGAAAGTTCAGGGGCGTCAGGAGCCAAGGAGAAGGCCCACTCTTGGGGCCCTTCCTGGAGTCGGGATATGATGATACCCACCCGCTGGTTCTCGGAACCTGAGGAGTGGGGCTTTAGGCGGAAATACAGTCTGCAACTCTCCCGGAAGGAGAGAAACGTCTTACGGTCCCCTGAAAACCGGTCAGGTAACTTGAGGTCGGGTTCTAGAGGTGAGGTGAGGGGTACTACTAAAGCAGCGTCACCCTGATTGACCCTTTGGGCCAGGGCCTGGACCTGTAGGGAGAGGCCCTGCATCTGCTGGGTCAGGGTCTCAAGGGGGTCCATGATAGCATCAGCGTAGGAGAAATGGTAGACTAGGTAAGGGCTTGTAATTATGTAATGGCAGGAAGGAGGTGAAGGGAAAGTGAGCCCTAATCTACCCACCGCCCTGTCCCTGCCTACTTGCAACGACCCGCCCTAGGCGACGAGGTACAACTGGGCGGCGGTCCCTACGCTGTCTAAGTGCACAGGAAAACAAACAGGGAACACGCAGGGGAAGGGGCAGTAGCCACGGAACGCCACGAGGAAACGGAGCGGCGAACGAACAGTCAGGACCAGGACGAAGTGAGTACACCCGAGCGGGCATGGAGACAGAAGCAAGCCAGGGGCAAAGCAAAGCAGGTCAAGCAGAACTGCAGCAAGGCAGAAGCACGGCAGAAGCAGGCTGGAGCAAGCAGCAGTGGGGCCCGGAATCCAAAAGAATTACAAGCACTGAAGGAGAGAACAGGGCAGGTAATAAAGGACAGGGGGCGGAGCTAACTCCGACAGACCAGGCCGCGATAGGCTCTCCCACTCCTGAGCCTGCCACCCTGGTTGGTGGGAGATGGTGTCAGTCGAACAGGTCTGGCCTCAGGTGTGGACTGATTAATCCCAGGAGTATACCTAGATGAAGTACCTGGCAGATCCCTAACAGATCCTGAGTTAGACCCTATATTATACTCCAGAGCTGCACTCACTATTCTGCTGGTGGACTCACTATGTACATACATTACATTTCTTATCCTGTACTGATCCTGAGTTACAGTCTATATTATACTCCAGAGCTGCACTCACTATTCTGCTGGTGGTGTCATTGTCTACAAACATTGCGTTAATTATCCTGTACTGATCTTGAGTTACATCCTGTATTATACTCCAGAGCTGCTTGCTCCTCATAACCTTCATGAGACATGTTCTGGAATCATTCCCCAATCTACAATAGGGTACTCAATTTTTTCTAGAAGAAAAAGTGCACCAATACCCCAGACCAGACAATAATACCAGACCTAACATTGTCACCATACCAGACAATATCCCAGACCAGACAATACTTCTAGACCAAACATTGTCACCATATTAGACAATACCACTAGACCAGACAACACAACCAGACCAAACATTGTCACCGTACAAGACAATACCCCAAACCACACAATACTACCAGACCAAACATTGTCACCGCACCAGACAATACCACTAGACCAGACAACACAACCAGACCAAACATTGTCACCGTACCAGACAATACCCCAGACCAGACAATACACCAGACCAAACATTGTCACCATACCAGACAATACCACTAGACCAGACAACACAACCAGACCAAACATTGTCACCATACCAGAAAATACCCCAGACCAGACAATACAACTAGACCAAACATTGTCACCATACCAGACAGTACCACTAGACCAGAGAACACAACTAGACCAAACAATACAACTAGACCAAACATTGTCACCGTACCAAACAATACCACTAGACCAGAGAACACAACTACACCAATCAATACAACCAGACTGAACATTGTCACCATACCGGATGTCGCGATGCGGGGTGTGGCCCCACTGGGCCGTACCGCGTAGCGGGATGGCAGCTGGCCAAACAGGTAAGTATAGAGTTCAATTAGTTCGCGAGGGTACCTGAGGCAATCGTAGGCAGTAGCGAGGCAGGCACGTCCAGGACCAGGCGGCGGGCAGTCATCAGGTGAGGCGTAGCAGATCAAGTGTAGACTGTAGCACAGCAAGGCAATAGCACAGCACGGCAATAGCACTAGGTAGCACGGAAACAGGATACGGGATCCAGGATACAGGAGCAAGGTACACTGGGAAACTGGAAGACACTGTGAGACCATAAGCACGACAAACAATGGGTAACGAACAACGCTCTGGCAAAGAGCAAGGAGACAGAGTCCTTTTTATAGCCCAGGGCATCCGGGGCTAGATTGCAGAGTTCCTTGACTAGACAATACCAAAAGACCAGAAAAAACACTATCAGACCAGACAATACCACCAGACCAAGTAATACCACCAGATCAAGCAATACTACTATACCAGAGTGTAGTTTTTTTTTTCTAAGAATTGTGCGGGTGTCCTTAAGAGTGGAGAATGAGAGAAGTATCATGATATTATAAGAGATAAGCCTTTGCGCCGTTCGAGATGACTGCTTAAGGTCGATGTGATGATGTCATCAGTCATGTGTGGGGGCTGCCCTCCCCACTCCCCCTCTCTCTCTGTATCACTTTGAAGAGAGTTTAGTTCCGTGACACAAGTTAATAACCTATTGATTATTTTTTTGAAGGACATGTCATAATTTATTTATACTGTCTTCTGAGCTATCTTAAACTCGCCATTAGAAATCAACAGATACAGATATAAAGAGTCCAGATAAAATACAAAAGGGGATTCCTACGGCATGGTCAGAGGTCTTCTTTTTCTGCCTTATATAGGAACTAGACACATATGATTGGAATTGTGTTTAAAAATATATATTTTTTTTAAAATAACATTTTATAGTTAGAGGACCCACAAGAGTTTAGTGGATGGGTATGACATGGTGCCCATTCACATTAATAGGCCGCCTCTTGCTCTCCGCATTGGTTTACAGAGCTGACCATAAGCAAGGAAAGTCCTTCTTTCACGTCCATATGGCCCAATAGGACAACCTTTTCGAGGGACCCATGCAAAATGGGCAGGAGGGTTGTGTGTGGCATAGCAGATGTCATATATCAGATCAACATCACATAATGATATAGTTAGAGAGATTAAAAAAAGATACAAGTCCATCTAATATGCTCCAGTGTTGATCCAGAAAAAGCAAATCAACCTTTGAAAGGCAGTTAACAATAAACCCACATTTCATGGGGAAAATATTCCCTCCTACTCCAAATATAGCATCAGAATATATCCCTGGATCATAGACCCTCTCCAGCATTGACTACGGATAGTGTGTAAGATTATTGTTAGGAAACATTCGTCACTTTAAGGTTGTTATGACTACTAGCCAAGCTTCTGGGTGGCCCTGGTATGAGCTGCTGAGCCAATCTCATTTCTTTGTCTGCAACCTATCAGGGCCAAGAGTGGAGTATTTGAATCTGTTCCGTTTTCTCATTGTTGCTTCTGATTTTATTGTTAATACATGTGTCTGATCAAGCTCCTGGTTACACCCTGTATCACCTTGACTATTTGGACTCTTTGAACCGGACTTCAACTTGTATTTAGATTTACCCTCTGCTCATTGATCTGGACATTCTGCTCTCGGCTGGTTTTGACATCTGCATCTCTGGGGAATTCTGCTGATTTACTATTTGGACTTTTAGTATCTCCTGGTTTTGTACTCTTCTTGCTGATTACCCCTCTGGCTGTCTGGTTATCCATTCTGGTATTGCCTGCATGTGCACCTCCTGTCCAACACCTTATTCTGTAAAAGCAACCTGGGTTCTGTGCAGCCAAATCCAACCTGCCTTGTGGTGGGCTCTGGTGAAGACCATAGAGTTGCCTTTGACTCTGCTGACCAGAGTGGTGACGGACTTGAGGTAACTGGTTTAACTGTATGCTTGATCCAGTCTCCAGCTGCCTTTGGGGAGTTGCTTGTATAACAATTCCATAAACCTACACTCTGTGGGGAATTGCTTAAGTAGTGATTCCTTGACAATTATGTCTTTCAGGAAAGGATTCAAATCCCTTTTAAATATATTAAATCAATCAACCATCTCAAGCTCCTGGGGCAGAAAACTCTATAGTGTAACTGCTCTTACAATAAAGAAGATGGTGACATCATCATTCCTGTAGATGTAGTGGATGCCCCCTTGTTATATTTAGACCTGAATATCTAAAGACCGTGATATACTGTAGATCACTGTATTGACCCCATATATATAGTATGTATACATAGTAATAAGGTCACTCCTCAATTAGCTTTACTCTCAAATTGTGCTACTTTCTTCATATCCCAATACACCCATTTCCGTCCGTTCCCATCTTAAACAGTTATAGCATGTCCACAGGCCTCCAGGCAGAGAATGAATGGAGATGCGGCTCAGCTTGTGTATGGCTCTCTCCATTAAAGTCTATGTGAGCTAGGAAAATTGGTGACCATTATAAGAAAATCCCTTTAATTAATGTAGTTGTTCTCCTATGTAGGATATAGTGTTCAGATGCAAAAATCGGCCATATTTGTAATAAATATTCATAACCTTCTTTTGCCCATTTCACTTGTTTCTCAATTGGAAACTGTCAGCAAGTTGCTGTTGACAGATCTGTTAGTTTTTTCCCCTCTGTCTCTGTTTGGTAATATGCTTTTATATTGATGTCCTGCTGGGAATGGGCTTTGGGTCTGATTCACTCTTGTACACCTAATACCTTCTAGGCTCATTAACACATGATTACCCAATTCTGGTATTAGGGATTCATACTGTACTGTATCCCTTCTGCAATTGAATGCAGATACAACTATATGAACATGCATCTGACTATCCTCATACATTGTTATAAGCTGTCAGACTATGTCGTGTGAACGAGCTTTTGTGATTCTCTCAGACAGAGCAAGTGCCGGGGAGATGTATGTAATAATTGGAATAGCCGCACATGCCTTTATTATAGGTGATCCCACAGGTAAAATATGCAGCTCTTCTCCCAATTGCCTGGCTGAATGCAATTACATTAACAAAGAATTGATAAAGTGAGCAGCAGCAGCTATTTTCCATGGCAATAGAATACATTAGGCAGAGGCTTGGAATAATAGATACAGCGAGGCATATACATACAAACAATCCCATGTTTATTTAACCATCTGTTGACTTTTTCTCATAGACGGTAATGTCAGACATAAACACACGGCTTTACCGCCGATCCAATCAACATCCTGATTTTTTACATAATTGGAACAATTTCCCTTAAAGTAGTTCTCCACCTTTTATTATTATGTAAATATTGGTACATCATTCTGTGCAGATTAACCCCTTAATGACCGGGCCATTTTGCGCGTTAATGACCAAGGATTATTTTTTGTTTTTTCACGGTCGCATTCCAAGAGTCGTAACTCTTTTTTTATTCCGTCGACATAGCCGTATAAGGTCTTGTTTTTTGCGGGACGACTTGTATTTTGTAATTGCACCATTTTTAGATGCTTATAACATATTGATTAACTTTTATTAACTTTATTTTAGGAGAGAATTGAAAATAAGCAGCTATTCCAGCATTAATTTTCACGTTATAAATTTACGCCGTTTACTATGCAGCGTAAATAACATGTTAACTTTATTCTATGGGTCGGCACGATTACAGGGATACCAAATATGTAAAGGTTTTATATGTTTTTTCTACGTTTGCATAATAAAAACCCTTTTAGAAAAAAATTACTTGTTTTTGCATCGCCGCATTCCAGGAGCCGTAAAGTTTTTTTCCGTCGATGTGGCCGTACGTGGGCTTGATTTTTGCGGGCCAATGTGTAGTTTTCATTAGTACTATTTTGGGGTACATAGGACTTATAGATTTTATTTTTTATGGGGGGAATGGGAGAAAAGAGAGAATTTTGACGTTGTTTTTTGCGTTTTCTTTGGACGACGTTCATCCGGCGGTTTAATTAATATGTTCATTTTATTGGTCAAGTTGTTACGAACGCGGGGATACCATATATGTGTATGTGTGATTTGTTTTGACCGTTTTACTAAATAAAAACACTTTTTGGGCCAAAAGAGTATTTTTATTTGATTTTGACTGTAATTATTTTATTTATTTTTTTCACAAACTTTATTTAACTGTTTTAAATTTTTTTTTTTTAGTCCCACCAGGGGACTTCACTATGCGATCTGCCGATCGCATATATAATGCTTTGGTATACTTAGTATACCAAAGCATTATTGCCTGTCAGTGTAAAACTGACAGGCAACCTGTTAGGTCATGCCTCCGGCATCGCCTAACAGGCAGATGCTGAAGGCAGACCTGGGGGTCTTTGTTAGACCCACGGCTGTCATGGAAACCCAACGGCGACCCGCGATTTGTTTGCGGGGGCGCCGATCGGGTGACAGAGGGAGCTCCCCCCTCTGTCAAACACATTAAATGCCGCTGTCACTATTGACAGCGGCATTTAATGGGTTAAACTGCCGGAATCGGCGCGCGCTTCGATTCCGGCAGTTGCAGCAGGAGCCAGGCTGTGTATAACAGCCGTGCTCCTGCCGCTGATCGCGTGGGTACAGTCTCAGTACCCGCGCCATCACAGGACGGATATATCCGTCCTCCTGCGCGAACTAGCAGCTACTGAGGACGGATATATCCGTCCTTCGGCGTTAAGGAGTTAAAGGGGGTTTCCACCTGAAGGGGATCTCCCCTTTGGACAATCCCTACTTTTTAGACGGGTCGCTTGACAATAAGCAGATTACAAAGTTTCCTCCTGCTGAGATCTCCAGCGATCAGCTGTAATCTGTGGGGAAACCTGGCAGTAAATGTTTCATTTCCCTGCAGCGCCACCACAGGGGAAATTAAGCATTACACAGAGTCCATTCATATTAATGTATTGTGTGTGTAATGCAGGACAGGACAGGTCCTCCAGAGAGAGAGATGCTCAATGTAACCGCTCTCCACTCTGGTCGAGAGATTAAAATAATGAACAGAGAACCCAGAATTAACCCAGAATTCTTTGATAGGGTGTATGGAAATGGGTTTCAAGATATTTTTGTTGTTGTCAGTGAATGAAAAGATCACTTTACATTCAGAGACAGCAAACCTGTACAAAGTATAAACACTGAGAAGTGGAGAGCTGCGTTGCTTGTCCACTTCTTCTTCTAGGTCTGGTTATAAGCATTCATGGGAAGAGCAGGTTGCATTGTCTTCTTAGGCATACTGTAGATGCTTGGTATTAATCCCCAGACACTGAACAAGCAGGGAGATTTTAGCTCTGATGTCTGCAGAATAATGAGTGCAGCTCTGGAGTATAATACAAGCTGTAACTCAGGATCAGTACAGGATAAGTAATGTAATGTATGTACACAGTGACTCCACCAGCAGAATAGTGAGTGCAGCTCTGGAGTATAATACAGGGTATAACTCAGGATCAGTACAGGATAAGTAATGTAATGTATGTACACAGTGACTCCACCAGCAGAATAGTGAGTGCAGCTCTGGAGTATAATGCAGGATGTAACTCAGGATCAGTATAGGATAAGTAATGTAATGTATGTACACAGTGACTCCACCAGCAGAATAGTGAGTGCCGCTCTGGAGTATAATACAGCGTATAACTCAGGATCAGTACAGGATAAGTCATGTATGTACACAGTGACTCCACCAGCAGAATAGTGAGTGCAGCTCTGGAGTATTATAATACAGGGTATAACTCAGGATCAGTACAGGATAAGTAATATAATGTATGTACCCAGTGACTCCACCAGCAGAATAGTGAGTGCAGCTCTGGAGTATAATACAGGATGTAACTCAGGATCAGTACAGGATAAGTAATGTATGTACACAGTGACTCCACCAGCAGAATAGTGAGTGCAGCTCTGGAGTATAATACAGGATGTAACTCAGGATCAGTACAGGATAAGTAATGTAATGTATGTACACAGTGACTCCACCAGCAGAATAGTAAGTGCAGCTCTGGAGTATAATACAGGATGTAACTCAGGATCAGTACAGGATAAGTAATGTAATGTATGTACATAGTGACACCACCAGCAGAATAGTGAGTGCAGCTCTGGAGTATAATACAGGATGTAACTCAGGATCAGTACAGGATAAGTAATGTATGTACACAGTGACCCCAGCAGCAGAATAGTGAGTGCAGCTATGGAGAATAATACAGGATGTAACTCAGGATCAGTACAGGATAAGTAATATAATGTATGTACACAGTGACTCCACCAGCAGAATAGTGAGTGCAGCTCTGGAGCATAATACAGGGTATAACTCAGGATCAGTACAGGATAAGTAATGTAATGGATTTTCAAAGTTACTTAGCACAATCTGTAACAGGGCCACAAACTGCCATTTATAAGACTGATGTCTTCTTATGTGGCAGAGGAAACTTTGGGCCGCCTTAGTTACAAGTCATACCCATATCTATGTCACTGTACTGTTAAATAGTGTAAATACAATATAAGTTCTGGAATCTTCTGCTCTTACATTTTCCACGATCCCTAGCTTAATGCACATAGAGATGTGGCAAATCTGTCACATACAGAAAGGCTTGTCAGACGCAGCAGAGCTGAGTTTTCTTTGGCACACCTCATAGTGATCTGACACTCCATTGCCTGTGATTTCCATGGGAATGCAGGTAAATTACGATGCACAAATGATGCAAAATTCAGCTCAGCTACATATCCTGAATACTCTTTTTTTTTTAGCCTCAGCTCAGACATTCCTCTTCAGTAACCAACAGATTGTAAATTCACAGGGCAAAAAAAAATAACCCTCCCATAATGCGGAATCTGATAAATGACGGCACTATATGGAGTGATATTTATTTATTATGATCACTGTGCCATGAACAGTTATCTAAAATTGCCCAGGAACGTGGCCGATGAAATACGCCAACTATCTCCTCGTACACACACTAATAACTATTCTTTTCAATAAAACTTTATATTTCACAATAACCAATACCAGAGTTCAAGCTGGAAGGGATTTTTTTAGTATCAGGCGGACAGGTATTTTATCTGGCAAATGATTCCACTCATGCTCCAGGCTAAACGGGAACATTTTCCCCTCCTTTACTGTATATATATGAAGCGGCAACAACAGATTCCTTTATTTATGACCTTTCTGAAGAGTAAGTCAATAAGCATTTATTATGTTCCGGGATGCAATGAATTTGCTTCTGACACAGCTGTAAAATTCTTATAAAGTGCAAATGCTTTGGGTTGTTCATTAATCTTCCAGATAGTTTTATGCAAATGGCAGGTGTGCTCACTGCACGATGCTTACCTGACTTAAAGGCGTTGTCCACTTTAGGACTATCATTCTGTGCTGATTAAAAAGGCTCTCCTCTTAAAGGGGGTCTCTGCATGGACAATCCAGACTTGTTAGAAGGGGCCCTTGATAATAAGCAGATCATAAAGTGCCCCCCTGCTGGGATCCCCAGTGATCAGCTGTAATCTGTGAGGAAACCTTGTAGTAGGTGTTCAATTTTCCTGCAGCGCCACCACAGGGGAAATTAAGCATTACACAGCAGCCATTCAAGTAAATGGATTGTCTCAGTAATGCAGGACAGGGCAGGTCCTCCAGAGAGAGAAACGCTCTTTGTAACCACTCTCCACTCTCTGGCCAAGAGATGAGGATTCTGAACAGAGGACCCCCCTCTATTAACTCAGAATTCCCTAATAAGTGGTATGGAAATGGGTTTTCTAAACTGAAATTGGACAACCTTATTAAAAAACATTATATGACTCCTAAGAGGGCAAAATGCCCCAAGATGAACGAAATTGTTCTCTTTCAACGAGCATAAACCCATTTTCTATCATATAACCTATCATAATGATTATCATACAATAAGAGTTTTTATTTTGTAGAGCCCTTTTACCCATAGACTAGGGGAGCTGGGGAGCTGCATATAGAAACTTATCTGTGTGTACAGTTTATAGTGTTACTATCCTGCATTATCTAGGTCTCCAGCAGTACAATAATGAATCCTCCACCCTCTAATGATAATGAGATGACTCTGCTGATCCTGCCCTCTAATAATGATGAGATGACTCTGTTGACCCTGTTCCAGTCTATATAGCAAAGCTGAAAAGTGATCTGCAGAAAACAGGAAATGTCAGCTGAGTGCATATGCTCCAGTCACTAGAATAAGAACTGAAATATGGACAGTCACTTAAAAAATGGTTAAATTAAAAACCAGATTTAAATAGTATGTAATTTTCGGATGATACATTACCTTTTATAGAGGTCAGCAGCTTTGCATGGTTTTGTCTTTTATACTCTTTTATACATGAATTAAAATTTTCCTATAATTTTGTTTAATTTTGATCTAAATAGGTGCAAATGTCTGTGTTAATCATTTTCTTTATACATTTCTGTTTTTTTGATACAGAACTCTAAAATCACTACTTCCCCTTCCACAGTAAGAATAGTAAATGATATAATTAACTCAATTATGATTAAGTTTAATAGGAGTTGTATGAATCCATATACCGTGAGCTCCAACAAGCAAAATAGAAACCAATGTCAGCTCCAAATTGACTGAGAATACTCTTGCAATACTATGCTTGACCACATGGCGTGCTGTTAAGAAACAAACCACTTAATCATAATCTTCACATAGCGCCAACATATTCTGCAGCGACAAGAATGAGAGGTAATCAAAACAGATGAATCAGATGAAAGCAGAGCGGTCTCTACCCAAAAGAGCTTACAATCCACAGGAACGACGTCCCTGCCCATACAAGTTTACAATCTAAATGAAATGGCAGGAATGGCACAATAGGCTAAGGGGTGTTAATTTTGTCCTGGGGACCGATCCTAGATACATGAAGCCAATATTTGAGCCAACATAGATATAAAGTGCAGAGTGATGAGAAAGATTAGTTAGTTGAGCAAAGTTAAGTGAATATATTTGTGACCTGGTCAAGTTGTGTATGGGCCATGGACTATGGTTAAGTGGCATAGGACTCCTTGAAGAATGAGTTTTCAAGGCACGCTTAAAACTAGGAATGTTAGAAGCATGTCTGATGGTCTGGGGCAGTGAGTTCCACAGAATGGGTGCAGCACGGGAGAAGTCCTGAAGACAGCAATTAGAGGATGTTACGAGGGAGAATGAGAGTCATAGGTTACTGGATGAGTGAAGAACCACTGTCATTCAGGCCCATGTAGTACAATATTCTAAAGCTCCCCCAAGTGGTAGACATATTTAGTGCTTTACATTGCAGGACGGTTTTCCTTAAAGTGTAACTAAACATTAGACGAACTTCTGACATGTTATAGTGACATGTCAGAAGTTTTGATTGGTGGTGGTCCAAGCACTGAGACCCCCACCAATCACCAAAACAAAGCGGCAGAAGTGCTAGCATGTGCGCTCAACCACTTAGTTTATTTTTGACCTTTTCCGGAAGACAATGTATCGGAGTACGAGCTCAATAGAAAGTCTGTGAGCCCGTACTCCGATACATCGGCTTTCCGGAAAAAGCCGAACCGAAACGAAGCGGCTGAGCGATCACACGAGCGCTTCTGCCGCTTCATTTTAGCGATCGGTGGGGGTCTCAGCGCTCGGACCCCCACCGATCAAAACTTCTGACATGTCACTATGACATGTCAGAAGTTTGTCGAACGTTTAGTTACCCTTTAATGTGTCACAACCCGATAAAAATAATTAGTTGATAAAATCTTGCTCATGTGCCGAGTATTTTCGATTTCATTCCTTCTCCCCTCCCAGGTCCCTTTTCCGGAGCAGTTCTGTACGAGAGTCTATAAAGTTCCTTAATTTAATTCAACAGTTAGACAGCTTAATTTGAGTCTTGCATCTGCTGCGCACCATCTAGGCGTTTTCTCTTGACAACAGTTGAAGTTGCTGCCTGCTCATTTCATAAAGATAAAAGTACTCTATATCTACCATGTAAGTAGAAGCGTTTTCTATAATGGAGTGTAACAGATGGCTTTCACTTCAAGACTCACTCTGCCGGTCTGTTCTTATTACTTAAAATGTAAAAAAATATCACCAATTTTTATATTGTAAAGACTAAACGCCACTTATAGCCCAATAATTCTGACTGCTTAAGATTCCATTATGATTGCTTTTTCTCTTGTCTTAAGATATTATATACGTGGAAGGAATTTTAGTAAAGCTGAAGCTCTACAGTTTCTTCAAAGAACATTAAAGTAAAAACTAAAAGAAAAAACACCAAGCATTTCCTACCGTAACTGTAAGGGTATGTGCACACGCAGTGTTTTCAGGCGTATTTCGGGGCATTTACGCCTCGAAAAACGCCTGAAAAAACTGAAGCAGAACGCCTACAAACATCTGCCCATTGATTTCAATGGGAAATACGGCGTTCTGTTCTGAGGGGGGCGTTTTTTTACGCCTTGTTTTCCAAAAACGGCACGTAAAAAGACACCCGCAAAAAAAAAGTACATGTCACTTCTTGGGACGTTTTTGGAGCCGTTTTTCAATGAATCTATAGAAACATCTCCAAAAATGAACGTAAAAAAACGCCGCAAAAATTGCGAGTGGCTTAAAAAGCTTCTGAAAATCAGGAGCTGTTTTACCTTGAAAACAGCGTCGTATTTTCAGACATTTTTGCTTAAAGAGGCTCTGTCACCAGATTTTGCAGCCCCTATCTGCTATTGGAGCAGATCGGCGCTGCAATGTAGATTACAGTAACGTTTTTATTTTAAAAAAACGAGCATTTTTGGCCAAGTTATGACCATTTTTGTATTTATGCAAATGAGGCTTGCAAAAGTCCAAGTGGGCGTGTTTAAAGTAAAAGTCCAACTGGGCGTGTTTAAAGTAAAAGTACAACTGGGCGTGTATTATGTGCGTACATCGGGGCGTTTTTACTACTTTTACTAGCTGGGCGTTGTGTATAGAAGTATCATCCACTTCTCTTCAGATCGCCCAGCTTCTGGCAGTGCACGGACATAGCGTGTTCTCGAGAGATGACGCTGTGACGTCACTCACAGGTCCTGCATCGTGTCGGACGAGCGAGGACACATCGGCACCAGAGGCTACAGATGATTCTGCAGCAGCATCAGCGTTTGCAGGTAAGTCGATGTAGCTACTTACCTGCAAACGCTGATGCTGCTGCAGAATCAACTGTAGCCTCTGGTGCCGATGTGGCCGACACGTTAAAAATAAAAACGTTACTGTAATCTACATTGCAGCGCCGATCTGCTCCAATAGCAGATAGGGGCTGCAAAATCTGGTGACAGAGCCTCTTTAAGCGTGTTAACATAGCCTTAGGGTTTGTCTTATAGAAATAACACTTGTCCACATGCCCTATTAGGCAATTTGAACTTCATAGAGGAAGGGGTACCCCACTTGAGACCCCCTTTTGAGTCAGAGCTCTGGTGGACCTGGCTTATCCATGTATTACCTGGGTGGCTATCAATTTAAAAGTATGGCCAGACAAAACTTACTCCACTAAAAATTATTGTAAGTCTCTATAGAGTGACATGTGTATGGCTAGGATGACTTGTGTGCGGCTGGGAGGCAGCTTGCTGAATTAGAAACCTCCTCCACCACTTTGTTTGCAATACAGACCAAGCAAGACTTTCCCGTTCCTATCTGAATATAGAACTCGTCCTTCGTAATTACAATCCATTGCATCTGTGAAACTCTGTGTATATAATCGATACGAATCCCCAACATTGGCGTGCGTAGCGGGTAAGAAGCCTATATATTTACCTACTACAGTATTTTTGAGGCTTGAAGGGTTGTTCCAGAATAAAGAATTATCACCTGTTCACAGGATAGGTGATAATTGTCTGATCACTGTTGGCCCTACCTCTGGGACTCCACGGATCTCGAGAATGAGGGTCCAGAACCACCTATTCCTCCTCACTGCTTGACCAAGGAGGAGCTTAAATGGAGCGGCAATCGAGTATGCACGCTGCCGCTCCATTCAAAGTCTATAGGAATAATGGAAACAGCTGAGTACAGCGCTCGCCTGTTTCCATCATCCCTATAGACATTGAATGGAGTGGTGGATGAATGCAACCTTCGGCACTCCGTTGCACACTGTTGTTAAACTACAATTCCCAGCATGCCCGACAGCCTTTGGCTGGAATAATAAAACCTCCGGCTGTCAGGGCATGCTGGGAAGTGTAGTTTCAGAACAGTTGGTGTGCCGAAGGTTACTGACCCCTGCTGTAGGCGTTCAGGACCTCCTGTTCTTGCGATCGGTGGGGGTCCCAGCGATCAGACAATTATCCCCTTTCCTGTGGATAGGGGATAATTGTCGATTCTGGGAATACCCCTTTTATATTTTATTTTAAGACATTGAAGTTTTCATTCTAGATTTAAAAAAAACAAAAAACGAAAACTCAATAAGAATCAAACTTCACACCCATTAAACAAAGTGTGTTTGAAAGGAGGATGAAAACCTGCAGGAATTACTATAGATCCACCAGTGAATTATCAAATGGCAAGCGAGTGAGAGAAGCTTTTTAGCAGCGATGGGATTAGGAAAATCCATTTTCTATGATGAAGGAAAAATGTAATTTGAAGTTCTAAAAAGCACTTTATTTTTCAATTAAATTCAGTTGTAATATTCTTCACTTTATTAAAAAGCGGGTCCCTGAGCGTGTGCCGATCACTCACAAAATTAGCTGTCAGACATCATTAGGTAAATTTAGTAGAATGTCGAAGACAATGTACCCATGTTATGAGCAATGGAAGAAAACATACGGAGGGGGTGACCTTCCTGCTGTCTATTACCTGTCGGAATGTAGGATTTTTTATTTTTTTTTTTTTCACGCTGTTTTTAACCATTTCCATTTAGATTTCATGTCAATTTTTATTTTATTTTTTACTTCATGACACTAATGAATAATGAATACAAATGCAAACCAAATAGTTTTTAGGTCGCCGCAATTCATGAGCCATAACTTTTTTCTTTTTCTTCTTATTTTTGAGACGAGTCTTATTTTTCAATTAAACCATTTTGGGGTACATTTTAATTATTGATTAACTTTTATTATTACTTTTTTTGGGGGAATGGTAAAAAAAAAAAAAAAGAAATCCCATCATATTATTTATTATATTGGTCGTTACAATCGCGGTGATGTCATATTTGTGTATTTTTTATTTTTTTTTCAATACTTTACAAAAATAAAATGACTTTCAATGCAAAAAAATTGTTTTATTTCGACTGTGATCATTGTTATTTTTCTGAATTAACTTTTTTAAACTGTATAGAAATATTTTTTAAGTCCCCCTGAAGGACTTTACAATGGCATTTTTTGATCACTTCTATAATGCTTTGGTATACTGCTTTGAGATGGCTTTTATGCCTTTTTTAGCCCTTCAAGCATCTACACCCCGCAATCACGTTGTGGAGGGGCCGATGGGGAAATAAAGGGAGCCCCCTCCCTCTATTAAACGCCTTAGATGTGGTGGTCACTACTGTATAGTACAGCCATCACCCGCTGCTGATGGCGCAACCGCACCATCGCTGTGACGTAACTCTACATCAAGGTGCGGGGTGTTAGTCCTCACCCTGGCATACAGTTACGTCATGGTGTACGAAGGGGTTATTATGGGAGCTGCCATGGCAATAAGATAAAATAGCCAGGTCTGTCTCCTGAGACACAAAGCTAATTTTTCCATTGGAAGTTGTTGTCAGCTGCTCATTTCCCGTATAGCGCCTACTACAGGGTAAATGTAGTATTACATGCAGAAATTCAAATGAATGGACATTTATGTAATACATGGACAGCCCCAGTTCACCAGAGCGAGAGCCACACTACATGTTATCAGCTCTCCGCTATGGCTCATAGAAGGGGTCCTGAGCAAAGGACCCCCATCTATGGTTTCCATATGCCCTAAAGAGGAACCTTATAAACAGAACGGCTTATATAATTGATATGTTTTATAATTCTATTGATTTTAATGGAGAGGTGGCCCCTGGAGCCCCAGTAATGTGGCCTTCCTGACAGGTTAGGTTGGTTAAATGGGTAAAAAATTCAAAAAGTCTCTCACTTTATGTTAAAAAACGTGTATTTTCCCAAATTAAAAAGGTTGTATGAGATAAGGAAAATGTAGCTGCTTTCTTCTAGAAACAGCGCCACTCTTGTCCATGGGCTGTGTCTGGTATTGCAGCTCTTTCAAGTTCACTTGAATGAAGCTGAGCTGCAAAGCCAGACTGGCCACGATGAGAATGGCGCTGTTAGAAGAATGCAGCTATGTTTTTGCAGGATACAGAAATACATGTAGCAGAGCTGAATTTGTCACACGATACATGTCATATGGGATATCTGGATACATTATTGGTGGTTGCACATGCCTGCAACTGCATTCATTCATAGAGTTATCACAGTGCACAAAAGACAGTTTCAGCTCTGCTACATCTGTATTGTTTTGTAACTTCATTGTGATAAGTGCAAAGACAAAGGGACCAGCTCAGAACCAAAATGTGCAGCTTTCATCAATATATATTGGTCCTGATCCCACTATTTCATGGAAAACATCCTTTTACTAACTGGAACTTCTATATACCTTGTTCTTTTGCTTCCTGTTACTGACTGGTGCATTGTGGGTAAAGCTTGTCTATAAGGGGCTCTACTCCAATCAGCATTGCCGAGAGGTCTTTCTAATACTGATTGAAGTGGCACAACTTTCAGACCGGGCTCCAATGGCTTCCATCTTAGTCTACTCCTCCCAACCATCCCATTTTTTTGTGGTATTGTCCTGCGAAATTGACATGAAAGGGGGCGGGGCTTATATAAATATGCCCAAAAATGGGCATTTAGGGGAGGAATTCTTTGGCGGGACAGGGTGGAGCTTAACAATCTCCCACGAATGGGGATTTAATTGTCGGTGGTATGATGCCTAGTAAGTTAACCCTTTATGGGTGTGATGGGTGCACATTCCCTGCGTTTTCTGCTTCCTCGTATTTTCTAGGAGGTATAAAGACAACACCATAGTTATCCAATTTCCGAGCTTTTGCTGCCACTACGTACAGCTGGGATGTCTAATTTGCGGAATCCATTGTAATAACTCCCCAGTTTCCCTCTCTCCGTTTTAATAGAGGTATTCACCATTATCTAACCAGCGTCGTCCCTATTTTTTAATTTAAATGTTAATGCACTTTTGGAGTCTATTGGCTCTTTAGTTACAAAATAAATTCAATATATAGCAAACTATGAAATTGTGTTCAAGTTATGTTAATATACAACTGCAAATGCGCTAAGTCTTGAGGGACGCCCAACAAAAGCCAAGGATGGAGGAAATATCAAACTTTTTTTTTTTTAAGGACTGCAAATATACAGTGCAATTATTACAAAGGCATAGAGCCGACTCTGGCAAGGCAGATAGCAAGCAATGCAATTTGCATGCATATGTCCAACAATTTCCCACTATATTTCCTAGGAGAATCACACGTGATTATGTTCTGCAGAAAGAAAAAAAAATAACAGCAAAATAGATGAAGCAATTAAACAGAGAAGGAACTGGTGAAGCCCGGAATAGAAGGGCAATTGAATTACCTATATTTCTTGGATTTTTAGGGTCAGCTGTTGTTGAACTGCACGGCCAACCATAACTCATCTGGTCATTAGCAGAGTTCTTAGGTCGTACATGTTGGGAGTGATCTTTAAGATATTTAATTGTAGTCACTGCCATTATTGGAAAAAAAAAAAGGGATAAAAATGCATACAAATGTATTTTCATTTAAAAAAAATATATATTTTGTTACATTGTATTTGAACATTTTATTAATATGTTTTTTCTTTAAAATTATTTTTAAATTACATTAATTTAAAACCAAAAGACAAAAAGAACAAATCTGAGGACCTTCCAAACTGGTGTTCTGCAACTCGTCTGGGGTCAAATTCAATAGCACCAGTCCAGGTATTGAGTTACCTTCTTACCCAAAATATCAGAGAAGAACTATACTGTCAACAGTTGGTAGAAAATAGCAGCATACCCATCATAGAGGCAAGGTAAACCTCTACTATGGAGACCACAAACAAGGTGACCCCGTTGTCAAATCCCTCTACCTATGGTGATTCCAGACTCAGGGTTGGGTCTTCTATCCATCTTCATGTAGGAACTGAAACGCTGATGATTTTGGTTTACTGAGGTAGGAAAAAATGTCAGCTTGAGCGGCTGGCCCTGGGTATGGGATCGGGAATGCAGGGTTCCTGATATTGGCCGAGACCCTCCCAAGAATGGGTGGTCCCATTCTTATTTCAAGATGAAGTGTAGAATCGGTGGTTGAGTTACCACTAGATGTCTAGTTTCTGTATTTGTGTTGCTGGCATTCGTAAGAGTTCTGAAGTTCCTTATAGAGGTCGGTGGTCTGGGATTTGTTGTTCAACTCTCTGTTGTGTTGCCATTGGGGCTATGACCTCTGTGGTAGGTTTCCATCAGAGGTCTGGATGCTATATTGCTTCTTTCGAATCTCCAGGATAGGTATTGTGAAGCCACCAGTGGTAATGGAACCACACAGGTCTATGGTCAGTCTTGGAAAGCTACCAGAGGATAAGCAGTATATAGCCTCTCCGATTTTGAGGGGTTGTCCTCATTGCGAAATCAATAAACAGTTTAATATTATTTGTTAATATTTTTAGATTTGTGTGAAATCTAAAATGTCTCGTATTTTATTCATCCTAAAACAACATCTCTGGCATATGATAAGCTGAAGGGCTAGACTTTGGCTCAGAAGGCCTAAGGGTATCAGACATCGAGAATCTGTTCATTCTTTGTATTACATCTATACCAAGTGTTACACACTCATTTTTCAAGAAGGTATTGAGAAAAGATCAGAAAATGGTCATTACCGGCTTGTAAGTGATGAGGGAGGTCTTGTAAATTGTTTTGAAGATCAGGTCAATTACTATCATTATATCCTACTCCGAGATGAGTCTGGACAAATGTGTGGGCAGTGGACCAGACCAATAAAGGGTCAAATTTTGAGTCATCCTTTGCATTAGGACAACTATTTCTTTCCATTTCATTTGTGGTTTATTATCCATTAGATCAGTTGTCTCCAATATTTGACTCTTCACTATTGTAAAACTACAACTCCTAGCATGCTTAGACAGTCGCAGGCCGGGAGTTGTAGTTTTGTAACAAGTGAAGAGACACAGGTTGGAGACCACTGATATTGTTAACCAAAAGGCTCCATCATTTACCACCAACAGGTTGTTTTAGAACATTGGGCCATATTAAGAGGTTTCTGGGCAAAATATTTGGTGTTGAGCCGTCTAAACCCCCTATTGCAGTCAATAAAGTCTATAGAAGTTATGGCGCCAGTGGAGCTAGCGATTACTTTAGACTCAAAAGAGAAAGTCATGTGCGGCCACCACTCCACTTCTTCGGAGCTTGACAGGATCACCACTTATCCTATTAATAGCCTCAGACTCACCAAATAGTGGAGTTTATGCCAACATTGCCAATGGTGTTCCTAAAAAAAATTTCAAGTACCCTACGAGGAAGACTATGATGATGTTCCCTAGCTCTCCAGTTACGTTAAAGGGGTAATCCAAACAATATACCAAGTGTACCTCGAGCAAAATACAGAATTGTAAACTTTTTCCATTATCTGCATTTCCACCTGGTCCTACAAGACATGGACCTCAATGGTTTAGTTGCCTTCATACCCTACTTCCTTCAGTTGGACTGTTCTCTTATGCGTCTTCCTTGACACAGCCCGTATTGTAGATGATATATGATCAAATCGGTATCAAATATGATTAGGGGATTAGGCTGAGAGAGGGCATGGCGTGACTATTAGGCCCCTATTCGCTTTACCTGCTGTCCGCGCAGTGGCAATCCCGCGCAGTGGCAATCCTGACAGTCTGGTTGCTAGGGATTTACTGCCTAACAGATACAGTACATGATTTTAAATTGCGTTGTTAGGCATTGAGTCCATAGCAACCAGTCTGTTTCAGATTAGTCAGCTCTTTGGCTGAGTAGACACATAAAGGGCAAGCGATACTCAAACCTCATGGCTCTCATCATTGGACTTTATTTTTGGCTGCAGTGGAGAACCTCTTTAAGATGAATGAATCTTTGAGGAGGCGGATTATGATCCTGCTGGTATATAGTAACTGAAAGTCAATTATATCACCTCCCGCCTTTGTATAAAGAAGCTCAGTATTCCTTCGTCTCCCGAAAGTTCAATTTCAATTATCCATTTATCATTTCATTCTCGTGTGAGAAATAATTATTAATACTTCAGTTATTTGCTGTTCATCATTAACATTGTCACACTCCCAAAGTACGACAAGATCTGAGCAGGATCTAAATTATTCACGTAGATGTCTCACACGGCGCCCTTGAGATATGCACCTAGTTAACATGGATACTGCTGCGTGTGACATATCTAATAGAAGGCGAGAATTATCATGTGCAAAAAAAAAAAAGTTGTTTTCTCTATTGTCTAATTTAATAATTTAACAAGGCGGAAAAAAAAAAGTCTTGGTGTGATATTCATAATGGTTTAATATGTGTGAAACTAGGAATACAGGGAAGAGAGAAGTTCCTTAAGACAAAGACACAGTCTGGGTGAAGAAGATTGGTAAATAAGGACCACAGGGCGTAATGAGCAAGGAACCTCATAATCAAAATACGGGCCCCTCCAAGAGCGCTTATTTACCTCCAAATTCCCATTCATTCCTTAAAAAGGACCTGTCACTAGGTCATATAAGTTCAACTGGTTTACTCAGCCGAATAGCGCTGTCTCCTTGATTCCAGCACTGTTTAGATTTTTTTCCTGGACCCTCCCATTCCAGAGATATGGCCCAATGTTGTGTTGCCTAACCATATGCTAATTTGCATAGTTAACCAATGGGGCGGAGCTAGCTTCCCTGACTCTGTTGCTGTCCAATCAGCACGATGCAGCATGAGGGTAGTTCCCGCCCTGTTGGCAAACTAGGGCACATTAGCATATAGGGAGACAACACAAAGTGGGCCATATCTCTGGAACAGGGGGCTCCAGAAAAAAATATGTATATCGCTGGTGTCAGGTGAGAGAGCGCTATTCAGGTCAGTTAACCGGTTCAACTTATATGACCTAGTGACAGATTCTCTTTAATATAAAAAGCAGCTTCACACAATTACATGCACTGCAGAACTTCTTTGTCTGGGAGGAACATATGGTAATGTTCATCCAGGGCCTCCTGGTTCTTAACTGTATTGCCAGAGCTACAGAATTGCTGTAACTGTTATGATGCCACCAAGGCAGAGCAGATAGACGTAACATGGAACTCCTGGGGCCCAATGCAACATCTGTAAGCCCTCTTGCACACGACCAAGTGCCACTCGGACAGTTTTTCATGGCACCAAGTGGCACCCGATAGTTTTCACAGACCCCTTCACTTCCGTCAAAACGGACCCGATCCATGGAAAGATTGAACATGTCCTATCTATCCATGGATCAAGGGCGGCACACACGGTCGTGTGCAAGTGTCCTAACAGGGCACAAAATAAATGGGACACGCCTCAATTTTACTGCGTCCCAAAAAGCAAACTAGGCTGTGCAATTCCACTTTAACCAGACTTCACTCAGTTTAGCATTTCCAAAAGCAATGACTCTTGATAAAGCAGAGTTGTTTCGGGGACAGCACATCCACCGCTAATTATTCTCAAACTCTGACTATTATTTTAACTCCCTACCTTTCTAAATAACATTTTCGGCGGCACAATACCTTTCCCTTTATGTTTTTCGTAATGATCATTTTATTATCTTGTTTACCTTTGGAAAGGCGTAAAGTGCCTTTAATCCCGCCAGCAGAATGCTACGCTGACAGTCTTTTTCATGACGTCTGTTATTGCATTACATATTAGAAATAACACACAATGGGATTTATAGCTACAATTTGCGCTATTGCTCGCACCTCTGGCGCTCACAGACGGATGAAATAAATTAGGGGGATAAAGATATGAAATACTATGTAACTTACTACAATGAAAATATAATCCAGGACAAGAAGTGTCCTCCATGGGGGCTGTGTTTCCATTCTTTAAGGGCTTGTCCGGTTTAGAAAACCCATTATAAAAAAAAAACTATTATTAAATGAATACAGGCGGGGGCACTATGCCGGACCATCAGAGAGGAGAGCGACAGCAAAGATCATCTTTGGATCTGGAGGACCCAACAGGCCCATGTTATTTCACAGAAAGAATATTGATTTAAATTGGCACTGTGCAATGCTTTATTTGCCCTGTGGTGGCACTGCAGGGAAACAGAACAGGTTCTACCATAGATTACAGCTGATCACTGAGGATCCTAGTCAAACAAAAGAGCGGGCAGCCCCTTTAAGAAAGCAAAAAAATATATCTTAAGCCCAAGGATGAGCTAGAAATTAAAAATATATCCACAACATTTACCGCCATCTATCTAACCTAATGATTTTCTCCCTCCTTGATCTTCTCTTATAGACTGTCTGGTCTTTATACTCTTCTGACGTGTCTCAGCATGTAAAGATGTCTCCACAAGGCCGCCAAGGTGTGATGAAGCTTCTTCCTTTCCTCAATAAGGCCAAAGGGAACAAAAAAACACATAAAAAGCAAAACACCGTCCGCACATGACTTAACAAATTACCGTCCTGTAAGTCTTTCTGTTACCCAGAATGCCTCTGTGCTATACACAGACCATGTCCGCATGATCTCTGGTTGACAATTTGGTCTTTGCTGTTACTTCTACAGCCCAATTACAAGTCATTAGCGCTTCTGTGATAGGATTCTCTGCTTCAATAATCTTCTGCCATTGCCAATAAAATGTGCACGGAATCGGCAGCCTTATTTGCGCTTTAATTTTAATGAAGTGCTACTTTAATTTGCATTCAAATTGATTTTATTATGGTAAATATTTTATTCCGGATTGACATAGCGTAATTACAATGCACATACCATTGATCAATCTCAAGAGCCTGACCTTGCCAACCACCGGCCGATACCTAATTACTGTCAACATGTCAACAGAAGACACCAAAATGGACGTTGTGGCAAAGTGGGTGATGATGAAAGGGAAAGAGTCAAAGGGTTTGTCTCATCATAGACCCCTTTGATAAGAGAGATGCTGTCGTTTTGAGTCCAGCTCCCAAGACCCCTGATTAAAAAAAAAAAATTATTTTGCCCAGGGGATTTCCCATTTACTGCTCATTTTCCCTGCAGCGGCCACTACAGGGGAAATATAGTATTACATGCAGTCATTTTATACATTTGTTAGCAGCTCTCTGTCCTGACTTATAGAGAGGGGGTCACAATCGGAGGACCCCCTCTTTCCTTCTTAAACAGCGCCATTCTTGTTCATAGGCTGTGTGTGGTATTGCATCTCATCCCTATTCAAGTGAGGTGAACATCACTTATAGACGTCTACCCCAGGAATGTAATGCGGACTGGAGTGTCCCTATAACCATACCCTATAGATTTTATTGTTCATGACATGTAATGATGTCATCAATAACACCACAAAGTTATTAGGATTTAATTTCGAGGTAGTTTCCATTTAATGACCCTCCTTCAGTTCCCCCAAGGGTTTGGTTTAATGAACTCATTATCTTACTCATTACATTATTGCTTTTAGCCTAAACCTACAAAATCTCCCTCAGTGAGAACGTTCTGTAGAGTTCGGATGTGTAAATACTCAAGTAAAATGGATCTGCCAGACACAACGAATACAAGAGACTTAGGGCAATATGTGGATTTCTCAGTCATTTGCAGTTACAAAATAGTTCCTATGGCTGAATGCACACGATGCGTATTACGTGCGGTTTTGCCGCGCATAGTCACGTGCGGCAAAACTGCAGCGTAATACAGTACCAGCAAAGTCTATGAGATTCCAGGTAATCTGCGGTATTTTTCGGGATGTACATTGATCCGCGGGGCGTATTTTTTAAACCGCAGCATGTCAATTTATTTCACGATTCCGCTTGCGAATTCTATCCCTGCAGTTCTAAAGAAATACGGAGCAAAACGCGCAGCATGAAAACGCAGCTATTTACCCTGCAAAACGTAAAAATCGCACCGAAAAATGCACTGAAAAACGCACTTTCAGGAGGTTTTTTTTTCCTTGCGGTTTGCAGTTGGCATGGTTTATCCTTGCAGAGTTTTTCTCACGGCGCTCCCAAGTTTTTCCAAATTCACTGGGGAAACCTATTTGTTTAAAGGGCTTTCCCAGTTTTAGAAAAACATGGCTGGTTTATTCCTAAAACAGCACCACACCTGTCCATGGGTTGTGTCTGGTATTGCAGCTCAGTCCCATTCCCTTCAATGGAGCTGAGCTGCAATACCAGGTACAACCTTTGGACAGGTGTGGCGCTGTTTTAGGAGTAAACCAGCCATATTTTTCTAATACTGGACTACCCCATTGAGAAAAAATTAAAGTCACACTATAATGATACGTTACCTCACGCAGGAATGTGCATGGGCAGCAGCCAGGAGATGCAGCATCAGATAATCGTACAACATGCAGAATTGATCCTGAAAAGCTCTCTCGCTGACGCATGAAGCCAGTACTGCAGACTCTGCCGGAGCAACTTCGGGCTTTATACGACAGTCTTGACAATGAGACCGCACCATTGGATGAGAGAAGCAGCTAAAAATAAGTGATATTGTCACTTTAAGCATTGCAAGCATAAGCATTACTTACCTGCAGCCACCACTAGAGGGAGCCCCAAAGTTTACTGTCTGCTGTGTTATTATAGAGTTCAATGTACAAACAGTATGCACTAAGCTCCTAAGCTCCCCCTAGTGGTGAATATAGGAAGCTAGTATTTTATCACTTAGCTTTATCATGTAACTCTATGTCTATGCAGGGGATTTGGAGCTCTGTATCAGAAAATGAAAAAAATATAGAAACATATTATATCCCATGAAATCAATGGGAATGGTTTACAATGGGCCGTTATGGTCCTGCAGGGCTGGACTCAGCTCTAGTTATTAGTTGTCAATCCCTTTAAGAAGAATTTGTTCTGAACAGGAATATACCGTAAAAAATGATAATTCCTCCTGTAATATATGACAGCATCTGAGGAAAGATTGTATTGTCTTCCGTATGGAGCCGGAGAGCGGCCGCGTTACATTCACAAGATGAAGATAACATGAAACCTGATAATGAGATATTGAATTTCAAGTCTTAACCGGTTTTAATTGAAATCTCAATTGACCAAAGCAAAACAAATTGTCCATTTGCTGCAAAAAAAAGTCTGAAATCCGGATTCTGCAGCACATCGCAGTTATTAATAACGACGCCTAATGTCCGGCACTTGAAGAATGCGCTTCATGGAATAAAAGGGCAAAGCTGGGGAGGTTATTAGCAAAAACATACAAAGAAATTGGGTACAATACAAAAAGGATACAATACAAAAAGGAACACTCCAGGCGACATTGATACACTATGTGCAAAGCCTGGGGGCGGAGAATGACACAAGGATTCTCTTTTTGGTCTTCTTTGAATTGTCACGCTCCGCCCCTTTATGAAATATTACACAGGGTATCAGTTTTAGATGGAGTGTTCCTTTAACAGCCCTCAAAGTGAATACTGGAATGCAGAAATAAAACGTCTGTGTGGCTCTATGTGATTTTATACGGTCCCAAATATTCAGCGGAAACTAGCTTAGACTCATTGAAATCCTCCTGGTAAGGAAGAGGGGTCAGAAGAGCTCCACTTTTTCAGGCTACCATAAAGAGATATGTATTGTAGTGATGCCATGGTTCTGACAGACCAAAATGGGCCCACCAGGGCCGGGGTAAAAAAAAATGGGGGTTGTAAAAGCACGACTACCCTAAGACAAACTTAGTATATTTCCTAAATGGAATCTCTACTTCATAATATTGTTTTCTTGATATATTTTTATAGCAGTCAGAGTTCTATTTTTCTGATACAGAGCTCCAAATCCCTTGGATAGACAGTTAAATGATGACTACCTGCAGCCACCACTAGAGGGAGCCCCAGAGTTTACTATCTACTGTGTTATTATAGAGTTCAATGTACAAACAGTATGCACTAAGCTCCCCCTAGTGGTGAATACAGGAAGCTAGAATTGTATCACTTAGCTTTATCGTGTAACTCTATGTCTATGCAGGGGATTTGGAGCTCTGTATCAGAAAACTAAAAAATGTAAAAACACATTATATGCACAGAATTTTGGACACATTTAGACAGAAAAAAAATGGTGTTCAAGGATAGACATTCCCTTAAAGGTGACGACAGACAATAGATATTTTTTTTTTGTCCGATCTAGCCAATTTTGGTTGGATGTGCTGATAATCTACTGTCTATAGCCGCCTTTATTACCATTTCTCTATCAGTCGGAGCACAAATAAATCCGCCTGATGCTCCCCCGTTTCATTTCGCCTTTGTTTAGTCTACACGAGGTGCCTTGAGGACATAAGCAATTCTGGTAGAGTAAAGAGAGCAGCAGCACCAGGAGGGAGCAGACATGACACTGGATTGTATTGTATTTATTTAAGCAATTGTGACAGATTGCACCCGGTGCTGGAAATAGCCTCCTCTCCTTTCTACCTACACGTATCGATTGACAATTTCACATTCTACAGCTGCTTTGCTCAGTTTCCTCCTTGTCTGCAAGCGGCACATGAATTGTACAACAAAGAAAGAGAAGGAAATTGCAGCTGATGGAGGAGGTGGACATGAGGATAATGATGCAGCTGGCAGACTAATTGTAGCGCCAGTGTGACATACGTGATAATGTGCAGCGTTAACCGTTAGCGGGAGGCCCAGCGCTCACCCTTCATCTGCCACCGGGGTCAACATCACACATATGGTGGGAATAAACTGTATAAAATGGGGTACTGCAGTTCCCATTGAGCACACCTCCTGAAAACATTAGCGTACCCAACGTAGAGGCCGACCATGATGGTTATATGGGGTCCATGGGGAGAGGGGGTCCAGCACTGGTTGGTCCCGTCCTTTTTTCTACTGGGTGGTGGGACCCTATGTAAGACTGCGCTCTCCAGAGGAGTTGCATCCAGTGGGTGAGAAAGTGTTCATGGGTTATGGAACGGGCACGTGGGGGCATAAAATTACCAAGCCCTTCTGTTCTAGGTGGCAATCCAGGGAGCCCATTCTGATCTTTGCTATACGACCCCCCTGTTCTCTATGTATGCCACTGGTCTTAACATTTTAATGTGTTTTACGGGTATAACTAAGCTTGGGCTCAGGTGCCCGAACTGGGCATGGGTTACTTGTTAGACCACTGAAATAATCATAAAATTCTTAAAAAGGTAACTAAACTTTCCAAAAACTTTTGACACGTCATAGTGACATGTCCGAAGTTTTGATCGGTGGGGGTCCGAGCACTGAGACCCCCACCAATCGCTAAAACTAAGCTTTTCTCGGAAATATGAACTAGTGGTGTACGGGCTCATAGACTTTCTATTGTTTCAGAGGAAAGCCGATCAGAAACCAAGCAGCACAACACTCACCCAAGCACTTTTTCCGCTTCTTTTTAGCGATCTGTGGGGGTCTCAGTACTCGGACCCCCATAATTAAAATGTTCTGACATGTCAGACGTTTTTTTGAAAGTTTAGTTACCCTTTAACTCATGTTCCAGGGTGCAATGGTGCCCCAGCAATGGGTCATCCTGATGCAATACTATACGGGCACCTGCTGTGAAATGGGTTCAATTGGGTTAAACTGTCCCCCCGGAGACCAAGGGGCCATCTGTTGGGCCCAAGTTACATAGTTACATTGGTTGAAAAAAGACACAGGTCCATCAGGTTCAAACTTTCTCAACAAATTACCCATCATTCATTGCTTGATTAATTATAACCCTCATTGGCATTCGTAAATAAATCATCATCAGGCCTTTTTTTAAATGCTGACATAGTATCTGCCATCACTACCCCTTGGGGTCAGGCATTCCGTAGTTTGACAGCTCTAACTGTAAAGAACCCTTTCCTATATTCATGTCTGAAACTTCTTTCTTCAACCCGCAATGAATGTCCCCTGGTCCTATGTAGAGTCCTTGGAAGGAACAGATCATGTGCTAGTTCTCTGTATTGACCTCACATATACTTATACATGTTAATAAGATCACCTCTAGAACGTCTTTTTTCCAAGCTGAACAAGCCAAATTTTTCTAGCCTTTGATTGTAAGCGACACCTCCCATCCCATTTAATAATCTCGTTGCCCGCCTTTGAACACTTTCCAGTTCTCCTATGTCCTTTTTACAATGTGGAGCCCAAAACTGAATTCCATAGCCAAGATGTGGCCTTACAAGGGATTTATAGAGGGGGTGATATTACATTTATACAGGGTTAATATTATATTTTTACAGGGGTAATATTACATTTATAGGGGGGTACTATTACATTTGAATCCCGGGTTTTTATCTCTCTTTTTATACACCCCCAAATCCTATTTGCTTTTGCAGCTGCTGCCTGACATTGAGTGCTGCTGCTTCTTTGTTACCAGAATACGCAGGTCTTTCTCTTGTTCCGTTATCCCCAGTTTTATTCCATTTAATGTATATGAATTAATACTATTATTGCGTCCTAAGTGCATTACTTTACATTTATCAACATTTAATTTCATCTGCCATGTTTTTGCCCCATGCTGCGACTTATCTAGGTCTTTCTGTAATATTTGAAAGTCAATCTGAGTTTTAAGTATCCTACAAAGTTTTGTATCGTCAACAAAAACTGACACCTTGCTATCAATCCCATCCACAAGGTCATTAATAAAGAGATTACAAAGATTTTGGCCTAACACCGATCCTTGGGGTCCCCGCTGCTCCCAGTACAGATCCTTGTGGTCCCCGCTGCTCCCAGTACAGATCCTTGTGGTCCCCGCTGCTGACTTCAACCTATTTTGAGTAAGTTCCATTTATAACAACTCTTTGTTTTCTGTCCCTTAACCAATTCTTTACCCACGTGCATACACGGTCCCCCAGTCCCTGTGTGCCAATGTTAGAGCAGAAGACAACCTCATTTCTAGGTGACTTTAGAGCCAGCCACTTGGCACTAGGGTCTATTTCTTATAGGATGATTCACAAATACCCTATAAAACTCCACATGGTTTGTCTACGAGGGAACATTAAGGGCCACTGATAAGGATAGAAAAGTTGGACTCTACTAGCCTTGCATGGACTTACATAAAGTAGAGAAAGGAAAATAAGAATGGTACCCCATTCCTGTTACACCTCCACCCCACCCACCACATTGGGATAGGAGAGCACGTAGCTTATTCAATCTGTCAACTGATTCCTATACAACATAATGCCGTGGGTTTACCAGCAGTCCTATGCAAAACCACAGAAAACACATTACGACCCGGTATAATGAATTCTGCCACATGAGAAGTTCAATTCTGCTGCATCTGACAAACTCAGCTCTGCTATCTTGTAAATAGCCAGGATGTTATTTTTTTGCATCTACCCCAATTTAGTGGTTGTCAGTTGTCTCTGTGAGTCACTATTTCCGCTCCATCCACCTCCACATCAAAGGAAATAACAGACAGTTCCCCCGGAAAGTCCGACTTCTTTTATCTGATTATTTCTGTCCTGATCAACAACAGTAAGAAAATTATAGGTGACGGCTCAGGGGCCGATCCTGTCAGTCAAGATAAAGGACAGCAATTATGATTAGCATTCAGCGCCATTCCACAGGGTGAGAATACCGCAAACGTATTATCTGAAGTCCCAATAATGATCCTTTTTTTTATTTTTTATAATTAAATACTATTGGAAATTGCTGCAGGCCGGCTGCTTGGCATCTCCATTAGAGAACAGCAGTGACTCTAGCATAGCTGCATATTCTATCAGAGTTTCTGGTAGTCTGAAATCCACCTCCTGTCTCATTAGACTGCTACTTTGCCCCCATGCTTTATACTGCAGCTTTGCTCATTCAAATTAGCAGCTATGTATAAATACAAACTCAGTATAAACCCAAAAAGACGTAGAGTTAGTACTTGGAGACTTGATTTTCAATACAGAAAGATGAGAATAATTATAAACTCCATGCAGCGGTTTCCATTTTCAGCTGTATACGCCTCCTCCTATATGAGTATACACTTATATACTGGGGGATGGGAGGTGACAACGTCTTACACACGGTGATATTTGGAGAAATTAGAATTGAATTGTCACATTGTCATATTTCTTATTGCCCTTTCCATAATGCACTGTGGTTCAAATGTCAGCACAGGAACGTATAGAATTGTTCATCCGGGTCTTCCTGGTTCCTGAGTAGAGTGCCGGAATGACAGGGAAAATCGCGGCTACATTAGCAGGTCCTTTTCTGGATATTTTAAGCTGTAAATCAGATGTACTACATAGATTCCCTACATCTCAGGAACAGTTGAGCGGACGTATGGTCTAGTGTAAGGTTCACAGTGAAGTTGGTGATCACATTGCGTATGGGATGTTATAATATGACGTTTTTCATGCATCTCGTACGTCTGAGGGCTGTGCGGTATAACCAGGGATGCAGAGTAAATGACTTAATACATAAAACATGACCGGTATTGGACATATTGGGTTTTTTCCTTCCTAACGCCTCCACATCCTCTATATCTGGAGGGAAAGGGTTCTGATTTATAATATAAGATAGGACGTTTTGGCCGTTCTTGGGTTCTTTCTCAGCAGAAAAAATATTTGTTAATCCAACTGATGGATTTAAAACATGTCCGTTCCTACAGAAATAATTTTATGTTTAAAGCTTATCTACTGTATTACTATCTCCCCTGTAGATGTGTATTACATATAGTTTGTTTAGTGTCCTGAGCCAATCAGGTGTCTTCCTCCTGCTGCTCCTCCTCCCCTCTCACAGCATGAAGTCTCATACACAATGAGAGAGAGATACTGCAGCTGCATCCCCCTCCTCTTCCCTTCTCTCTGTATTTTTCTTACTGTTTCACACTAGATGAATCTTTCAGGGGGGTGAGAAGGGTTCTGAATATTTAGAGGGAGTCTTCAGGCAGGAAAAAGAGAAGTACAAGCTGCTGGAAGCCGAGGGAAATAGCAATATCCACCTAATAAGATATATTACAGTTTCTTCATCGAGAAATGAGAATGTTTCACAATAAAACCTGCATTGATTGAACGGTGGATACACTGAATTTGAAACATGAAAATAACAACAGGTCAAAAATATTCCCAAAATATATATTTTTACACAAATAAATATGTCTATTAGTGGACAAATCTGCTATATAAAAGCCCCTTCACTTTCTACTATCATATTCCTGAAGAGCTATAAATGATTAAAGTTACAGATGCAATACCTGCTGCTCCTCTGCTCCTGTGTCCCCATGAAAACACTTCCTACCTTGTGCTGAGACATATAATTATTGTGATATGTTGTCATATGATACTTACGTGGATCCAAATCACCATCCATATTGCTATCTACATACTTTCTAGGCTAAATAGAGGTAGTTAGTATGTGAACAATGATGTGAATGGTGATCTATTAAAGGACCTTATGATAAATCTAAACTGCCAGAGCACAAGACAAGAAGTGTTGCCATGGGAACAATGGAACTGAAATCAACAGTCCTGTATCTTCATCAATGACATGTTACCACTGCAGAATATGGGCTTTAACATAAAGCTTTTGGCGCTTCTTTAAAGTATACTTTATTTCTTGGCATTTTAACAAAAACTGTCATGGGTCTGTGTCTCAGAGCTTGGGATAAAACTGCTAGATTGGTTTGTTAAAGATCCCATGTTTTACCTTTTCGTTTATGCAGTTCTGTCCCAGGCTGCCAGATTTATTTATTTTTAGTGAAACCCACAAAAGAGGAGAAGCTAGCTACTTCCTCCCTCACTGATACCACCATTGAACTGATCGGACACATCCAAGATAAATAAAGTCACAGATATCACATCGTGTTTCACAACATCATGCATGTCTCTGTACAGTGAGAGGGATGGGATAGCTTCTTTCCTTGTGATTGACTGAAGAAGGAGGAGGAGCCTCTGAATGACCGGGTGACAGAAATTAAACACATGACAGCTAATATTGCAGACTGTTAGGCTGGGTTCACACGTGGCAGAATTTCACTTGAATTCCGCTGCGGACACTCCGCAGCGTTAATCCGCAGCGGAGCCGTTTCTCCATTGACTTCCACTTCTATTTAGAAGTGTTCGTTTAGACGATGCGTAAAATTCCGCTGCGGAGCATAGGCTGCGGAGCGGAATTTGGTGTCCGCAGCATGCTCTGTCTGTTGCGGACCAGTGGCGGACTGGTTGCGGACTCATGGCGGAATTTCTCCATTGACTTCAATGGAGATTCTAAATTCCGCAATGAAGTCCGCAGCTGTCATGCACATGTCATGTGTGCTGCGGATGCGTCTTGCTTTTTTGCCATGACATTTCTTCATTCTGGCTGGACCTATGTATTTCTAGGTCTACAGCCAGACTGAGGAAGTCAATGGGGCTCCCGTAATTACGGGAGCGTTGCTAGGAGACGTCAGTAAATAGTCACTGTCCAGGGTGCTGAAAGAGTTAAGCGATCGGCAGTAACTGTTTCTGCCCCCTGGACAGTGACTACCGATCCCAATATACATCTATCTGTAAAAAAACATATAAGTTCATACTTACCGAGAACTCCCTGCTTCTGTCTCCAGTCCGGCTTCCCAGGATGACGTTTCAGTCTAAGTGACGGCTGCAGCCAATCACAGGCTGCAGCGGTCACATGGACTGGCGCGTCATCCAGGGAGGTCGGGCTGGATGCCGAAAGAGGGACGCGTCACCAAGACAACGGCCGGTAAGTATGGAATTCGTTTGTTTTCACTAGGGAAAGTGCTGTCCCTTCTCTCTATCCTGCACTGATAGAGAAGGGAAGCACTTTTCCCGCAGTCCGCAGCAGCTAGTCCGCATCAATTTACTGCACATTTTGGGCAGATCCGCCGCAGAATCTGCAACGCAGATTCTGTGCGGCATTGATGCGGACAGCTGCGGAGGAAATCCGCCACGTGTGGGCATGCCCTTAGAAAAAAAGTCTGAAGCAGAGATACTGAGCACAGTTAATACATATAAAATGTGGGCACATGATCTATCTTTTTGGCTGGAGGAATACTTCAAGTCACAAAGTTGCTCCTAATAGAGCTGCTAAAGTGAACTTTTAAAAATATTACTGTTGTCTGGAAGAAATTCATTCTAAGACAGACATCTTACATTCTTGTCTCTTTATTCTAGTTGTTAAAAATTACTACAATTTTCCCCAAATAGGTTTGAATTGGTCTTGATAAGAAGTCCTTAATGTGGTTATAATAACGCTTTTCTATGCAGGATAAAAGACACAGTGATATCAAGACAGAGGGTTTATCAGCCCCGTCTTCAAGGAAGAGACTCATTTTTCTTTTTGATACATTCATAAAATCTATTAATAATTTTCGCAGACAGTTCTTGCTTCATAAAGGTATCAATTCAGCCAATGGTGTGAGGATAAAATATCTATGTATTCATTTATGTTAAGGAATTCAGTCCCTTATTTAAAAAAAATTGGGATAGGGTACAACTTTTAAGATGCACCCCATTTTTATACTGGCTCCTTGCACTGATTGTGGGACTTGCAGTAAGACCAGTGGTTCGTTTACTTGACGCCTTCCTCTCTCAGGTCTCCCTGATGGTCACTCACAGTGAGAGAACCTCAACCTTCTTGCTGTACAGCGTCATAATTGGATCAATCCTATGTCCATAGAGTATGAAACATGATCTGTTATCAGTGACCATCAAGGAAGTGTCCGACAGATCAGTGAGTTCGGCTAAAAAAAGTTTAAAAAATAAGTACTCTGGGAAGTGCGTTTCAATGATGATATCTGTGAGTGAGGAAGTAGCTAACTTCTCCTCCTACTTGGGTTTGCAGAAAAATAAAGGTAAAATATTGGCTTTAAAACAATTTGTAGCAGTTTTTTTGGTCCATCCTGAGACACCGACATAGAGCTAATGAAACCATATAGCAAAGATTAATAGAGGGCCCCCTCACCATCACACCCCAAGCCAACTGGGAAGAAGAACTTGGTGCTTATTTTCTTTTTCTTGGGTTATTTCCCACACCCCTGATATTTTTAAAGGGCCCACGGATAGGGAATCGCAAACATTAAAAACAGGGATACAACAAAACCTGGACTGCCCCCCTCCCCCCACTCTCTAGGGGCCCTATCGCAGACGCATGGGCTGCCTCTATGGTAGGTACACCCTTCGATACGGATTCTGGGCCGTTTTTGTTCACATCTTTGGAAACACCAATTAAAATTGAGTGAGTCGTGTAGATGAATGTTGCAGAGTCATGGTCCTCCATCATACCTGAGCGTCTTACCCAGGCATGACTAGGAGATCTCGTACAGCCATTAGGACGCAATCTAATAATTGCACTGCTTATGATAATGATTGGAAACTATGGCTTATTTCATTATGACCCTCTACAACACAATAGTTTGATGCAATGTAATGTTTGCTGAAGCACCTTGAGGGGGATTGATTTACTCATGCACCGTGTAGCTTTGCGGTGTAATCTGTTTGCAAACACAACTAGCAAGTAATGAATCTTCCTTTATTGAACTGGCTTAATGAGCATTATGGGGAATTCCCTCTGCCCTGGAAATGAACAGCTGATATATTATTATAACTCAAGCCCTACAAAAAAAATACAAATTAAACTAAATTAACTCTTGCCACCAAGACGACTTGTCCAAAATTAATTTCTAACATCTTGGGTTGAATGTAATTTGTAAACCAGAATTTATAATGAAAATACATTTTCCTTCGAGTCATTAAATTGCAAACCATGCCCAGAGTGAATATACTGTAGGATGGATGGGCGGCGTTGGATCTGGAAAACCGTGCTTTTCTTTTAATTACTTGAAGTCATGTATAGGCTTAATGGGGCTGCCTTCTTAAGACAACCACTGTCTATATGACACACGTCATTGAAGGGGGTCCCCTGCTCAGGACCCTACTCTATAAACCAGAGCAGATCCTGGAAGGAAAAGCAGCTCCTTCTCTGGAGGACCCCACCTGTCCAATTGAATAGCCGACACGTAATACTACATTCCCCCTATAGTAGATCATTGCTGGAGTGGCTTTTTTTTTAAAGAAAGGCTTTTTTGGAGAGTCCCATTACCGTATTCAGCTACCCCAGAGATCTGTGGCTCAGACTGCTGAAACACCTACCAACCAGTTTTGATAATTGGTGGAAGATGCGGGTAACCAAACATTTCCAATGCAGAGGTCCGAAATATAACACCACATTACATGGCTATTAGAAGGGGTCCCCCCCCCCTCTACAATGTCCATATTCCCTCATATTGGGGATATTGGCATGTCCAGGCATTGCACAGACCGTTGATTTCAATGAGATCAATGTAATGCTTCATGTCTCCTGTGGGGGAGCTGCAGAGGAAAAGAGGACTTTGGTTTCTCCACAGATTACTGAGGGTCCAAGCAGCAAGACACCCTGTGATTAGCTTAACAACAGGAATCTTGTATCAAAAAGGGATTGTGCAAATCAGACAACCCCTTTAAGTACGCAACCATTTACACCTAAACGAGAAGACCCGGTCAGCACCGTTTATACATATAACAACGGTATCTGTCAAACTACGATAAAGATGTTCTGCATCAGCATTTTCCTTCACATTGAATCTTACTTTTAAGCACAGGAATAATTGGTCATGGCCAAGTGTAAACCATTTGCCCTGAAGGCAGAATGCCGGCCATCTGTCACATCACACTTGAGTGGCTACTGCATGATGTTTTCTGCTGGATGCACAAAAATGATAATTAACTTGATTCGTTTATTCAGCTGTTTGTAAAGATTTGTTGTAGCCGCTTATTGATCTGCACGTCTTAAAGAGCATTTCCGAGTAAAAACTATTTACACAAGGATATAATCAACGATATAATCAACGTCCCTGTGTAACTGCGGCACAGGGGGGTGGGTTGCCTGAAGCCAAATACCCCCTATCCCTGATCCAGGAGCAATATTTAATTTGGAAAGCCAACTCTTAGGCTGGACTGGTTTCCACCAAAACCAGGAGCAATAGCTTTGCCCATTTATGACTGACTTGGGTGAGTGAGGGATCCACGCTGAAGTAAAGAGGTAACCGGCAATATAAAGAAATTCATGTTAAAGAGGTCCAGTCACTAGGTCCTATAAGTTGAATTGGTTTACTAAGCTGAATAGCGCTGTCTCCCTGATTCCCGAGCTGTTTTTCTTTTTTTCCAGGACCCTCCCATTCCAGAGATATGACCCAGTGTTGTATTGGGTCCCTATGTGCTTATTTGCTGTAGTTAGCCAACAGGGTGCGAATTACCCTTAATCTGCCTTGCGCTGATTGGTCAGCATCAGAGGCAGGGAAGCTAGCTCCACCCTGTTGGCTAACTCAAGCAAATTAGCATATCGGGAGCCAACACAACAGTGGGTCATATCTCTGGAATGAGGGGGTCCGAAAAAAACCAAAAAACAGCGCTGGAATCAGGGAGACAGCGCTACTCAGGTCAGTAAACCAGTTCAACTTATATGACCCAGTGACAGGTTCTCTTTAAATTACATCAGTGGTTGGGGGGGCTGTGAGCTAAGACCCCAACCTTTTTCCTGACCTGTAGTACTCTACTCCTCCTACCTAATACTTAGAGGTTTCTAAGACTGTTATCACTACTTGAAGTCACTGTTGAAATGCCTACAGCTCATCTGTTCCTTTGTAACTATGATAACACTTCATGTCTTGTACTGTTGCGCTTGTCATAGGGTAATTATCTAGATCCTAATGTGTGTCCAAGCATATAAACACATATTCTTCATACTATTCAAGCGGGCTAGAATCCCTATAATTCTGGTACTATTAAAAGATAAACAGAAAATGCTTCGTAGGGCAGATACCCCTAAATGAGATTAAAAAAAAAAAAATTTGGGGGACAAAGATGAAGTAGAAGATTTTGCTCTGAAATTTTTTGCCCAGAGCACAATTGAATCAATAGAGACCCCTGATATGTTCATCTTCTTCTTCCCCGCGAGGAGCGCTTTATAAAATCAGCTCTTGAAAATCTTCATATCCTCGGATCCCTATGATAACACTGAACCACTTGAGAACAGAACAGGAAGTGTTACCATGGGGACAGAGGAATAGATGAACTCTAGGCATCAGGCCTTTAAGGGCTTCTAAGAAGGAACCTGGTAAAACTTTGCTCACATTTTTTTATACATCTTTTATATAGCACGTCTGGTATTTCGGGGACACTAGTGGCGGGTGCCCCCTTTAATGTCTTTATCCATGGAGATAAGATCACATACAGTCCTGCATATCGAGCTCTGGGACTCAGGATGGTCCTCGTGTGTGGGTTTTGAAGTGCTGGTAATGGCTCCTCTATTCACACTCCTTTCTTTGATGTTATAATATTTTTACTTTTATCTTTTTTTTCATTCTCTTGCCGTATTCAGATCCTAGAAGTCTATTCTGTAGAGGCTGATGATGACTTTCATGTTAATGCGGTGACGGGTTTGCAAAGAGGTTTTAATGCTGTAAGTGGCGGCATTTGCAGCTGCGGATTTTATTTACGCATTTACAACAAATGAGACAAAAGATTCCACGTTTGACGAGCTTGGAGGACCCTTCGACTAGAGATTTAGACACCACCATTCATTTGACAAGGTCCTTATGTCTTTTTGTACAAAACAGGAAAATAAAAGTCACAGGATTTTTTTGAATTATCGTCTGAGAAGCCAGCTACCTGCTCGTTTGATTTCCCTCACACATCTGTCTGATAGTGCTTCATCTTAATCTCTCCCACACAGATGTAGCATGTGTCAAATTGTCATATAACACTGTGTGACATAATTTATTGCCTTCATTGTGACTCATTATAGATACGAATCACAATGTGTGACTTAATGTGTCAATTACTGCATTACGTTTTCCTACCAATAGATGGCGCTTTAAAGTATTGGTCATAGTTAAAAGAAAATGATCTTTGATCTGTGTTGCTGATGGACATGTTTCTTCTTAACAGCACACCAAGTGGTCAGGTGTGGTATTACAAGGAACACTCTTCGCTTATATAATACAAGAACATTACTTATGGGTGAAATAAAGGCTCAGAGATAAGAACTGATTTTTTTTATTGAGATTTGAACATATTAGAGCCCACACCGTACAAAAATTGTCACTCCTCCTTTTAAAGGCATACAGGCAATTGAAGTTCTATGGTGATTGAGGAGGAAGGTCCTGGCAGGGTAGTACCTAAATATTTAGTGTTACAAGTCTGAAAAATCCTTGGAGTTTACACCCTGGAATATTAGCTCTTAAAAACACAGGTCTGACACCAGATGTTCTCCAAAAAAGCAGAGCATTTATTATACAGTATAACCTGTAACACATACCCAGTGGGTTGTTTTAATTACTAAAAGTCCATTTTAATTTCACTATATGACATTCAAATATAGCTCCTCTTCAAATCCACATATTAAAAAAAAACTTCAGTCCTGGCAATCCAGGACCCAGCACTGGGGACCCACAGTCATGTTCCCCCCTGCCCTCGAGTAGAAGTATGATAGGTGCATATCAATCCTATCCATTGTATGGGCCATCGAAGTGATTGTTGGGGCTCCCACTGATCATCCAAACAAATTTCATTCATGTGGCCATGCCTGGTACTGCAGCTTAGGCCATTCAAGTACCAGGCACATTGAATGGGCCACATTGCTCACCACAGTGCCATGGTCTGTTTGTTCTGCTGCTAGTGGATGTTTACGGACAGGCCATCACTGTGTCTTTCCTGAAAGCCCCTTTAACCCTTTCGCGCACCACGACGTAATAGCACATCCCGGTGCGGGGGGTAATGTAAGGAGCGGGCTCCATACGCTGCGGGTGTTCCTAACCATTTAATGCGATCGCGCTGTTCCTGGCTATTTAACCCCTAAAATGCTGTGCTAAGTCGCGCCCGCAGCATCTAAAGCGTTAAGAAGAGGGGACAGCTCCCTCCAATAGCGCGTCGACCCCCCCCCCCCCACATTTCCTCTAAAGTAATGCAAAAAATAAAAAAATAATAAATTGGAATCGCTGCATCATGTCCGAACTATTACAATATACCATTATTTTACTCGCATGATGAACACTGTAAAAAATAAAGAATTTAAAAAGTCAAAACCGCTATTTTTTGGTCACCTTAGCTGCCAAAAAAAGTAATAAAAAGTGATCAAAAAGTTGTATGTACCAAAAAATGGGACCAGTAAAAATGACAGCTTGTCCCGCAAAAATTAAGCCCTCACACCGCTCAATCGACGAAAAAATAAAAAAGTTCTGGCTCTCAGAATGTGGTAAAACAACATTTTTTTTTAACAAATAGTTTTTTCTTTGTAAAAGTAATAAAATATAAAAAAAATATATCAATTTGGTATCACCGTAATCTAATTGAACCACAGAATAAAGCTAAATTGTTATTTTTACTGCACAGAGAAAAGCGTAAAAACCGAACCCAAAAAACTATGGATATAGGAGGGTAAATGAAAAAGGGAGGATCCGGCAAGGCGCTGCTGCGTGGCTGCTTGTGAAGTATTGACAGTGATAAACTGAATAATAAATATATGTTTATTATAAAACAATGATGGCTACGCGTTTCAACGCTGTACCAGCGTCTTCCTCAGGCCGAATGACGCTGGTACAGCATTGAAACGCGTAGCCATCATTGTTTTATAATAAAGATATATTTATTATTACATTTATCACTGTCAATGCTTCACAAGCAGCCACGCAGCAGCGCCTTGCCGGATCCTCCCTTTTTCAATTACCCTCCTATATCCTAACAAGCGGTGACCGTATGGTTTACCGATGTTGATCTCGGCAGCAGCATTTGTGGATTTTCTGACTACCTTTTCCAAGCACTACCTGGGTGAGCATAATTCGCTACTGACATTTCACCTAAACCTAATTGATCTGCACTATGTGGCGCCGTGCTTTTTGTTTTTATGTTAAAAAAACTATGGAAGAATCGCAGTTTTTTCCAATTTCAGCCCGCAAATAATTTTTTTCCAGTTTCCCAGTACATTATATGGAACTTTAAATGGTGGCAATAGAAACTACAACTCCTCACCACCCCATTGACGGAAAAATTTAAAAGTTATGGCGGAGAATACAAAACAAAAATGAAAAAGCAAAAAAATGTCTTAGACCTGGAAGGGTTAAGAGTATTTCATCTGTAATATACGTATAAGGGAAATGTTACTGGCCGTTCACACTACTATCCCCGTAAATCTTATTTGCTTTATATTTGACCATTAGTCTGGGTTTACACGACCTATTTTCAGACGTAAACGAGGCGTATTATGCCTCGTTTTACGTCTGAAAATAGGGCTACAATACGTCGGCAAACATCTGCCCATTCATTTGAATGGATTTGCCGACGTACTGTGCCGACGACCTGTTATTTACGCGTCGTCGTAAAAATACAGCCTCGTCAAAAGAAGTGCAGGACACTTATATACATTATATGCAGGACACTTCTTTGGACGTTTTTGGAGCTGTTTTCTCATAGACTCCAATGAAAACAGCTCCAAAAACGGACGTAAAAAACGCAGCGAAAACGGCGCGAAAAACGCCGCGAAAAATGCGATTTTCAGACGTTTTTGGTCATTACGTGTGCACATACCCTTAGGAGAAGACAATCTACCACGGCTGCTACACTATAACTGAACAGGTTACGACTGGTGTCATGCATCGACTCCTGACGCCCTCCACTAATATTCGCTATACTGGATGGATACTTTAGTTTACACTGCTTGAGTGTGTTTATTGCCTTTCTTCCATTTTACGCCTTTGACCTTTTCTATAGACTCTATTGAGTTGACCTTCCATTGCCCCAGGCTCCGGAAAGATATTTGATCGCTAAAACCCATCCTCTGTTTGAGATTTTCTTTCCTTAAATCTGATTCTTCCCTCGATACAATCCCATCTCATTGTTTGTCTTTGAAGATAAAGAAATTTAGGCATTAAAAACAAGCAACCGACGAGGACAAAGATGACTGGCCGTCTGATCATTTTATAAAGTGCTATATTCTTCTTCTCCGAATCTGTCTAGTTCTAGGCTCCAGTGGAGGTGGTGTCCCCCCAATGATAAATCGATCTATTGTATATTGAACCAGACCTATTGGGTTGGCTCCATATGTATGTGGACTCTTGTACCATAGAGTCCCAATGGACCTGGTTTCCCCATCATCCTTGGCTTAGAGAATGTATACCAAGATTGTTATGGGCCCCTCAAGTCTGTTGGACCCTAGTGTAATAACTTCTGATTGCTGCAGACAAGGAACCTCCAGAAACAAGGGCTCCTGGATAGGGAGCTTTAGGTTTCTGACAAATAGTTTTTCAAAAAATTCTTTGTAGGCGGAGTAGATTTAATTTCTTAATGATAGTCACACGTTTACTGATGATAGTCACATGTTTTTTCAAGAAAAAAATATTCTCCATTAACATTTGTGTTGTTTGCTTGCGCAATTTCATGCACTCCCACAGTCCATATATTCCATACAGTCCGTTGTAGTCCACCGAATGATGTTTACTCTGCTGCACTGCATCCTGGTAAAATTGTTGTCCATTTATTTGCTCTAGTTGCCCTACAGTGCCTAGACTACACCTCCAGTAAAAGAGCACAACACACAATAAACAGACACTGAACCAGCAGAGGTTGCCGAGAGATGTGAGGACTGAGCTAAGAAGAATCCAGGAGAATTCTGTTCGCAACTCTGAAAGTAACGGGAGTATAAGACGAGTCCAAAAAATTGCAAATTTGCAAAATGATTCAACTTTTTATGTAGATTATACCTGGAAGTAAACTGTAGCCTGGTGACCATTCAGTACTGGGAATAAACATTAAGGGTATGTTCACACGGCAGCGTCCATTACGGCTGAAATCACGGAGCTGTTTTCAGGAGAAAACAGCTCCTGAATTTCAGACGTAATGGCACGTGCAGGCGTTTTTCGCTGCGTCCATTACGGACGTAATTGGAGCTGTTTTTCTATGGTGCCAATGGAAAACGGCTTCAATTACATCCCAAGAAGTGACATGCACTTCTTTGACGCGGGCGTCTTTTTTACGCGCCGTCTTTTGACAGCGGCGCGTAAGAAAAATGACCGTCGGCACAGAACATCGTAGAGCCCATTCAAATGAATGAGCAGATGTTTGCCGGCGCATTGGAGCCGTATTTTCTGACGTAATTCGAAGTTAAAACGCCCGAATTACGTCCGTAAATAGGGTGTGTGAACCCAGCCTAAGAAGGTCAATACTTAAGATCAGGTGAGCTCTACAGGTAGAAGGTGTGGGCTGAAGGAAATATCACTTAATTAAACCTAAAAGCATTGGATAGTCTATCAGATTTCAGTATGTTGTTCGGAGCAGACGGTGGTCCAGCTTGTTCCTCTTCAAATCCTGGGACCCATTTTAAAAGATGACTTTCTGAGAAGATGTTTGAGGAGCAACCAAAGGGTTAAAACGTTGAGTTTCTTCACTCCTGCCCGCTGTGTATGTGACTGAAATATCTCAGGTAATCTTGGTATTCATGAAGAGTAGATCAGCGGCCAAGAGGTTGGCAACTAAATGGTGCGCACAGGCAATAAGGCCGGATATCAAGAATCTACTGTGTCCCCGGAGGAGCAGATCCCCTCCAAACATTGTGCGTAGAAGCTGCTAATGAGACGGAGGAGATTGCTTAGCGGTGAGGAACCACAATCATTAGGTCACAAAATGTTCCACAAGAATAGATCCTGACAGCGCCCTCGGAGAACGTCCCCTCACTGGGAGATGATCAGAGAGGAGCTGGAGGGGTCTAATGAGGGGTCTCATGAGTGACTAATGGGCGTCTACAGTCTATGAGATCTGACCGCTCTGCACATTTCATTAACGGATATGTCATGATCAACCCGACCTTCACTTCACTCAATGAAGCCGACACATACTCCAGTCTACTGGATCATGCAAACAGGACAGGTATTTGTTGAAGAGCCTCTATGGTTTTATATACAGATGTAGCAGAGCTAAATCTGCCATTTAGCTTTTTGGGACTACCATTTTTGTTCAAGGCTCAAAGATAAAGATAATGCAGTAAGTTTACCTGCAGTCCTATGTAAACCCTCATAGTCGTGGACAAAGACTAAGCTCAGCTCTGAGGCTTCTGGTAAAGCTATCTTCACTATGTCTTCAAACACGGCCCAAATATCAGAGATCCTCTGATGCTACTGATTGGTAATATGCAAACTCTTCTATAGCCAATCTTGGAGACAGCAGCCATAGGGATTATTACACTAAACTGGTCCTTATAGATGCCTGTTTGGGGGGATCCATCCGTAACTCTTCATAACTCCTATCCCAAGTACCTTGTCCATAGAGACAATCCTGTTCCTGAGAGGGCAAATGAGTCGATAAGTAAGAGTGGCTCCCCCTCTGTGGTTGCCCATTTTTTTTCAATTGGCGCCACTTAATACTAAACTTCCTCTGCACGGCATTGCAGCCGGACACGACTTCCCCTGATTGCCAGGGTTTCCTGGTCCGGTACCTGGGTCATTAGCTGATCTCCAGGGGTTGTCTTAAGGAGGGAACCCCTTTAAGAATCTCACTTGATTGCTTATACTTGAGCGGCTCTGGACTCCCGACTGATTAAAAGTCTTTTGACCAGTCCCATAAAATGAAGAAACTAAAAGAGGCAATGTCTAGTCAACAGGGACATGGCAGTCCTCATGCGATGGCCCCTATCATCCATCAAGTCTATCCAATACCATCCAGTGTAGACTGTTTTGCAGTCATCTAACCAAATCTTTTCTTAAATTTCTCCATAAAGCCTAGTTCCAGTTGGACACCCCTATATTCATGTCTATACCTCCATTACCTCCTCCCTTTCTTTGGTTTTTGTCCTCCCTGTCTGTATAATGAGTGGATGCTCTATGCTGCACATAATGACTACCGGTGACCACAACAATTGTATCTATGTCATGTATGGAGGAAGTAATCACCGAGACAGGAAGTCATTCTCAGCAGTAGAGAACGAGGCCTCGGAGCATGACGAAGGAAAGGTTTGAGAGGGAAATACTTATCAGCATCTTTCAAGGAGGAATTCTAATCTCTTTACAGAAATCGGTTTTGTAAGTGGAGTTCGGCTTTAAATAATACAGCAACTCCAGAATTGGCGTCTTTTTTTGCACTTTTCTCAACAGGTCATGTGATGCCGGCGAGAATAACATGAGAATTTTCTGCATTATCTTCTCCTATTTAAATCTGGGTGTATAAAAAGTACATTTTTAACTTTTTGGTTAATCAGCTTTACATGTCACATTAATGCCCAAGACATTAAACTTCAATGGAATGAGTGGTTTTGCTTTGTCAAATTGTTTCACGACTCATCCTAACAACTTTAATCTGAAATGATTTGCCACCAGGTAATGATTTTTGAAGGGAGAATAAAAAAAATCATTAAAAAGTGAGACTATATGCCTGGGTAATAAGCATGAATTCAATTGACTTCAGGAACAAAAAGTCCCAGCGCCCGCTCGGATAAATGCGATATGACAGACGTCAAACTCTTAAACATGGACGATCATTTCAACCAAGTTCCCTGCACTTGGTTGAAAAATACAATCCTGTTCTGACTAATATTGAGGTAATGAGGCTCAATATCTCACAATACAACAAATGTCTGTTCATCCTGAGCTCCCTGATTCATGAATACAATTATAGAACTGCCACAACACTTATACAGGTAGAGCACTAAGGATAGAGGACAATGCAAATTTAAACACCCGTCATTAAGAGTCTGTTGGAAATGGGTTGACCATCCTCTCGGTAACCATAATGGCCCCCTTAATTGTCACATGATCAAGATAACTCATGTCATGGCAGTATAGAAGTCTTCATAAGAGCACGCCTCATTGACTAATATTCCCGGGTCCTTTATACCATATGCTTCAACACCCAGAAGAGGATATTCCTCAAGGAGATGGGAGATGCAGCAGCTTCATGGCCACCCATCATTTTCGGGCTATTGGAAATTGCAGTAATACCAGGCTCATATCTTCGATCGTCCACTTCTTTTTTGGTTCATACACTTTGAATGATGCTCCGAAGCTGCAGCTCTTCTCTCTTTAACGCGAGACAGGAAGTTGCAATCATGGTCAGCCATTTTGAAGTTACAGAGCTGAGACTTCTGGTCACTCAGTCACTCACCAGCATAGAAATATACACAGACACGTCGCTGCTTATTCTCATACCTGTTTCTCTTATGTGTTGTACAGTATTTTTTTAGGTCGTAGATATAAGATAGAAATTTTCAGAAATGACTTTTTTTTAAATTTTTTGGGGGAAATGTTGATGATCGTTGCATTGTCTGACACCGTACAAATATCTGCTGGAAAGTCCAGTCATGTCGGACGTGTTTTTGGCTAAGAACGTATAATGCTGCTTTAGTTCACATATCGGTAGGATGTTTTTTTCCATCCTCTGGTAATGGTCCTGAAAGTTAAAGGGGACCAAAAATTATCAGCCGTGCCCTCACTGTAGTATGTGATACACTCGCTAATAAACATTCCGGTCCCTGTCGCGCTGATTCTGAGATTTTCATACATATTTACAGCGCTGGCGGGGGACCGGAAGTCTAGTTGCACAATCTTCTTTGATGACGATATGACTGTTCGTCATGTGGCCGGTCCCGCTGTGCTCTATATACAAGCAGGAGAAGTAGTAGAGCGAGTACGTAGAGTACAGCGGGGCCGGACATGTGACGATGAGTTGTATCGTCATCAAAGAAGACAATGCAACTAGACTTCTGGTCCCCCCGGCAGCGCTATAAAAATCTATGAAAATCTCAATATCAGCGTGATGGGGGACCGAGATGTATATTAGCATTAACATACTGCAGTGAGTACACTGCTAATACTTTTTGGTTCCCGCATAACCCCTTTAATAACTTTATGGCCCCTTTTATGGCCAATCTCATCTGGCATAATTTTGAGGACATTCGGATAAATGATCCAACATATCCCTCATCATCCTCAGGATAAGACTGGTCAACCAGAGATCCTCCGCCTCGCCCAGGCTCTGATTCCACGATGGTCCCTGAAGGTCGAACAGAAAACAAACTCGTTTGGAGTGGACTTTGGTACCAATCACTTGCCACTAGGGTCTATTTCTTATGGGTCGATTCGCAAATAACCTGTTAGTCCTTATTGATGATCTGTCCTGTGTGTACAATAATAACAACAAAGTTTATTAAAGTGGACGTCCACCTGTTCTGTACAGATGGGAGGTGGGCCATCAGAACCCCAGGAACCAATTCTGTTGTCTACATTCTGTCTAATGTGTTTGGCCAAATTCAGTCATACCTTTAGGCTATGTTCACACAGTTTTTTGCAGGCGGAATTTCTGCCTCAAAATTCAGTTTGGAAGTTTGAGGCAGATTTTCCTCTCCCTGCACGCCAATTTTCGTGGCGTTTTTCACCCGGGGCCATTGAGCGCCGCGGGCATAAAATGCCATGAAATACGCTTTCTCTGCCTCCCATTGATGTCTCCCATTGAGGTCAGAAGCGTAAACGCCCGAATATAGGGCATGTCCCTTCTTTCTCCCACGAGATGGTTTTACCGCTCGCAGGAAAAAGACGCCTCCGCCTCCCATTGAAATCAATGGTAGACATTTTCGGGCCGTTTTTTACGTGTTTTGCAGCGCGGTTTCCACGTAAAAAAACTAGTTAAAAAAACTCAGTGTGAACATAGCCTTAGCGTCTGCTTGGATTAATACACAAAAAGCAATCCTACATTAAGGCAGGATCCGGTCCTCCACATGATAGCCCACATGCTTGAGATCTAATAAGATCTTCCATTATAATTCAAGAAGTATGAATACATGGTCAGGATATGTCGGGGATGAAATGCGCGACCCCTCTGCCGCTTTAAGAAGTGTCACATTCTATTGTAGATCTATCTAATCATTTCTGCAAGAGCAGCAGAAAAGTAGAATTGTAGAAAGTGTTTTGTTATATTCACAAGCCGCCAAGGCTCAGGGCAGCGCCAACATACGGCACCGTGACATAAAAAAAGTAGCAGCTGAATGTGAGAATTTCCTGCTGGCGCTGCATCTGTGCTACTTTTTTTTTTTCATCATTCATATACTCAACGCAGAGGAATTAATGAGACATCTGATCTGACTCCAGGTTCACGTAAGATTTGTGCTGTATTATTGTACATGAAAAGAAGTGTAAAACATTTCAGGGGTATGTAGCATCCGAGACGTCCCGCTCCCCACAGATGTACCTGTCTGGCTGCCTTTGATTCTTCTTTAGAAAGATATTCTTGCTGACACAATGCAAGTCCATTCAATTCTGGCTTCCTCTGTCAGGATGAGGAGAAAAGGCCAATAAGGCAACTCTTCCGGGCACCTAGGGCATTTGGGGCACAAGAAATAGATTTATTTTAATGAATAACACAAGGTAAGTACAGTAGTAAGAGAAAGTAGGGCCTCTAGTATTGCACATTTGGCACCCCTGGCGATCAGCTGTAATCGGGAGGGGAAGCGCCGGCCGGTCATATGTGGTCAAAGTAGGTATTACACCCCTCCTATTTGAATAAACGACCACACGTGTAATACATGGACGTGCCATTAATGAAATCTGCACATAGGGGGAGTTCGACGCAGAGTTCCCCCTCTTTGACATCCTTAATTAGGTATCTGGGCAGAGGATGTCGAAATGAGACGTCCTCTTTTAAGTCTAACCCCTCTAAAAAAAAAAATGAAAATTCAGACTCAATGTCCCTTCCAAATCCTATGTCATACTCACAAAAGCTGCCTAGATATGAGGTGCTATTTAGTGGGGTCCTCATACCAGTGGCGTAGCTATAGAGGTCACAATGGTCACAGTTGTGACTGGGCCACTAATCCTGGGGGGCCCACAGCACCCCCGTTGCCACACAGCGCTGACGCGTTGGTCCTAGTTCCAACTGTATCTGCATGCTCAGGACGCCGATACAGTGGAATTCAATGCTGGAGCAAGGAGCTGACGACTACTTGCTGCAGCATTCACTGTGCCGTGAGCGGCTCGGCGCAGACGGGTGCGATTTAGTGACGTTATCGTGCCTGTCTGCGCTAAGTCACTCATAGCACAAGCTAGAGGAGGAGAAGAATCTCCTTCACTCATCGTGGGATAGGTAAGTAATTATTTTATTATTTTTCTATCACGCACATATGGGGGCATTATACTAAGTATGGGAGGGGCGCTGATATGGTAGCAGCTGTACTAGCATGATACTATATGCGGCAGCTATGGGGTCGTTATACTGTATGGGGGCATTATACTATATGGGGCAACTATGGGTTGCATTTTACTGTGGGGGCAGCTATGGGGGGCCTTATACTGTGTGGAGGACAGTTATGGGGGGATTATGCTGTGTGGAGGGCAGTTATGGGGGGCATTATGCTGTGTGGGGGAATCTATGAGTGGCATTATACTGTATGGGGCAGCTATGAGGAGCATTATACTGTGTGGGTGCATTGTACTGTGGGGGCAGGTATGGGGGGCACTATACTTTGTGAGGGCATTATACTGTGGGGAAAGCTATAGGGGCATTATACTGTGTGGGGGCAGCTATGGGGCAATTTACTGTGTGGGGCAGCTATGGGGGCATTATACTGTGTGGGGGGCAGCTATGGGGAGTGTTATACTGTGAGGGCAGCTAATGGGAGCATTATAATGTGTGGGGGAATTATACTGTGGAAACAGCTATGAGGGCATTATACTGTGGGGGCATCCACGGGGGCTGTTGGGTAAGGCGGCTGGGCATAGGAGCGTGCAGGGGTCTGGTGGTGTTGAGGAGGGGTAGGGGGGCCCAAGCTGAATTCTTGCACCAGGGCCCATGCCTCATAATACACCAGGGATTCAGCGGTGCCTACCTGGGACAAGAAGAAACACTGTGGTCCCCAGTGACTTTCTTTCCTTGGCTTGAGCTGCCACTTTGTTAGTGCTTGCAGTTTCCTAGATCTAATCTCAGGGGTCTTTTTTTTTGTATCATCTGTACAACATGTTCAGGGTTTCTTTCTATACAGTTATGTCCCAGGCTGACAGTCATATTTATTTCTATTAAAACCTATGTAGTAGGAGGAGAAGTTAGCTACTTCCTCTCTCATTAATGTCACCATTGAGCTACACACTTCAAAGCTGTCTTTATTTTTCAACTTGTATAAAACAAAACCCTATACCTTCTAAATTAAACCTTATAAATGATGGGGAAGCTCCTGGTCGGCCTGACACCTACCTGATTGACAAAAAAAAACATTGTTCATAACAGATGATATTTCATAGTGAACAGAAAGAGGGAGGGTGAAATGAGAGGTAGAAATGATTGACTGGTAGGCTGAGCTGAAGGAGGGAGGAGCTGACCGGGTGACAGAAAATACAGCCCAATGGGAGCTAATATGGCTGACAATTGTAACTGTCAGACAGCTACTTCCTGTCAAAGAAGTCAGGAGATGTCTGGAGTACTGCAGAGGAGGATTCACGGTCACATTTTTATTTTTGATACAATTTATCTACTTTATTGACAGACTTGTTTTGAAAGGTGCGTGATGTTCTCCCATAAACTTCTCTATTCCTGTTTTTATAGATCGGATAATGACTCAGCCTCCTGGATGCTTGCAATTCAGATGTAATTTGATCAACATTCACTTTTTTACTCTCCTCTTTGCATTAATCTTTAAAAAATAGGACAGAAACAGCAGAAAAACATCCGGAATAATTTGTTGTTCTGACAGGAGGTAAAAACGATCTACGTATCTAGAACCACAGACATGGGTCATCTGACCCGCTTGTTGTTTTTTTGTTTTTGTGCTTTTTTCCATAAACTTTATTGCAAAAAAAAAATGAATAAAAATTCTGCTAGAAACACAAACTCACTCGTGTGATGTGTGGTTTCTTACGTCAGAAGGCTTTGTGTATTAACTGTTACACTATGGTTTCAACATTGAAGCAGTTTGTGGCTGTTTTCTCCATGACACCTTTTTTCCCACGCCTGGAAATTTGTCAGTCGTTTGTTAGTTTGCTGCCTCTGTTCATGTATCAGTGAGCAGGTACATAGTCATAGCTGGGGGAGCCATCAGGGCACCTGCCATGGGTGCTGTTTGCCCGGGGAGGACACCAAGCTACTGAGTCTACCTTGGTCGGGGTGGTTAGATACGAGGCTAGAGTAGCAAATGCAATATACTAGGTTATTAGGAAACCAAGTTTCCAGTTACAGAGTGGCATCCAATATGGAGGCCATTACAGATCCATTGGGGGTTACCACCCAGCTTTCCCAGATTCCAGAATCCATATCAGTTATACAGCAGTACACCCCCTCCCCCACTTTTTAGCTCGGTATATTTGTCATTCACAGCCCCTACAGGATCTGATATGGCTGCCATGTTGGTCGTCATGTCTCCTGCTCTTGTCCGAACTGAAGTATTACAAGTCCTGCAGCTGAAGAGCTGATAACGTATCTGATCCCTTCTGGAGAATCGGCCAAGAAAAGTTATATTTCTACCAATAATTTATAAATGGACGTAGTGAGAAAATAAATATCCTAGACGTAGTCATCCTGGGAGAGGCGGAAAATGTAACTTTTCAAAGTTTCTTAAAGATAATTTAAAGTTATTGTCACTCAGCTTTCCACAGACCCTGAATGGAAAAAAAATATCAGCATTTTTATGCAGTTACATTCCCCCTTCTCTCTCCTTAACTGCTGTGTCAGTCTTTACTGCAATTCTTGCATTCTATTCACGAGATGGCTAAACAGAAGAAGACATTAATAACAGACAGAAAGTCAGCTAGATGGATGATAGATAATTCAGTACATTGTATTTATATATGAGTAGATGCTTCTTCTCATTGCCGCCTCTTTTGCCACCTGCCGCCACGTGAGCCTTCTGATGAGCATATTCAGCTAACCATGGTGCCAGCCTGCCATTGAGCAGTTCCTCCATGCTGTTTGATGCCAGCACTGGCAGATACAAGACGTCTGTTCTGATCTTACCAAATCTTTTTTTTTTTGTTTGCAGCAAATCAGCTAAGAAGTCGTCTAATTTGGTTCTTTCTTCGCATTGAACAAAAAGTGAACGCGTCCTGCCAAGGGTGACCTTGTGCTTCTCTTTTAATTTTCTAATGAATGCAAAAAAGTAATCAGAGGAAGATAGCCAGAGATTCAATTCTTCTGAGAGCGATTGAAATTCACTTGTTCCTTACCGGAGCCAAAGAAAAGCGCCATTATTAATTTAGGCAATTAAAGTACTTTGAAAGCAATATCCAGTGCATTAAAAAAAATCCTTCCCCGCGCTCTGCTGCAATCTACAAAATATAATTTTTGCACCATTTACAGAGGTCATTTCATTAGACGCTCCGCACTAAGGGCCGCGGCAGTAAAGTGATAATCGTCATCAGAACTGCGGATTTCTACAACAGAAAATAAAAGGCTGAGAACAGAAAGAGCAAAGAAAAAAGATATTAATGTCAGGACACGGAAATCAGACTGTTCTACAGATTTATATGTAATATAGAATCTCCAATAAGGCAGACGTTAAATATTGCCACAGAGTCTCAGTAATGACATGACGGAAAGAGGGAACGTATCCTATGTGAGAGGGGTTGTCAGAGATTAGAAAAAAGGGTATACTTATTTCCAGAAACTTCATTTTCCAGAGACTTGGATAGATAGATAGATAGATAGATAGATAGATAGATAGATAGATAGATAGATAGATAGATAGATAGATAGATAGATAGATAGATAGATAGATAGATAGATAGATAGATAGATAGATAGATAGATAGATAGATAGATAGATAGATGAGATAGATGAGATAGATAGATAGATGATAGATAGATAGATAGATAGATAGATAGATAGATAGATAGATAGATAGATAGATAGATAGATAGATAGATAGATAGATAGATAGATAGATAGATAGATAGATAGATAGATAGATAATAGATAGATAGATGATGATAGATAGATAGATAGATAGATAGATAGATAGATAGATAGATAGATAGATAGATAGATAGATAGATAGATAGATAGATAGATAGATAGATAGATAGATAGATAGATAGAAGATAGATAGATAGATAGATAGATAGATAGATAGATAGATAGATAGATAGATAGATAGATAGATAGATAGATAGATAATAGATAGATAGATGATGATAGATAGATAGATAGATAGATAGATAGATAGATAGATAGATAGATAGATAGATAGATAGATAGATAGATAGATAGATAGATAGATAGATAGATAGATAGATAGATAGATAGATAGATAGAAGATAGATAGATATAAAATAGATAGATAGATGATGATAGATAGATAGATAGATAGATAGATAGATAGATAGATAGATAGATAGATAGATAGATAGATAGATAGATAGATAGATAGATAGATAGATAGATAGATAGATAGATAGATATGAGATAGATAGATAGATAGATAGATAGATAGATAGATAGATAGATAGATAGATAGATAGATAGATAGATAGAGAGAGAGAGAGAGAGAGAGAGAGAGATAGATAGATAGATAGATAGATAGATAGATAGATAGATAGATAGATAGATAGATAGATAGATAGATAGATAGATAGATATGAAATTAAGCTGCAACACCAGACATAGCCCATGGACATGAGTGGAGCTTTTTCTGGTGGAAAAAAAAACAAAAGACAGACTGCTTTTTCTGTTTTCAGACAACCCCTATAAGCAATGACATATCAGATTAGTGTTATTAATAATTATCTCCGAAGATTGACAGACAGAGAAATTATAAGGGAAAGAAGGAGAAGAAAGCAGAGAAGCATCTGTGTATTCTATTATGCAGGTGTGTGACTGGGTGACCAGAAGTTACAACTCTTTAACTTCAAAATGGCCGACTGTAGTTGCAACTTCCTGTCCCAAGCTGAAGAAAGGAGAGCAACTCTGTAGTACAAACTGCATCCCTATCAAATGTAACACTGTTCAGTCTTAGAGAAGGGGAATTTTATCTTATTTGAGAACTTTAAAGCGCCTTAAGAATAAAAATATACTAAACTGTAGGAAAGACGACAACAAATATCATAGAATGAATAATGATACTAGAGTAAATTTCCGTTACCGCTATTCCTGGAAATGCTAATTTACTGAGTACGCGCCGCTCACACTATGGCCAAGAACAGATAATCCTTCTAGGTCTGAATCTCAAAGCAAAGTGTATATGAAAGGCCTTGGAATGGGCAGTTAGACCCTGGCAGCTTCTGCGGCTGGTAGCAATGTCTCCTGTGATGTAATCATGGGTTTTGATGAAGCCGCCTCATGCCAGTTACTTTAAATTATGCAAAACCTGCAAAAGAGAAGTTGTAAGAGAAAAAAAACAAAGCCGAAGCCTAACGAAACGAGAGGAGTCTGCACAGCATCCCAAAAAGAGTGGAGGGTAATTATATTCTGTAATGAGCTGGGGGTGAAATTAGTCTGAATTTTATTGAGTCATTTATTTTCAGCGTGGAAACCCATAATGCCTTGTGTTTTACAGACTTCTGCACTACATGCTTCACCAGCAGCTCTTTTGAGTTTGACACTTCATGCAGGGGTGGACACAGACAACCGAGTGACCCTGTGCATGAACAGCGACCGTGCCCCCTTCCACCAGCATGTTTGCAAATGACATCTTTTCCTATTTAAAAAACTAATTATTGTCCACAAAAAAGCTAGATAGTCATAACATTCCTTGTAATATAAGGTAATGAAGGGGTTACTTGTAACCTTATATGATCTTAGACAGTGAACGGGTTTATGGTTACATCTCTGGTAAGGCAGTGTAGTGGTTAATGATAACAGTCCTGGTAACAAGGGCAGTAAAGGGGTTAATAACAACCTCGTGGGCTACAGTAATGAAGGGGTGAGCGGTTACAACCCTGGTGGTCTAGGTAATGAAGGGGTTAATGATAATATCCCTGGTGGACTAGAGCACTAAAGTGGTTAATGAAAACAGCCCTGTTGACAAGGGCATTAAAGAGGCTATCCCTGGTGGTCTAGGGCATTGAAGGGGTTAATGGTTACATCCCTGGTGGTCTAGAGGAGTGAATGGGGTTTATGGTTAGATCCCTGGTGGTCTTGAGCGTTGAAGGTGTTAATGATAACATCTCTGGTGGTCTATGCTATTGGAGAGGTTAATGATAACATCCCTGGTGGTCTAGGGCAGTGAAGGGGTTAATGGTACTTCTCTGGTGGTCTAGGGTAGGTACGAGGTTTATGGTGACTTTTTTGGTGATCTGGGTCAGTAAAGGGGTGGATCCCTGTTGGGCTAAGGTAGTGTAGGAGTTAATAAAAACATCCCTGGTAGGTTGGGACAGTGAAGGGGTAAAGTATGAAATCTCTGGTGGGCTAAGGCAGTGAATGGGTTCATAATAACATCCCTGGTGGATTAGGGCAGTAAAGGGGTAAATTAAAAAAATCCCTGGTGGGCTAGGGCAGTGAAGGATTTCATAATAACATTTCTGGTGGGTTAGGGCAGTAAAGGGGGTGATTATAACATCCCCGGTGGGCTAGGGCAGTGAAAGGGTTAATAAAACCATCCCTGGTGGGTTAGGGCAGTAAAGGGGGTAATTATGTCATCCCCGGTGGGCTAGGGCAGGGAAGGGGTTAATAATAAAATTCTCTGATGTCTTTGTGTCTATGAGAGTCCTGTGGAGAGTGTGAGCCGGGGAAGGGGGTGAGAGAAGCTGTAAACCTGTTTTGAGACTACCTGTGGCTCTCCATTCTTGCACATATAGGGGGGTTCCCAAATAGGACCCCCACCATGATGTCCATATGCCTGAGCAATGCATATTAACAGGTGTTGTGTCCATAAATAAGGAAATGAATACATCTTTGGAGTTTTCTCACATTATCGCAATCAATAAGGTTCCTCTAGAAATAGCTCTAATCAAGGCTAAATGTAAGGAACATCATGAGTCACGAGTGATGGACAAAGATCTTGGGATTTAATGCAAACCTAATTGTCCACGTTCTTCAGCATGAGCAATCTTATCGTCGGGAGCCGGGAGTATTTGGTCTGTTGAGTCTGTTTTAGAGAACGATTACAGGAGGAGAAGTAAGAAAGTACAGAACACAATCAGTTCCAGCACATCTGGGACACCTGTATACGAGCAGTAAGTCGTCTTTATTCACATTTGTCCTGCCGAACGCTCAGGAGCTAAGACACCGACAGCAAATTAAGGTAAGGAACTTATTTTTCCAGTGCCTCAATTTTTGCTTAAAGAGTCTCTGTCACCAGATTATAAGTGTCCTGTCTTCTACATAATCTGATCGGCGCTGTAATGTAGATAACAACAGTGGCTTTTATTTTGAAAAACGATCATTTTGAGCAAGTTATGAGCAATTTTAGATTTATTCTAATTACTTTCTTAATGACCAACTGGGCATGTTTTTACTTTTTACCAATTGGGCGTTGTAACAGAGGAGTGTATGAGGCTGACCAATCAGTGACCAATCAGCATCATACACTTCTCATTGTTCCAGCCCATTGTTACAGTGTGATTGTGCAGTGAAAGATGCTGGGCTGGAACAATGGGGAGTGTATGACGCTGATTGGTCATTGATTGGTCACTGATTGGTCAGCGTCATCCACTTCTCTTCACAACGCCCAATTGGTAAAAAGTAAAAACACACCCAGTTGTCTAGTAAGAAATGAATTAGCATAAATCTAAAATTGCTCATAACTTGCTCAAAAATGATCGTTTTTCTAAATAAAAAACACTGTTATCTACATTACAGCGCTGATCAGATTATGTAGGAGATAGGGCACTTATAATGTGGTGACAGGGCCTCTTTAAGTGCTTGATTTTCCTCAATAGAGAGATCGTTGAAGAGAAGATTGATGAGACTTGGGACTTTCTTTGGACCATATTTTTTAACCCAGACCCACTGCTCATTTATGGAAAGTCTGAAGAGCATCTTCCGAAGTCTGGAGAACATATGACTTTATTTTCATGGTATTTGTATATCCATATACTATTTTTTACTTGGTTCTTCCAAAGCTTTGTTGAAAGTAAACTCAACCTTCCAATCAGTAGTAATGCTTGTAGGACGCTGCCTTTCTTTACCTCAAAGGGGAGAAGAGCATTATGTTGAGTTGTCTGTGGAGCCAGGGTTCATATTGCCCATGGAGAAGGAGGTTGGAGCCAACTTGGGATGAGAAAGCCCATTTCCTGGGCAGTCACATGGGCCGGTTCTATGGTATCTACTACATCACTGAAACAATCTGATCCATTTCCTATTTCAGGTCAGAGTTTCGGTTCTATAATAACCATAGTAAATCCATCCTCCAGATGTCCCACCCTAGTCCATGCCATCTACTCCCACACTTGATGCAATTAAAACTTAACATTTAGTCTTTGGTCACTACTTGGAAATAGTCATGATTGAAAGAGTCATTGGAAAGTTGGCTGAGACAGATGCAACCGCTATGACCTTCAGCTTTGAAGACCTTCTATAGAGCCCTGTGGTACTATGTAAAACATTTCGGACATTGAATGGCAGTAATATATCGTAGACCTCCAGTCCAAACAACTTAAGTTAAAGGGCTATCTGGGCCACTGACATTTATGGTTTATCTGAAGGATACATCATAAATGTCAGATCAATGAGGGTATCTCCTCTCGGAACCTGAATTATCGGAGAATAGGAGTCTAATGATCCAAATGTGCCAAGCAGGACAGTCAGGGGTATCTATGTGAATTACTGAAACAATCATAAGGGCTCAGCTTTTTCCAAAATCCCATAGACTTTAATGGGGAAAGCATCGAGCATACACTGGGACATCTTTGCACGGGATTCCCCATCTCAAGATAGATGATCACAAATATCAGACCTCTACTTATTAGATATTTTAAACATATCCTGCAATACCTGAAAATGCCCCTACCTTAAAAATTTATTGAAATATTAGTCCCTCAATCATTGTAATGTCCATGGCTGCGGGCCGTCAGCTCGAATTTCCCCCTGACAGCCGCAGCCACGAGTCGGCAAGCGCTGGCACCAGCCTCCTCCCTAGGAGACGCCAGCGCTCGCTTCTACTCACCTCAGCCTGATCCCGTAGGGTGCGCGCGCACGCTCGTGCCCGCTCTTAAAGGACTTTTGATGAACTTTGAACCCGTGAGTACCCTGGACTATAAGAGGGGTCCAGCCCCCTGCTTCTATTCCTGAGCGTTGTTGATGTTTCCCAAGTTTGTCTATGCAATGGTCTCCTAGTGTGTTCCTGTTCCCTGCATTCCATACTATTCTGGTCGAGCACTGTGCTGAGCCAAAGTCGTGTCGTGCTTATCCCACGTCTGACCTGCTTCCTTTCGTCTGACGTCAACCTGCTGCCTAGTCCCAGCCGAGCCTGCCCTGCTGCTGTCCGAGCTGCCAAGGTACCTATACGAACTATAGACATTGACCTGTGCCCTGTTGGCCAGCTGCCTTACCGTCAAGGCGGTACGGCCCAGTGGGTCCACAGACCCTTCGTGACAATCATCTTAGAGTGTGCAAATTCTTCATATTTTCTTCAACCATTTCTGAGTTATTTTGGTCTCCTACATGCGTATCGCATGCTGTAAGGTCTAAGACTGGATTTCTAAAGATGGCCACCACTACTGAAAGCCATTATAATCCCCAGAGAGGTTGTCACCTGGCTTTCTACAGATCCTAAATGGTATATTAATCTGTATTATTGTATGTAACTATTGTAGTACATACCATTCTATGGGAAGCTGGGTGACAGCCCTATGGGCCATTAGTCAAATCTTCTTGAGGCTTTTTAGGTGGAATTATCTTTTACCTTGGACCAATACATGTTGTGTAACTCTGTTTGGTTTGGAATGCTTTAAAAGCGTGTGCTTTAGTATATGGGCCATTACTCATCTCTTCTTATGAATTACCCTGTATGATCCTAAAATTGGCGTCAATTAAAAATGCAGCTGATAAAAAGATCGTCATTACAAGTCTCCATTATAGAAGTATGCCATTAATTATACATAGATTATAAACTTGACTGCCGGATTGGGAATCCATTTAATTTGACTTAGAACGAGCCGGTTGATGTATGTTGTTTCCAATAAGAATACAATGTTGCGTCTTCCAATTCTTCCATAATCCATAAATACTGAAGGATCTGATTGTTTTCCATGGAAGGTCTATAGATCAGGCTGTCTGATTCGGAACATGTAGACGTTAGATAAAAGAGAAGTCATTACAATAAGAATATAATTCTATAAAATATTACATTTCTATCTGGTAATCTGTAAGGATCGCTGGAAGTCATTAAGAGGAACAGCGCAAAATTGCTTTTAACATAATCAAAAATATGAATAATGTGTTCAGGACCTACGCAATAGGACATTATATTTAGGTTCATACACAAAAAAAAAAAGATTGGCTACTGTCAAGTAAGAGGGATTAAATATACATTTAGTGATGACGGGATTATCAAGCAGAGTCAAGCTGGAAGACAGAGATAGCTTTCAAATTGATTACAAAAATATTCTAGATTAAATCCCATGTGAAGAGATTTCAGAACTTCCGAAAGAGAATTTACCATGTAGGACTCCATAGCCGCCTATACGTCTTCAGCCTATAACATTCAACACACCAAACTGGGCAAGTCGCCATAGAAAGATTAATCACAGCCGAATACAAAGCTGTTTATTACAAAGTATTACATTATCTTCCCAGAATGCACCTCAGGAGACAAAAAAGAGATTACGGTATGCGGTAAGAGATTTTCCACTCTAGCAGATCTTAAGTGGTTGGAACAATAGCACACCACGAAAGGTCAACAGCTCGATAGGACCCTGGAGCGTCAAAGTGCTTTGGTTGATGTTGATATCAATGATCTGCACTTAGAGTTAATGACATTTCAGATACTTTAGGCAGTGATACCTGAGAAGGTATGAAGTAGGGATGGGTGATGTTACCAGGGGTATTGTCATACACAGAGAAAATGATGTCATTACGTCTATGAAGGTCATGGCAAGTCAAACTCAACTGGGCTTGTGAAGACATCTTGAAGACATAGACAACTCAACAGTCTTCCAAGTGTCATCTTCAGTTCAAGATGTTGGACTAAGGAAACCACACGAATGACCAGTGAAAGACATTCTATATTTCTGGTCAAACCAAGTCCAAGTTTTTGAACAGAGGTAGGAACCTAAAAGAGCGGTGAGCATTTCTCTACAAGTCTGGTTGAACATGTCCATGAACGGTAGAAGCTTCTTGGATGGGTGATGAAGAGAAGTTCACTTGTTTATTCCAACTAGATAAAGCGTTGACCATTTTGACAAGTTATGTATATAAATTAGCATTTTACGACCTGCCACTTATGTCCAGCCACTTTAGCATCCCACAAGGAAGATCATAATAAGACCATCACATCCAATAATTTTGATATGAGGAACATCAGGACGCAACGGGCAAATCAAGCATTGGCCAATAAAAATACCTAAGACCTGTTTAGAAGACTTGAAAATATTGACCCAAAGAAGCCACTCAGATAAATAGAGAGATGTCTTCAAGATTTCAAACCATGTCCAGATGTATGAGCTACAGTCTGCCCAATGTATGTAGGGTAGCTGAACAGCCCAAGTCTGTAATACATGGACAGCCCAAGTCCACCAGGGTGAGAACAGCTACTTATAAGTGATTCTTCCCTCTGGCTCAGAGTGGGGACCCTTGTCTGGTACCCCTCTTTGATATCTATATACCCATATCAGGCTCCCAGTTTTAATGTGACCATCCAAGATTTATGATAGTAACTTTCAAAATAACTATGAATCATTGAGCAACATTTTGTTTATTGAATCAATACGTGATATAGTTCTATTGATGAGGTCATTAATGAATTTCACCTTACAGATGTAGCAGAGCTGAGCTTCTCATATGTAACAGAGCTTAATTAATCACCTTATTCCAATGTGTTATCGGCAGGTACATCTACCACTTTATCTTCGTCAGGGGGTTGCTTTGGCGCATGAAGAGAAGAGTTCGATCGTAAATTCAGCTCTGCTACATCTGTTCATTCATTGTTCTTTTTTATGAGGGCATTTTGCGTTTTTTCTCAGAATCCCCGTAAAAATGCAGAAACTGCTCATTTTTGTTGATTATTCCTCCTCCAGAACAAGACTGGGACACAAGAGCCAGCTGTATATTATCTCCATACCGAGACAAATAAATGCAGCGTCAGGTATTATTAATCTCCAGGTTTTATGGGCTTGTTAATTGTGGTTATTCATATTCCACTTGGTGTACAGAGCAAGCTCATTAATACTTCATTTGCCTGCCACGTCGTATCAAAGTAATAAGCTGCCTTTAGAAAATATGCAAACCCCTTCTGTCTCCATCTTGGCCTCGTCTCACAGTATTTAGAACATATGTCCCCTGTTTCTTAAACTACCTACCGGAGCACTGATCTCGGGGATTAGCCATCCCAGTAAATGGAGAACAGACTGATGGGAACATATTGGTGTTTAAAGAGGCTTTGATTTGAGCACGTATTATAATATACTCTTCCTTCTCATAGGAATCAAGATTACGAAGCTACACAATGTCTTCACTCTCCAAGCATGAAGAATAAGGCGGATTCCCATAGGAGTGGAATCATTTGCCGGATTGACAGTATCACTGCAGGACAATGTGGGTTAAATACAGTTCTAGTCCTTTGTTTTACAATGTCTTGTATATATTAGTTGCCAACCGATGGGATTTTGGCCAGGTTGCCCCCATTTTTGGACCAGAAAGGGAATAGCCAACTTTGAGCAAATCTTGGGAAGACTTGATTGACTATGACAGAGGTCCTCCAAACTCTTAAACTCAAGAGTCATGTTTGGATACAACAGACGGTGTTGTGGTGCATTACAGAAAAAAGATAAGAAAAACTCTACCAAAATATTGCTAAAAAGTTCTATACAAGGCAGTTAACTCTTCCCTGACGCGCTACTGTAACTCTCTACAGCCATATTGGTGGACATTACAAACTGCCTGGGAGCCAACAAGCTTCTAATTGGAGAACATTGGTTTAGAGCAGTCAACCCATCATAAAGGGTATAGGAGCCGGCCATGTCACTGTTATGGGGTCCAACACAATGGATGGGAATTCTACACCAAAATATTCCCTAAGCGCGAACCCTATTCAGGTCCCAAGATCAACACATGGCTGAGGAGTGCTCCCTGCAGGGTCGTACTGGCCCACTAGACTACCAGAGGACCCTCCAAGGGGCCCAAGCTCTGACACAATAAAAAGTTGTAAAGGTCCAGTAGAAAACAACAGTTAATCACTTTGCAGTTAATCACTTGCCTTCGGAGTCTATTCCTTATGGGTTGATTAACATATTAGACCTTAACCCCTTCCCGTCGTAAACAATTTTCAGATTTTCATTTTCATTTTTTCCTCCTCACCTTTTGAAAGTTATAACTTTTTCATTTTTCCGTCGATATAGTCCAACGATGGCTTGATTTTTGCAGGACGAGTTGTAGTTTTTGTAGCACCATTTATTGTGCCATATAATGTACTAGGAAAAGGGAAAAAATTATTTGTGGAGTAGAAAATGTAAAAAAAAAAAGATTCCTCCATTGTTTTTTGCGCTTCGTTTTTACGTAATTCACCGTGCAATTAAAACAACATGTTCACTTTATTCTGAAGGGTCAATACGATTACGGCGATACCAAATATATATAGTTTTTTTTATGTTTTACTACTTTTACAAGGAATAAACTAAGTGTAAAAAATTTAATTTATTTTGTGCCGACAAATTCTGAGAGCCATAACTTTTAGATTTTTCTGTCTATTAAGTGGTATGAGGGCTTATGTTTTGCGGGATAATCTGTCGTTTTTAATGCTACCATTTTGGAGTACATGTGAGGTTTTGATCACTTTTTATAAATTTTTTTTGTGGGAGATGAGGTGACCAAAAAATAGCAATTCTGACGATGACAGTTTTTGTTTTTTTTACGGCGTTCACCGTGCGGTATTAAATAATGATATATTGTAATAGTTCCGACTTTTACGAATATGGCGATACCAATTATGTTTATTATAGGGGGGAAATGGGAAAAGGAGGGTTTTTTGAACGTTTAATATTTTATTTTATTTTATATAAAAAAACAACTTTATTTTACACATTTTTACTTTTTTTATTAGTCCCCCCAGGAGACTTCAACCAGAGATGATTGGATCACTTGTACTATATAATGCAATACCAATGTATTTCAGTATATCGTCTTTTTGACAGGCCGGAGGCAGGGTTTAATAGGGGCACAAAGATGGTAGACCTGGGAGCCTTCAATGGGCCCCCAGGCAGCCATAGCAACCATCTCAATCCCGCGATTGCATTGTGGGGGGCGCGATGAGCTGCTAGAGGGGGTCGCCCCCTCTTTCTAACTATTTAAATACCGTGGTTGCAGCATTTAATGAGTTAAACGAGCGGGATCGCACTCAAACGTGATCCTGCTCATTACTGTGAAGTGTCGGCTGTAACATACAACTGACACCTGCATTGTATGGTGTGGGCTCACTCCATGAGTCCACTCCATACTTTCCTTACCCGGCTATTACGTAGCCATACATCAAACGTCGGGAAGGGGTTAATAATACGGTCTGCTCTGTGTGTCCAATGATTACAGCAAAGTTTGAGAGGGTGGCCCTGATAATTATTACCTCTGGGGGATCCAAGGAACCTCAGTCTTAGACTGTCACTAGTTATAGGGCTAATGTGCTTCACCTGATCCAAGATGCTCATGTTTAGATGTTTGGCCCATACTTAGATGCAGCTAGAACACCACCATAAGGGGGCCCCATTTTCATTTTTCTCTAAGGTCCTCCCTCTACTTTGCATAGAGTCTCCTCCCACATCATGGGAGGGTCCTCCCTCCACTTTGCAGAGAGTCTCCTCCCACATCCTGGAAACATGTCTATAGCTATATTCACTTCCAATTAACAATTGTTTGACAATTATTTATAGAATACGGAACGTGACGCCCCCCCCCCCCCCCATGATATCCAGACCCAAGTGAATGAAGTTTATTTTTGAAGAATGTAATGGGACATGTACTCCACTATATAAATAAAGGTTCATCACTCAATAAGAGATGCTAATTTCCATAACGATTCATGAATAGTCGCTCATTGGCATGAAGTCACGTAGCCTGCTCTTTCCATTGTAAATTGGACTCATGAGATGCAATGCTTCTCTGCTGGCCCAAGAACGTATCAAGCGAGATTCCAGCCAAGAGGAGGAGATCCCTACTCTATCACAGATGAATTCACTCTAAGTATTGAGCCTCAGTAAGAGCCGTGATGGTTGCGGTTTCAGGAGGACTATTTAATAATCTGCACTGGGCGTGCTCGGGGAGCTAAGGGAAATTAGAAGAAGCAAAGTTGATCATTAAACAAATGTCTTAAGTGATTACAGAACATGTATAAACACTTTGTAATCTCTGCATGCTAAATATGATTGTGCACAACAGAGGGCTGCACAGCGGGGACTGATGACTCCCAACAGAGACACCAGCCGAGTATTTGCTCATTAAGCCACAACCACATTGAAGCCTCCTTCCATCCCCTCATTAACCATAGAAGACAAGCATGGCTGATGTTATTTACTGCACATATTCCCATCGCTGCAGATTTCATTTCTATGATATTCAAGTCCTGAAACAACATTGGTAGAGGCAGCGGCATATGTAATCATAGGGCCCCATTGGATAACAATGACCGCCAACTCCTTCACCATTAACCAGCGAGACTCATAAATAATGTTTGGGTAAAAAACTTGCACATAAAGACGAGTTGCTATCTCTTAGGTCTCTAAAGTATTCCCTTAGTGGGCATAGTTATAGTACAGCTCGGGGGGCCAATGTTAGGCCCCAGGTTTGCCTGTATATGAAGGTGAACCCCAGCATATGATGTCGGGGCTCACAGTGAAGAGACAAAGGAAGCAACCAGAATCTTGTCTAAACTAATTGCCGTTCTGATTGGGTTAAATGGCGGCATTGGAGATTTATTCAATCCTGACTGTTACCTCAGGGGTGGGGCTTTCAATCACATTGTCCCTCCTACTAGGGATGTTGTGGGTGCAAATGCTGTAGATTTGGATCTGGGATATACCTGTCACTGATAATATATATGTACATCAAAAGTAGGAAGAAGTTAAGGGGTACTTACTTTTTTACATGGGTGAGATGGGTGTTGGATAACTTCAGTAATGAAGTATGGTAATCATCGAAAATGTAAAGAGGGTTTTCTCACCACAAACATTTAATGTATAAACTCCATAGGTGTCCTGTGTCCCCTGTTAACAGAATAAAGGCCAACACTTGGCTGTTTCCCTATCTACCATCAACAATAATGGAGATTGTCTATGGATTCTCACTCTATGGACCCCCATTTTCGGGCCACCACTAATCAGATATTTGTCTAATAATACATTTTGTTGAAAGATCAGCAATCATTCAGGTTGTAATAATAGCAGATGGTGGCATGTAATAATAGCAGATGGGGCATGTAATAATAGCAGATGGGGGCATGTAATAATAGCAGATGGAGGCATGTAATAATAGCAGAAGGGGGCATGTAATAATAGCAGATGGGGGCATGTAATAATAGCAGATGGGGCCATGTAATAATAGCAGATGGGGGCATGTAATAATAGCAGATGGGGGCATGTAATAATAGCAGAAGGGGGCATGTAATATTAGCAGATGGGGGCATGTAATAATAGCAGATGGGGGCATGTAATAATAGCAGATGGGGGCATGTAATAATAGCAGATGGGGGCATGTAATAATAGCAGATGGGGTCATGTAATGATAGCAGATGGGGGCATGTAATAATAGCAGATGGGGGCATGTAATAATAGCAGATGGAGGCATGTAATAATAGCAGATGGAGGCATGTAATAATAGCAGATGGAGGCATGTAATAATAGCAGATGGAGGCATGTAATAATAGCAGATGGGGGCATGTAATAATAGCAGATGGGTGCATGTAATAATAGCAGATGAGGGCATGTAATAATAGCAGATGGGGGCATGTAATAATAGCAGATGGAGTCATGTAATAATAGCAGATGGGGGCATGTAATAATAGCAGATGGGGGCATGTAATAATAGCAGATGGAGGCATGTAATAATAGCAGATGGAGGCATGTAATAATAGCAGATGGAGGCATGTAATAATAGCAGATGGAGGCATGTAATAATAGCAGATGGGGGCATGTAATAATAGCAGATGGGGGCATGTAATAATAGCAGATGGGGGCATGTAATAATAGCAGAAGGGGGCATGTAATAATAGCAGATGGGGGCATGTAATAATAGCAGGTGGGGGCATGTAATAATAGCAGATGGGGGCATGTAATAATAGCAGATGGAGGCATGTAATAATAGCAGATGGAGGCATGTAATAATAGCAGATGGGGGCATGTAATAATAGCAGATGGGGGCATGTAATAATAGCAGATGGGGTCATGTAATGATAGCAGATGGGGGCATGTAATAATAGCAGATGGGGGCATGTAATAATAGCAGATGGGGGTATGTAATAATAGCAGAAGGGGGCATGTAATAATAGCAGAAGGGGGCATGTAATATTAGCAGATGGGGGCATGTAATAATAGCAGATGGGGGCATGTAATAATAGCAGATGGGGCATGTAATAATAGCAGATGGAGGCATGTAATAATAGCAGATGGAGGCATGTAATAATAGCAGAAGGGGGCATGTAATAATAGCAGATGGAGGCATGTAATAATAGCAGGTGGGGGCATGTAATAATAGCAGATGGGGGCATGTAATAATAGCAGATGGGGGCATGTAATAATAGCAGATGGGGGCATGTAATAATAGCAGATGGAGGCATGTAATAATAGCAGATGGAGGCATGTAATAATAGCAGATGGGGGCATGTAATAATAGCAGATGGGGGCATGTAATAATAGCAGATGGGGGCATGTAATAATAGCAGAAGGGGGCATGTAATATTAGCAGATGGGGGCATGTAATAATAGCAGATGGGGTCATGTAATAATAGCAGATGGGGGCATGTAATAATAGCAGATGGGGGCATGTAATAATAGCAGATGGGGTCATGTAATAATAGCAGATGGGGGCATGTAATAATAGCAGATGGGGGCATGTAATAATAGCAGATGGGGTCATGTAATAATAGCAGATGGGGGCATGTAATAATAGCAGATGGGGGCATGTAATAATAGCAGAAGGGGGGATGTAATAATAGCAGAAGGGGGCATGTAATAATAGCAGAAGGGGGCATGTAATAATAGCAGATGGGGGCATGTAATAATAGCAGATGGGGTCATGTAATAATAGCAGATGGAGGCATGTAATAATAGCAGATGGGGGCACATACTTTTTCACAGCACTGTTTTTAAGTCTACATTCATTTTTCTCCAATGTAACTCTGAGTTAAAAAATATTTAGATATGAACAAACATTTTACCTGAAGTCAACCTTGGAATGAAATTATCTAAATGGTTGCCGACCACTATTCTCCTTACAGCATAATATTGTTGAGGACTCTAAAAGTTCTTTCCATTCTGTTAAGTACAATGTAATGTGAGTCAGTGACTCAGACAGTAAAAAAGAGACTGACTGGAGAATTATATCACAGATTGTAAAGCATGTTCAGCAACTGCTCCGTGTGACCCAACAAAATAACCTCAAAGTAACCTCACCAGCAATTTTTAATCTAGTGGAACACTATCACTAAGAGACAGGAACTCAGCTATTTACAGACGACAATCAATTGGAAAGATTCTGGACAGGTTCAAGGGTCAAAAAAAGATTCCAAGAGTTTTAAAGCAAAAGGGAAAGTGATAGAAGATAGATGGATATATAGATAGAATATTGTAATTAATATAATACTGCTCCTATGTACAAGATTATATCTACTATAATACTGCCCCCTATATACAAGAATATAACTACTATAATACTGCCCCTATATACAAGAATATAACTACTATAATACTGCCCCCTATATACAAGATTATAACTACTATAATACTGCCCCCTATATACAGGAATATAACTACTATAATACTACCCCTATATACAAGAATATAACTAATATAATACTGCCCCCTGCATACAAGAATATAACTACTATAATACTGACCCTATATACAAGAATATAACTACTATAATACTGCCCATATATACAAGAATATAACTACTATAATACTGCCCCCTATATACAAGAATATAACTACTATAATACTTCCCCCTATATACAAGAATATAACTACTATAATACTGACCCTATATACAAGAATATAACTACTATAATACTGCTCCTATATACAAGAATATAACTACTATAATACTGCCCCCTATATACAAGAATATAACTACTATAATACTGACCCTATATACAAGAATATAACTACTATAATACTGACCCTATATACTAGAATATAACTACTATAATACTGCTCCTATATACAAGAATATTACTACTATAATACTGCCCCTATATACAAGAATATAACTACTATAATACTGCTCCTATATACAAGAATATAACTACTATAATACTGCACCTATATACAAGAAAATAACTATTATAATACTGCCCCTATATACAAGAATATAACTACTATAATACTGCCTCATATATATAAGAATATAACTACTATAATATTGCCCCCTATATACAAGAATATATCTACTATAATACTGCCCCCTATATACAAGAATATAACTACTATAATACTGCCCCTATGTACAAGAATATAACTACTATAATACTGCCCCTATATACAAGAATATAACTACTATAATACTGCCCCTATATACAAGAATATAACTACTATAATACTGCCACCTATATACAAGAATATAACTACTATAATACTGCTATTATTTACAAGAATATAACTACTATAATACTGCCCCCTATGTACAAGAATATAACTACTACAATACTGACCCCCTATGTACAAGAATATAACTACTATAATACTGTCTCCTATATACAAGAATATAACTACTATAATACTGCCCCCTATGTACAAGAATATAACTACTACAATACTGACCCCTATATACAAGAATATAACTACTATAATACTGCCCCCTATATACAAGAATATAAGTACTATAATACTGCTCCTATATACAAGAATATAACTACTATAATACTGCCCCTATATACAAGAATATAACTACTATAATACTGCCACCTATATACAAGAATATAACTACTATAATACTGCTCCTATTTACAAGAATATAACTACTATAATACTGCCCCCTATGTACAAGAATATAACTACTACAATACTGACCCCCTATGTACAAGAATATAACTACTATAATACTGTCTCCTATATACAAGAATATAACTACTATAATACTGCTCCTATATACAAGAATATAACTACTATAATACTGCCCCCTATGTACAAGAATATAACTACTACAATACTGACCCCTATATACAAGAATATAACTACTATAATACTGCCCCCTATATACAAGAATATAACTACTATAATACTGCCCCCTATATACAAGAATATAACTACTATAATACTGCCCCTATATACAGGAATATAACTACCATAATACTGCTCCCTATATACAAGAATATAACTACTATAATACTGCTCCTATATACAAGAATATAACTACTATAATGCTGCCCCCTATATACAAGAATATAACTACTATAATACTGCCCCCTATATACAAGAATATAACTACTATAATACTGCTCCTATATACAAGAATATAACTACTATAATACTGCTCCCTATATACAAGAATATAACTACTATAATACTGCTCCTATATACAAGAATATAACTACTATAATACTGCTCCCTATATACAAGAACATAATTACTATAATACTGCCCCTATATACAAGAATATAACTACTATAATACTGCCCCCTATATACAAGAATATAACTACTATAATACTGCCCCCTATATACAAGAATATAACTACTATAAGTGCAGATTCAGACGAACGTTGCGTTTTTGCACGCGCAAACAACGCAGCGTTTTGCGCGCGCAAAAAACATTTGACAGCTGCGTGTGTCATCCGTGTATGATGCGCGGCTGCGTGATTTTCGCGCAGCCGCCATCATAGAGATGAGGCTAGTCGACGCCCGTCACTGTCCAAGGTACTGAAAGAGCTAACTGATCGGCAGTAACTCTTTCAGCACCCTCGACAGTGAATGCCGAACACAATATCGAGAAAGCAGTTAAAAAAAAGAAAAAGTTCGTACTTACCGAGAACTTCCCTCCCGGCCGTTGCCTTGGTGACGCGTCCTTGGTGACGCGCCTCTCTTGACATCGGGCCCCACCTCCCTGGATGACGCGGCAGTCCATGTGACCGCTGCAGCCTGTGCTTGGCCTGTGATTGGCTGGAGCTGTCACTTGGACTGAATTGTCATCCCGGGAGGTCAGACTGGAGGAAGAAGCCGGGAGTTATCGGTAAGTCAGAACTTCGTTTTTTTTTACAGGTTCATGTTTATTGGGATCGGTAGTCACTGTCCATGGTGCTGAAACAGTTTAACTCTTTCAGCACCCTGGACAGTGACTATCTCCTGACGTCGCGTACCGGAAATTTTTTTGCCGGGTTCGGCCAAACCGAGTTCGGCCGAACCCGGTGAAGATCGGTTCGATTGTCCGGGTTCGCTCATCTCAAAGACACTCCATTTGGATGTTTGGAAACAGAAAAGCACGCGGTGCTTTTCTGTTTACATTCATCCTTTTGACAGCTGGTGCGCTGTTTCAGTCGGTTCGCACGGAAGTGCTTCCGTGCGACCTGCGTGGTTTTCACGCACCCATTGACTTCAATGGGTGCGTGATGCGCGAAATACGCGGAGATATTGAACCTGTCGCGTTTTGTACGCAGCGAACAAACGCTGCGCACAAATCACGCACTGTTTGAACTGCCCCATTGACTTCTATAGGGCTGTGCGTGGCACGCGAAAAATACGCGGCCTGCACGCACGAAAATCACGCTCGTGTGAATCCCCCCTAATACTGCTCCTATATACAAGAATATAACTACTATAATACTGCCCCCTATATACAAGAATATAACTACTAGAATACTGCTCCTATATACAAGAATATAACTACTATAATACTGCCCCCTATATGCAAGAATATAACTACTATAATACTGCCTCCTATATACAAGAATATAACTACTATAATACTGCTCCCTATATACAAGAATATAACTACTATAATACTGCTCCTATGTACAAGAATAGAACTACTATAATACTGCCTCCTATATACAAGAATATAACTACTATAATACTGCCCCCTATATACAAGAATATAACTACTATAATACTGCCCCCTATATACAAGAATATAACTACTATAATACTGCTCCCTATATACAAGAATATAACTACTATAATACTCCTCCTATATACAAGAATATAACTACTATAATACTGCCCCTATATACAAGAATATAACTACTATAATACTGCCCCCTATATACAAGAATATAACTACTATAATACTCCTCCTATATACAAGAATATAACTACTATAATACTGCCCCTATATACAAGAATATAATTACTATAATACTGACCCTATATACAAGAATATAACTACTATAATACTGCCCCTATGTACAAGAATATAACTACTATAATACTGCCCATATATACAAGAATATAACTACTATATTACTGCCCCCTATATACAAGAATATAACTACTATAATACTGCCCCCTACATACAAGAATATAACTACTATAATACTGCCCATATATACAAGAATATAACTACTATAATACTGCCCCCTATATACAAGAATATAACTACTATAATACTGCCCCTATATACAAGAATATAACTACTATAATACTGCCCCTATATACAAGAATATAACTACTATAATACTGCCTCCTATATACAAGAATATAACTACTATAATACTGCCCCCTATATACAAGAATATAACTACTATAATACTGCTCCTATATACAAGAATATAACTACTATAATACTGCCCCCTATGTACAAGAATATAACTACTATAATACTGCTTCTATATACAAGAATATAACTACTATAATACTGCCCCCTATATTACCAATAGTAGATAGTAACTAATTGATAATTGGTGCTGATCATTTTGGGTCTAATTACAATGTAACTGCTCGTCTCCTGTAGAGGGTTTTTCTCATTTTTATCATTGTTAGTAAATCAAGCCAATTATCTGTTTCTCCTTCTGATTATGGATCCTAGCTTTGTTGACTGAAGTATGGCAGGCCTCATGATATCTGAAGAAACTGTCGTGCCTGACAAGTGAAGATAAGACTTTAAAACATAAAATCATGGCTGAGGCTGTATACACTGGTAAAGAGATTTTGAAACTTGGCAGGCTAATAAAAGCCAACACCGAGCCTTCTGCCTCTCTACAGGAGGACGATGCTCCACGTATAAGAATGGCCTCAGTCCCTTCTGGTAACTTCATCATCATTTCAGATTCACTTTAGGGTGGCAGGGAAGAAAAATACAGGGGGACTGCAAAAGAGACAAGTGGGCAATGAGTTTTGGAAAGTGACAGAGAAGAGCCGGGCTTTGCCCCAAGTTGGTTTTATACATGTAGACATCCAAATGGATGGGAATGACTTGGATAACCCTGTATTACCAGCCTATATTAGGTCTATATTGTAGCCCAACACAGAAACCGCCATGGTTTACAACAATTCTGAATTAGCAAACATTCCAGATTACTGGACACCTATAAAACTGACTATAGACATGAGATTAAACCCCTAAACCCCTAAACACATGGCCGATGCTCTAATAAGACACGATGAAAATCATCTCTCTGACAATAGTGACAATTAAAGGATACATTACTCTAAGGCTTCGAAATCTGCGTCAAGGTTCCGTTCCGACGTTCCCTCTGAGCTTTCCGTCGGAACGGAGTCCTGACTGACACAAACGGATCCGGATTTCAATGGTGACGGATCCGGTGCTAATGGTTTCCATTTATCTCCGTTGTGCAAGGGTTTCGTCGTTTTGACGGAATCAATAGCGTAGTCGACTAGATAGACAGATAGACAGATAGATAGATAGATAGATAGATAGATAGATAGATAGATAGATAGATAGATAGATAGATAGATAGATAGATAGATAGATAGATAGATAGATAGATAGATAGATAGATAGAGGGATAGATAGATAGATAGATAGATAGATAGATAGATAGATAGATAGAGAGAGAGAGAGAGAGAGAGAGAGAGAGAGAGAGATAGATAGATAGATAGATAGATAGATAGATAGATAGATAGATAGATAGATAGATAGATAGATAGATAGATAGATAGATAGATAGATAGATAGATAGATAGATATTAGATAGATAGATATTAGATAGATAGATAGATAGATAGATAGATAGATAGATAGATAGATAGATAGATAGATAGATAGATAGATAGATAGATAGATAGATAGATAGATAGATAGATAGATAGATAGATAGATAGATATTAGATAGATAGATAGATAGATAGATAGATAGATAGATAGATAGATAGATAGATAGATAGATAGATATGAGATAGATAGATAGATAGATAGATAGATAGATAGATAGATAGATAGATAGATAGATAGATAGATAGACAGACAGACAGACAGACAGACAGACAGACAGACAGACAGATAGATAGATAGATAGATAGATAGATAGATAGATAGATAGATAGATAGATAGATAGATATGAGACAGATAGATAGATAGATAGATAGATAGATAGATAGATAGATAGATAGATAGATAGATAGATAGATAGATAGATAGATAGATAGATAGATAGATAGATAGATAGATAGACAGATAGACAGATAGATAGATAGACAGACAGACAGACAGACAGACAGACAGACAGACAGACAGACAGACAGACAGACAGATAGATAGATAGATAGATAGATAGATAGATAGATAGATAGATAGATAGATAGATAGATAGATAGATAGATAGATAGATAGATACTGTTTGTGGTCTTTCACTTTCTCTATAAAAAAAAATCTGGATTTCGTACCCAGGCAATATAAAATACGATCTATATGTGTTGCCGGTTCATTGCATCGGAGGACAGCGGTTTCATTGTAACTGCGCTGACTACAGGTCTGTTTAGCGTAAAGTTGTGTTTATTGCATCTTGGAACGCGCGGCTCCCGTCGCCTGTCTGCTCCTTTCAATTACTGCGAGCTCAGTTTACCTTTGTGTGTTCTCTCTGCAGGAGACTCTAGAAACAGATGGGGATTTTTTATTTTTTTTTCATTTAATGATGCAAAATAACAGGAAGGAAATTTGGACGCACTGAATAATGGAAGTCATTTCATCGTTAGTTCTGCGGCTGATTGTCCTACATTGACCGGTAGAGGACTTGATTTAAAGACAAACCTCTCTGGATTGACACCATGGATCAATGTTGTGTGAGACTTACATCATGTTTATTTCATGTTGGGGAGAAATGTGTTTTTTGTAATTTAACACAAGGTGTCTCCCCAGATAAGTCGGCTGTGCACAAGCGGAATATCAATTTACCTTGCTGTCAATCATCATACATATACCGGGCCCATATATCTCCCTGTTTGGTTCAATATACTCTATTATTGTACATAGGGGGCAGTATTCTCTTATAGGAATCATAGTACATACATCCACAGCCTTGGAAAACTAAAAACAGTACACCCTTCATAGACGCTGCTTTTTTTTAATATATAAGACATGACCTTTGAAGCCCAACAAGAAGATCCTAGACCCAAAACTGAAGGTCTGATGCCCGTAAGAGACCATTAGGACTCCTTGCATCAACAAAAGAAAATGTCCTTAAAAGAACAACATTGACCCCAAGGTGGACATTCTATAAATTCTAGTTCCTCAATAGCTGGAGAACCACCGATTTGAGACCACTGCTATAAAACTATAAGTAGCTGGTGCCAAACCCTTCATAACCAATGATCGGGAATATGTCCTGGACCAAAGTGGAGCCCAGAAGAAGATCTAGCTACACAATCTAACACTGGCCTTAGCTAGTCCAAGCTGGTTGTATTACAGAAGGAGGGTCTTCTTGAGGATGTCCAAGGAGAAAAGTCCGAAGGATGTCTATAATTCTGTTTTATTGATACAACTTATTTTGGACCTGGATTAGCTCCTTCATCGTTCAAAAAACTCTTGGTGCTCCCCCAGCCCCAGAACATGTTTACGTCTTTAACACAAGAGAATCTTAGAGATCCTTTGGTTTTATTATCTTGCGTCTTTAGACATTGCCAAGAGGACCCATCCTCAGCAATACAGCCACCTCTAACCAGCCAGTGTATCCCAGCTTCTACTTGTACATCTTGCTAGAGCTTCTTCTCAACTAGTAGGACAAAGCCTTTACAGATGTTAAATACCACAGTGCATGCAGTCCATGATAGTCAACCCTCAATTGTTTGCCCAAACACTATCGTAAAAAATACAATAAAGCCGACATCTACAAGGTAAGATAGTGGTTCCATCTGGACTTCCAAAATGGCCTACAAAGCCCGATAGCCCACAAGTTACCAATGAGAGGGCATACATTTAGAAAACACTATCCACAAATAACATGACACCACTCTCCCCTCTCATACACTAAGATGATCACGAGTATTCTCTTCTTCGTCCCATTGACTTGTTTGGGGGAATGACTTAAGTCTTCTCAGTGCTCCAGATTCCAGGTTGATAGGACGTAGGGGCAGCCCACACTGCGTCGTACACTAGATTCTACCTCTTCTGAGTTGGACTTGTCGGTTGCCAATTTGGAGGTGTCTATTGCCGAGTCATAGCAAGGCTTTACTTCCCCTGAGGCAAGAGATTAAATGGGTTTTCTGAGACTACTAAATGTATAGGTTATCAATATAAAATCGGTATAGGTCGGATTCCCGGCATCCTCACCGATCAGCTGATTGAAGCGGGCAGCAACGCCTCGGTGAGCGCTGCGGGCTCTTCATTTCTTACCAGGCAAAGCTCCGTATATTTGGCATTGGCTTTGTCTGCAAAAGGATGCATTACCAAGCACATGAACTTGTCGACTGCGCGATTAGGACAGCGCTATAGATTCTGTCAAAACGACGGAACCCTGTCACAACAGTGACATACGGAAACCATTAGCTTGGTTTCCGTCACCATTGAGTTTAATGGTGAGGGAAACGGAAGCTGAGGTTTCCGTTTGCTTTCCGCTGAAGGGTTAACCCGACGGAACCCCTCGACGGAACACAGACGGTGATAGAACGCAGCCTTAGCCTTCACTTGTATTTAATGTTACAATATTGTTTCAACACTACAACAGCAACTACTGCCTATTATTTTTATGACAACTATCTTCTCACAATAGCAAATATTTGTGTGTCAGTCTCCACCCCTTTCCCTGCACAGGTATCAGAAGATCCGTGACAACTAAGCCCCGCCCATCTTTTAAAATATGTTGTAATAAATACATCAAGGGAAACAGATAAAACAAAAAATTAGGTATGGATACATTTTTATCCTACAGTTTCCAAGCTAGACCATCACCGGCCGCATACTGGAGATTATAAATGTAGCATTAGGAAACGACTGGAGTATTCCTTTAAACAGGCAAATTGTAGGTTTGGATGGGAGCCGTCCTGCCCAGCAGCTTTGCTGTGAAATTGACTTTACAAATCACCCTGTTTCTATTTACGTTCCACATCTGGATTGGGGGCTTCAGCAGCAGTTGAAGTCGATAGCGCAGAGAATGTATCTTTAACAATGTGGATAAACGTTCAAATAAATAGGGGGAAAATGAACAGAGACAAGCGGTGTTATTTACATAAATCATCCAATCTGTGTTGAATTGGAGCTACTGACGGATCCTTTGTTCTGAAGCTTCGCTTCAGTGTCGATGCTCTGGGAGAGGGTGTTAAAACCAAGGCACGTCTTGTACTTGTGAATACCAATGAATCGGTTCCCATGGAAACGGTACCTAGTCAACGATCTCAGAACTTTTTCCTTAAGTCATTTTTTTTTTTTTCAAAAGCATTTTGGGAAACACATCAGTTGAATTACAGGAGTGCCTATGAACACCTCCCGGCATTAGACGAACACGGGCACGATGGGTGTAGGTGTTTTGTTTTTTTTGTTCATTTTTTACAATAATGGGCAAAAAGTTTGAGCTACATTTTTTTTGTGAAATAAATATCGTGCACATATATGAAAATGTGGCATTGTAAAAGAAAATGTTTTAATATGTTGCACTGCACAGAAAGTAATATACATATATACTGCAGCTTTCTAACATATAGCAGCCACCTGACACCAATTTCTGGGGTAATCCCAGTGATGATTTGTCCCTTTTTTTATTTTCAATAATATAAAAATATCCAATTCTTTTCCCATTTACTCATGTTCCACAGGCTTTTTAACTTAGCCCCTTAATAATTTAACCCCTTAAACCCCCTAATTAAATAGACCTGTGCACAATTCATATGGTTTGCACAGCAGCTGTACCGCCCATCGTGCAGGAACATCTCTCTCCATGCCTCATATTAGCTCGGGTGAAAGAGTACAACTGGGACTAAGTGAATACCCACATTTTAATTTCATAGTATATCTTTATAGCAGTCAGAGTACCGTTACAGAGCTAAAAATCCCCTTCATAGACAGTTACATGCTATAATTATGCCTGCATGTAGCCGCCACTAGGGGGAGCTTAGGAGCTTCCTCCATACTGTGTAATTATTGAGCACAATGTATAAACAACATACAATAGGCTCCTAAGCTCCCCCTAGTGGTGCCTACAGGCAGACAGAATTTTATCATTTAACTCATTATCTATACAGTGGATTTTAAAGCTCTGCGCAGGCCTTACCCTCTGCCCATTGTACTGAACATACGTAGCCCCTAGGGACTATGTACACAATATACTATTGAAGCTGAAGAAATGTGCAGTATTACTTTAAATGCATGGCTCTTGCCCAATGTGATGCTGTTAGTGGCCGCCTACTTGTTTTGAAGATCATAGCTGGCACATACTGGCCCTGACTTGGTAAATATATCTTATAATATGCATGCAGCCGGAAAAATATTTATTTACCTTATCAACTTCCCTTTGGAAAGGGAAAAAACCCTGAGTGCAGCCTCATCTATAAAAGTCCCTTGTTTAAAACACATTCATGAACATCAAATGTTTGAAGACGATATTTCAAAGCGGCTCGGACGTGTGCAGAAGGTCTGAATCCCTCGCTCCCAGCTCTTGTTTTTCAGTCGGATCCCAAGATGTTGAAGAAGACTGCAGTGAAACGCTGCACAGTTATTAATCCTTTCATAGCTGGAGGACACCTCTGTGTTATAATATAATGTGTTTCTGCCACTCGGGAATGGTCTAGTAATTCCATGGCATTTCTGGACATTCATATGTATTGCTTCCCCACTCAATTTATGGATCGCGTGAAAAGATGAAGAATATTAATATAAGAGGATTGGGAATGTTGTGCACAAATCTGAGACTATTATTATTGTAGGTATATATATATATATATATATATATATATATATATATATATATATATATATATATATATATATATAAAGTGGCTTTACATTGAAAGCCTACCTTTAGGTCATCAATGTCTGATCAAAGGGGTCCCATCTCTGGGAAACTTACCGGTAAGCAAAGTGGCAGTGGAGTTTTTTTAAAATCTACCACTCTGTCACTGGTGGCTGTATCTGGTATTGCAACTCAGTCGTGTTCACTTCAATAGGCTGAGCTGCAGAGCCAGACACAGCCATACGTTTATGGACATCGCTATATCAGGTTCTGCAGAACTCCAAAAAGTGCCACTGCACCTTCGTTCTACTGATCTAGGGGGTCCATGGACGTAACCATAGCCGTAACAGCTGCTATGGGTCCCACAGGTTGAGGTGGCCCACTCAGGTGTAAGAGTATTGTTCCATTTTGTGGCGAATAATAAGTTGGTGGCTCTTGGCTATCTACCACTACTATGTGGGTTCTCTGATATATGGCGCTATTATCCATACACAATTTTTGCTACTTATGCTGCTTTTCCAGCTTCCTATTATTTAGTGGTGGGGGCCCATTTCATTTATCTATCAAGCCCTATGAATTATAGTTACGGCCCTAATGGAGATCCCTTAGGTGAGACCCGTCTCACGGATCAATGTAAAATCCTGGAAAACCCCATCAAGTGTATTTCCAAAGATGTAAGAAAAATTGTTGAAAGTTATAGTGGGCAATAAAACTGCTATTTACTTATATTATTTTTTATTCCATTTTTCTTTTCATGCAGTTATGCCCCAGGCTGCAGTTCGAATGTGTTTTAAGTAGGAGGAGAAGTTAGCTACTTCCATTTTAGTTGATGTTACCACTGAACTACTTTTCCTAGCATTTTAATAAATTAAAGATAAATACAACTTCCTGCCTTATAAGATAAAACATTTAGGGGATCGCTGTTGGACACATTTAGTGACTGGTCAGGTTGTAGACTCCTGATTCAATCTCTGCATAGTGTGAGCAATGGGAGCAGATGGGTTCCTCATTGTGATTGACTGCCAGGGAGACCTGAAAGAGTGAAGAATTCCTGGGGGACTGAAGAACTTCCTTGAGAGCTAATATGGCTGAGAATGGTGGCTGAGAGTTAGCTACTTCCTGTCTTAGAAAGAAGCCTGGATCTGGGCAGGGAGAACGACTATGATCATTCCACTGCTCCCTTGTTCACGTCATCCACGAGATAGCAGCCAACCTCATGAATCAATAAGATTAGTCTTGTATTCAGAAGCATAACATGAAGCTCATGGGCCCCAATACAAAACCTGCGATAGCCCCCCATCGTATGCCATTCATAATACCGGTGTCTACTTATGTGGCAGAGGGACTATTGGGCTACCTCTTCACCTCCTATAGCTACGCCCCTGCTTGTATGTATAGGACTATAATGAATAATTAATGTAGTAAATGTAACGGAGTGGGTCCTGATACCCAAACAAAAGTTATTGCCACTCCTGCAGGATCCGCACTAGAAATAGCACAGTGTATGATTATCTGGAGTGTTCTTTTAGATTGCAATTACTGACAAATACACACTTTAAAAATGTAAAAAAATCGAACAAAAAGTCTACATAAAAAATAAAAATGGGAAAAATCCAATAAATTCTAGTGGCAAATTAAACATAAGAAAAGAATGGTACGCTCTAGTATGGCTGACATGTGATATGGCCGCATGGTGAGGATGAGTGACATATTCCTTATCAGCACTGGAACTTCATTGTAACCTGTCATAGACCTCAACCTCAGCAGCAACGAACACCTGACAGAATATCTCAGTACTTAGGCTCACCTCCTGCCACTTTGGAAATTTTGGCAAGTTATTACACACAAAATCCATGGGAATAGATATTAACTTAAGCTAGTCATACATATTAGATAATTGGTGGTGGACCATGCCGGTTTTAGTGGGATTGCCAAAAGTCTAATGTTAAAGGGGACATCCTGATAATCCCCCAACATCACTGGTCAGCGCAAAAAAAGGATCAGACATTTAGGGCCATTTGGGGAGATAGGCAAAGCCAGAGATGTCTGGCAAGGGGCTTATCTCTTCCCTCTATGACAATTAATATGCAGACTCAGCCCATCTAGCATGTTTGGGAAGCTGCGGTTGGTGCATAATAGTCAAGGAATGAGTCAAAAGGTCAACGAGTGAGACCCTGACCTACCGTAGATCATTATACCTTCTAGTTCTTTCTTTCTTTAGTTAGAATGCCTGACGAGGTGTGAATAAGGTAAAAAAGGTAAGACTAATCGTACCTGGTCTCCATTGCAGATAAATCAGTGGTGGAAGGTTTTCTTTCCAGCAAGCTGCTTCCCAGCCAGAGACAAAAGCAGCCTGAGCTTCATCCCTTCCCCAAAACGTAGCCTTTCCCATATTCCAGTACTGAACACTAGAGAGAATGAGGGGAAGACAAATGGGTACCTACTACTAGAATACAGAAGATTTTTATTTTTTTTACCCTTTTGAACTATGATTTTCATTTAATGCTACATGATCTGTAGTAGAAGGATTGTATGTGCAGATATTCTTTACAACAGCCAAAACTTACTCCATGGGTATTTATATTTGGTCATGTGTCTTCAGAATTTCGCTTCTATTCTTGAATCCTCCCCTACCTTGAGAAGCAAGAGATGCCTTCCTATAGAGTAGACATGTCTGATAGATGTGTGCACATGTCAGCGTTCGATAATGTTAGAAGCTCAGGCAAAGACTATCTATTTGACCCCTGCATGATTGAGATATGCTGGAAGGTGTAGATAGCAAGGTGAGCTGTGTGTGGGTGCAGATTAATAGGTCACATCACCCCGGAGCTGCGGTTAATGCTGAGAATCACTAAGTCTTCCTCTCTGCAGATAAGCCCACAATGAGGGTTAGGTCCACATGTTACTATATACATATATGTGTGTACAAACTGTATATATGTCGTTTTAGTCCCAGTTCTTGGTGTATGTGCAGCGTAAGGACCCACTTTATAGAGGTCACCTTGTCGTGGCAGGTGGGCTCACACAATTTGATCAAAATGTGCGCTAAGAACCTCCCTATTGTAAGTAGATTTAGCAGTAATGCATAGTAATTTCTATTTAGGGGTTTAGGTTACATGCAGTGTGATGTCACCATTTTCTTGTCTGCTGTATATTTGCAGTCACAGGTGTTCTTGCACCTGTATACACGTTTTGTTTAATTTTGCTGGAATATGCTGTTCAAACTTTTGTGTCTCTTATGTTTTGCATATATGTGGGGTTCACTGCTTCCATTTTTGATCTTGCACTCCTCACATTTTGCCGTGGGTGAATGTAATTAGTTTAATTCTGGTTCCTACCATTCCCGGATATATGTAGGTTTAGTCCCAGTTCTGGGTGTATGTGCAGTATTAGGGACTGACCTTATAGAGGTTGCCTTGTCGTGGCAGGTGGGCTCACACAATTTGATCAAAATGTGCGCTAAGAACCTTCCTACTGTAAGTAGATTTAGCAGTAATGCATATTTATTTATTTATTTATAGTGTTTAGGTGGCATTAGTGTTCAGAGTGTGCTGTCACCATTTTCTTGTGAGCTGTGTATATATATATATATATATATATATATATTATAAAGAGAGAGAGAAGAGATAGTATTTAATTAACAAAGAGTCAATTTAAATACCAAAGCAATAATAAAGACAATAAAGATTTTTCATAAATGTACTGGACCAGCCATTGAGGTATGACCATATTTCTATTCCATATAGAAGCTAAAAAATCCCCTTTTCTTGAGGTTCAATTGCCTTGGTATGTGTGCGGCAAATTTCTGATAATCTTCATTGCTTTTTGTAATGAAAATCATCTCTTCTTGCTTGATTTTCCGGTGGGCTTGTGATTACACAAAACAGACAATCTGAACAGGCAGAGCTGCAGTGTTAAAGAGGCTCTGTCACCAGATTATAAATCCCCTATCTCCTACCTAATCTGATCGGTGCTCTAATGTAGCGTCATACACTTCAGCGTCATACACTTCTCATCGTTCCAGCCCAGCTTCTTTCACTGCACACACAGCGAGATCACGCTGTGCTGTGAGTTAAGTCCCACAGAAACTTTACCAAAGTGTCAGGAGTGTGAATAGACATCGTGTCCTGGCTGGTGGTGATGTCTATTCACTCTCAAGACACTTCGGTAAAGTTAATGTGGGTGTATGTGGCAGCACAGCGTGAGCTAATTATGAACAATGACAAGTATATGACGCTGATTGGTCACTGATTGGTCACTGATTGGTCAGCGTCATACACTTCTCATTACAGCGACCAGTTGGTAAAAAGTAAAAACACGCCCAGTTGTTCATTAAGAAACTAATTAGCATAAATCTAAAATTGTTCATAACTTGCTAAAAAATGATAGTTTTTCAAAATAAAAACCACTGTTATGCCGATCAGATTATGTAGGAGATAGGGCACTTATAATCTGGTGACAGAGCCTCTTTAAGCAAAGAGAGGGGCAGAACCAAAGAGAGAGAGGCATCCTTGCCCTCTGAAATAATCCGTTATCAGCCACTGGAGCTAAGCTGAAGTCACCGGCATTGAACCTTTAATACGAACCGTGCCATGATTTAACCATTCAGATGTGCCTGAAACACTTCAGATGTTCTCCTCAAAATATTTGTAGGTTTAATTGAACAGCTCAAGTATTTCCAAAGTTCATAACTAACACATACTTCTTGAGGCATGTTTTTATTACATAGTCTAGCCTTAGGCTAGATTCACACGAACCTGGGAAAACTCAGACGTAACAAACGTTTTTCATGTCCGAGGTGCCCCATGCAGGTACCGTTTTCACGGACCCCCATAGACCTGAGTCTATGGAGGGATCCGTGAAACGGAAGAAAATAGGAAATTTTCTATTTTTCAACGGACCCTTCACACGGTCCGTTGAAACAACAGCCGTGTTAACGGCCCCATTGAATTACGTAGGTCAGTGTGACGGCCATTGTTTAATCGGCCGTCAAACTGACGTATTCAATGCTCCTGTGAATCAGGCCTAATAGTGGTAGCAACCAGGGTCCATGGGTAACCTAATGTGCCAAAGATTCTGATCAAGAAATCAGCTTTAAGAGCGTCCGCCTCGAAGACACTCAACATGGGAACAAGAAAAGTAGTCAATACATCTAGTTCAGAGCATGATTGTTACTCACCTCTCCCCTATCCTGCGATGATCTACTGGTGTCCACGGCTTCCACACCCTCTGATGATGTCAGAGCCGGCACCCTTTTTAAAGTGGGATCCCGCCTGAAATTAAGTTACTTTCTATTGAGCAACTTTGTTGTCTGATCCTGACTCCGATGTTGACCTTGACTTTAGCCTTGCTTCCGGATTCTGCCTTCCTCCTCTTCCTTTAGATTTATCGTTTGGTGCTTGTAGTACAACCTCCTGGTTTTGACCCCTGGCTTGTCTTCTGATTACGTCTTCATCTCAATCTCTGGTTTGTTGCATCTGGACCGCCTTTCCGGTGACAATCCCTTGGTCCGTTCCTGACTTTGCCTTGTTCCAGCAGCTTTGCCTTGTTTCACCGCCAATTGGTAAATTAAAAAAATAGGCAGCACTCCACATCGTTGATTTCAAATGAAATTTTTTTTTTATTCACCCGTATGAAAAACGTTTCAGCCCCAACATCGGCCTTTCTCAAGCCGTTCCAACAATGACATGACATGGTTTAAATCTCATACCACATGTAATTACATGATTATATTCATATGGGTGAAAAAACTGTAAAAAATATACGTTATTTTCCGTGTACTATATTTTAAAATACTTCCCCCTGTGGATATTGAAAGTGCCAAGTGCAGACTAATAAACATGAAATAAACATATATGAGTGATTCTTCTACTTCATTTTTCATACATAATCAGTTAATTACTATTTTACGTGAACAAATGTGTCAATTAATAACTTACTCCACGGAAATCCATATCGCCCATAGTGCCCTGCATCTAAGCGCCATATTGCGGCGTCTACCAGTTAATACTACGCATGTCCACACATGTTACGGTCCAGTAATCAACTATGGCAACCAAATAACTAAATGTAACCAATAGATATCCTCACCGCACTGCGCCTCTCCATTCAACACGAATGTATTCTATTGTAATCGCTGCCATCTTGGGAAGGGGCAAAGACACTCTTCCCATCCAGTGAAGAATACCTTTACGTCATCAAATATTTATATTCACCGGAGTAAGATACAAAAGGGGGTGCGCTCAGCCATGGCTTATTAGATTTTATTATATATATATATATTTTTTTTTATATATTCAAGAGACGCATCAAGGTTTGTGCCCGTATGTCCTCCTATGCCGAATCGGCTAGTCCCTTTCCCGAGGGAACTAAGTCATTTCACCGCCAATTGCTACCTACTCTGGGGACGGCAACCATTGAATCCATCCTGGAAAGTCCATACCTCCTTGTGGGGTTTAAGGGTGAAGGACCAGGAGATACCTTAGACTCCACTACAGTTTAGACAGCACCAAACCGATTGTGGCTCCAGGATCGATTAATCTGATGGAAATAGTAAAAATAACATTTGCCAAGAATGATGATTTGCCCGCCCACACGCCAAGATTTTTAAGCGTTCCTTGGTATTGGAATGAAGTCATGGTTCCCCTATGATATAATGGCATAGTGGTTAATAGGAAAAAAGAATGCATGAAACATTGAAACTTATTATTACTTAGGGTTCCAGAATGCCAAAAACCAATGTGATGCTGAAGGCTGGACGAAGAGCGGGGGTAGTCTGGAGTCTGCGAGCAAGAACTCAACAGCCCAGACAAATTCTTGACGAAAGGATGATCATTTATTGTCAGATGCTGCGCTTTTCGGCACCGTACAGGTGGACACATGAAGGCCTGGTCCACCAATGTCTACTGCACAAAGTGCAAGACGTATAATATGTATGTTTGTGCACCAAATAAGAAAGTTTTCAAAGTTTTCTAAATTCATGCATCAAATAAAATATTTCCAGCAGAAGCAGCTGAAAAGTGCGTTGGATTCAGAAGGTCACTGAAGCATTCGTCTGAGCAGTGAGACAGCATGGAGGAAGCCGCGATGACAACCATCACCAGTCCATCACCAGTCCAATTCATCAAAGAGAATGGAAAGACAATGTAACTTCAGAACGTAGAGTAATTGAAAGGGAAAAGTAAAAGCACATGAAAAGAACATGAGCCGACGAACACTCCGCTTTATTTTCTTCATTTCTGAACTAAGTGATATTACGTGTCCTGGGCTTCATATCGGCTAATGAAGCAGAGGCAACGGCAGATGGTCCGGACAGGGTCAGAAGACTTCTCAAATAGGGGAGCATAGAGCAAAACTACATAGCACCTCATTGCTTATTATGTGTTATATGAAGAGGAAAAAAAGATCATCTCAGGATCTAAAGACTAATACATTTGTCAACTTTTTCCACAACTTTACCTTTTTAAAGGTACAGTACCAACATTTAAAAAAAAAGTTCTAAAATATTGTTATTTAGCTTTGTTTCCAGCCTCTTAAATAGCAGTAACATTTCTTTTACTGCTTTACACACATTGGCCCTTTTACACTGGGCGATTATCGTTCATAGAACGCTGGTTGCCGATAATTGCCCTGTGTAAACAGGGCAGCGATAAGCAGATGATCGAGCAATTGCTCGTTCATCTGCAGGTCGTATCGTTTTAAAAAAGGGAAATATTATCGTTGTCGGCAGCACATCTTGGTGTGTAAACAGGGAGACGCGCTGCCGACATGATAATAATGTATGGGGACGAGCGATCGGAGTAACTCCAAGCTATCGTCCCCATACATCGCTCCTTGTGACAGGAACAAATGAGCTCCGATCAACGAGCTGTCTCAATGATCGGCGCTCATTGCACCGGCCAAAATTGGCCGGTGTAAGAGGGCCTTTACTCAAATCAATGTTTCCAAAATCCCAAAGGCACACTCACTAGGGCAAATTTCATAGGAAGCTAAGTGACCTACTAGAATGTTTTTGGAGTGTGAGAGGAAACCAGAGAACTTAGAAATAGTTTTGTAGACACAGATAGTGCACAAAAAAAGTCCATGTAGTTGTCCCTGGTTGGATTTGAACCCAAAACCACGATGCTGCCAAAAAAAGGGGTTATCTGCGACTTTTCAAAATTGGTAACAGGGCAGGATATGGCATAACATAATAAACTAGCAGAAACTCAGATACCCCTGAAGTACCCACCGCTCCCACCCTGAGGTTCTGTTTTCTTTTGCCGCTTCGGTGCCGAAGGTTCCTGCAGTGGTCACATGCCGTTCATCGGCACGTAACCAATAAATGGCAAGTGACCGTTGCAGTAACTTCTGGGACTGGAGCGTAAGAACACGGGACCTCAGTGCTGGAGCAGGTGGTACTTCAAGCGGTAAGTATGTGCTAGTTTATTATATTATGCCATCCCCTGCCCCCTATTTTGATAACCCCTTTCAGACTATTTTTTTTTTTTTTTCCACAAAACAGTAATTTAATCTAGAGCTTTCCTTTATTTAGTGCAAGGGTATTTCTCAGTCCGGCATAACTGCTTTAATTCGGCCTTAACTCTATATAGAGACTCTACGCTTTTCGAATAAAAAAAAAAGGCCAAAGCTTATCTGGGTTGATGGTCACGGGTTTAGCAGCTGAAACATTCAGGGATCAGCTGTTATCCGGGAAAGCTGCTAGTGGCCACTACAGGATATATATGGTACTACATGGTCGACTTTAAAAAAATGGATGACCTTGTAATACATAATCATGTTGAGTCCTCTAAGGAAGATCCTACACCCTTGCTAATAGAGGAGGGCCTTTAGCAAGGGGACCCCTTTTTTTACATTCATATGCCCTTCAAAGGTAAATGGGCATGGTTTGCCCTAATGGAGCCACCCCCTTTAAGAATGCAGATGGTAATCATCAATGTAATGGGTGCCATGTTTGATCTGAGTTACATGTATGACCCTAACCACAGGCTTCTTTAAATATTATTCCAATAAGGTTATTGCACAATCTAAGACATAAAGATTTCCCAAACGTGGATTCTGGGGTCAAAAGTAATGCTGGGCGCTCCACAGTAATATACTGAATTGTTTTCAAGTGTTTTTGTTTAAAAAAGCTACATAAATTTGAATGAATAATTTAAGTTTCTTGTAGAGCATAATTTTATCTATTGAATGAGAACTTTCTCAAGTAATAAACTGGGAATATAAGGACAAGAAAGCAGAAAGACAAAAGAACGTGAAGAGTCTCTACTAAAATAACCTCTTAATGTGTTTTTTCTTGCAAGAACTAATGAAATGATATCCAGTGTTCAGACCCCTACTGGGTATCTGTAATAAATTCATCACAGCAAGGACATCTAGTTCCATCCACCAAATGCATCTTTTTTTTCCCGAACCTAAAATGAATATCAATCTAGAATTTTGAATGAAAGTGATTTAAACGTAACCAAGATCAGGACAAGAACGCAGCGACATCAGTAACGTCCTATTCTGAGTCACATTGACTACTACACATGATATTATTATGTGAGGCAAAAATACATTTTGAACAGTGTCTTGCTTTTCTATAACACTATAATACTGCCCGCTATCTACAAAAATGTAACTTCTATAATACTGCCTCCTATGTACAAGAATATAACTACTAAAATACTGCCCATATATACAATAATATAACTACTATAATACTGCCCCCTATATACAAGAATATAACTACTGTAATACTGCCCCTATGTACAATAATATAACTACTATAATACTGCTCCTATATACAAGAATATAACTACTATAATACTGCTTCTATATACAAGAATATAACTACTATAATACTGCCCCTATATACAAAAATATAACTACTATAATACTGCCCCCTTTATACAAGAATATAACTACTATAATACTGCTCCCTATATAAAAGAATATAACTACTATAATACTGCCCGTAATATACAAGCATATAACTACTATAATACTGCCCCCTATATACAAGAATATAACTACTATAATACTGCCCCCTATATACAAGAATATAACTACTATAATACTGCCTCCATGTACAAGAATATAACTACTATAATACTGCCCCCTATATACAAGAATGTAACTACTATAATACTGCCCTCTATGTACAAGAATATAACTACTATAATACTGCCCCCTATATACAAGATTCTAACTACTATAAAACTGCTCCTACATACAAGAATATAACTACTATAATACTGCCCCCTATATACAAGCATATAACTACTATAATACTGCCCCCTATATACAAGAATATAACTACTATAATACTGCCCCCTATATACAAGAATATAACTACTATAATACTGCCCCCTATATACAAGAATATAACTACTATAATACTGCCTCCATGTACAAGAATATAACTACTATAATACTGCTCCTATATACAAGAATATAACTACTATAATACTGCCCCTACATACAAGAATATAACTACTATAATACTGCCCCCTATATACAAGAATATAACTACTGTAATACTGCCCCTATGTACAATAATATAACTACTATAATACTGCTCCTATATACAAGAATATAACTACTATAATACTGCTTCTATATACAAGAATATAACTACTATAATACTGCCCCTATATACAAAAATATAACTACTATAATACTGCCCCCTTTATACAAGAATATAACTACTATAATACTGCTCCCTATATAAAAGAATATAACTACTATAATACTGCCCGTAATATACAAGCATATAACTACTATAATACTGCCCCCTATATACAAGAATATAACTACTATAATACTGCCCCCTATATACAAGAATATAACTACTATAATACTGCCTCCATGTACAAGAATATAACTACTATAATACTGCCCCCTATATACAAGAATATAACTACTATAATACTGCCCCCTATATACAAGAATGTAACTACTATAATACTGCCCTCTATGTACAAGAATATAACTACTATAATACTGCCCCCTATATACAAGATTCTAACTACTATAAAACTGCTCCTACATACAAGAATATAACTACTATAATACTGCCCCCTATATACAAGCATATAACTACTATAATACTGCCCCTATATACAAGAATATAACTACTATAATACTGCCCCCTATACACAAGAATATAACTACTATAATACTGCCTCCATGTACAAGAATATAACTACTATAATACTGCCCCCTATATACAAGAATATAACTACTATAATACTGCCCCCTATATACAAGAATATAACTACTATAATACTGCCTCCATGTACAAGAATATAACTACTATAATACTGCCCCCTACATCCAAGAATATAACTACTATAATACTGCCCCTATATACAAGAATATAACTACTATAATACTGCCCCCTATATACAAGAATATAACTACTATAATAATGCCCCTATATACAAGAATATAACTACTATAATACTGCCCCCTATATACAAGAATATAACTACTATAATACTGCCCCCTATATACAAGAATATAACTACTATAATACTGCCCCACTATATACAAGAATATAACTACTATAATATTGCTCCTATATACAAGAATATAACTACTATAATACGGCTCCTATATACAAGAATATAACTACTATAATACTGCCCCTATATATAAGAATATTACTACTATAATACTGCCCCCTATATACAAGAATATAACTACTATAATACTGCTCCCTATATACAAGAATATAACTACTATAATACTGCTCCCTATATACAAGAATATAACTACTATAATACTGCTCCTATATACAAGAATATAACTACTATAATACTGCCTCCTATATACAAGAATATAAATACTATAATACTGCCCCCTATATACAGGAATATAACTACTATAATACTGCCCCCTATATACAAGAATATAACTACTATAATACTGCCCCTACATACAAGAATATAACTACTATAATACTGCTCCCTATATACAAGAATATAACTACTATAATACCACCCCCTATATACAAGAATATAACTACTATAATACTGCCCCTATATACAAGAATATAACTACTATAATACTGCCCCCTATATACAAGAATATAATTACTATAATACTGCCGCCTATGTACAAGAATATAACTACTATAATACTGCCCCCCTATATACAAGAATATAACTACTATAATACTGCTCCCTATGTACAAGAATATAACTACTATAATACTGCTCCCTATATACAAGAATATAACTACTATAATACCACCCCCTATATACAAGAATATAACTACTATAATACTGCCCCTATATACAAGAATATAACTACTATAATACTGCCCCCCTATATACAAGAATATAACTACTATAATACTGCTCCCTATGTACAAGAATATAACTACTATAATACTGCTCCCTATATACAAGAATATAACTACTATAATACCACCCCCTATATACAAGAATATAACTACTATAATACTGCCCCTATATACAAGAATATAACTACTATAATACCACCCCTATATACAAGAATATAACTACTATAATACTGCTCCTATATACAAGAATATAACTACTATAATTCTGCTCCTATATGCAAGAATATAACTACTATAATACTGCCCACTATATACAAGAATATAACTACTATAATACTGCCCCCTATATACAAGAATATATCTACTATAATACTGCCCCCTATGTACAAAAATATAACTACTCTAATACTGCTCCTATGTACAAGAATATATCTACTATAATACTGCCCCCTATATACAAGAATATAACTACTATAATACTGCCCCCTATATACAAGAATATAACTACTATAATACTGCCCCTATATACAAGAATATAACTACGATAATACTGCCCCCTATATACAAGAATATAACTACTATAATACTGCCCCCTATATACAAGAATATAACTACTATAATACTGCCCCCTATATACAAGAATATAACTACTATAATACTGCCCCTATATACAAGAATATAACTACGATAATACTGCCCCCTATATACAAGAATATATCTACTATAATACTGCCCCCTATGTACAAAAATAAAACGACTCTAATAATGCCCCTTTCAAGCTCTTTAAGGCCAGGCCAGCATTAGTAATGTCAAAGTGACAGCAACATATATGGGTAGAGGGAGGGATAACCGCACTGCATTTTACGAAGGATGCCTGCAAATCATTTAGGGTCAACCTGTCTGAGGTCATGTGATTCTTTCTCTAATCTCTAAAAAATTTTAGAATTTGAATAATCCAAAAGTTTTTGGGAAATTCGGACTGAGTTTGATGTATATACGTAGAATCGATTCGCTCATCTCCACCCATAAGAAGTAATCTTCTGAATCGTATGTCATTGTTGTCTGATACATTCTATCACATGCCGGTAATGTTTTGTTAAATCCCACTTCCTTAATGTGCGTCGCCTCTGCTTGCTAAGCTTATTTCAGAATAACATAGGCTGCTTTAGATAGACGGCCCTATCTGGACTGATAATTACTATGTAATCTCTGTAAACCAGGTGTAAATAGTTTTTTGTTGGTCACTTCCAGAAAGAGGAGGTCAATACGGTTTTCAGCGGTGACACAGGAGGTCCCAGGGGACTAGCGGTGGATAGAACACAATTTAATGATTGCTCCTGGCTATTCCTCGGCGCAGTGGTATTAAGAGATCCAAATCAACGTCATTACAACTCGAAATCTCAGTTACACATGGTCACTGACAGCCATGAAGATTTAACTCCCTTACAACATAGCGAGAAGGCGCACAAAATGTCTTCATCCTGGGGTGGATTATGTTGGCTTTGTGGCATTTTGAAAATACAATAAAAAAAAATTGTGCTTCTGTATAAATGAGATTAATATCCTACAAGCTGCAGGAAAAGAAAGGACAATAATGATGACAATTACGGACAGTCACACATATATGTAAAGTATATTTTATCTATATACTAGCTCTGCATTTGTATTCCCACATTTTAGAATTTGGAAAAATGTGGTAAAATTTTAAAAATTTTGCAAAAATTCACAAATTTTTCTGCCCTGTAGCAGAATTCAAACCTTATTGGTGCTCAAAAAGGGGATTTCAGATTGCACCCTGCCCCCTCTCGGTCCCTGAAGCCAAAGGATAACTTAAAGTCAGAATATAAATTGCACCTCCCTTCTTTGACTTCGCCGTCGCCTCATCCCACCCCTGATCTGCGCCATTGCTTTTCAGATGCAGGATTGGACTGACCACCAGAGTAACAGAGGAGTCTCCAATGGGCCCTGGCTCTGACACAAAAATTAGCCCCAAAGGTTCAGCAAAAGACAACCTCATTTGGAGGTGTCATCCTCTTTTATTATGTCGCTAAACATTCTATTCACCCAGCTCTAGCTGTTTCTGAGAAACATATATCTGTTACTGGAAATATATCCGTTACTGGAAAAGCTGGGTGACAACCAATAGACCACCATTACTGCTCCCATTGTGGTTTTTACCCAGGAATTTTTTTGGCCCCAGAATGACAACCTGCCTAGTTACTGTATTCAGCGATATTGTCTGGGGAGAATTGTTGACTGCATAACTAGGCAGATTTGCAGTTGCGACATTTGGAAATGCTGGATGACAGTTCCTGCAGGAGCTGTATGGTGGCCCACATCAGTGGCCACTCACCTTTCCCAGAAACAGATAGAAATGGCTAGCTAGGATTTTACATAGCAGGATGATTGACCTTTGAAAATGTGGTTACACAGGACCCAGTGTCACTGAACCCATCAGTCCCGCTGACCTGACGGTTTCAATTTATAGCGAAAGATACAGCTGCCCTGTATACAGGATATAAAGCAGCTGTATCTCAAAAAGTAAAAATCATTTTTAATAAAATGTAATTAGAAAAGTGCACCAAACACAATGATACACTGTTTTAGTGTTTTAAAAAGGTGTACATAGTCTTTAAGGATTTACAAGTGCTGGTGACTGTGATTCAGAGGGCGATGCTCTTTAATTGGCATTATAACATTGGCACACAGCTGGCATCACCAACAGAACACAACATCAGAGATCTTCCATTTGTATAGGGGGCTGAGGCTTTGTATCGCCAGTAGTGGCGGTAATAACAATAACACGGTGACAGCAGCCGCCAGCGCTGCAATGTATAATTTACAAGACCAAACCGTGAAATCATTGAGAATTTTGGGGAATTTTCTCCCTTTTCTTAAGTGCAGGTCGGGAGCCGATATTAAGAACAGAGGACAATTGTTGTATAATGCTGTTGAGTTGAGTAAGTGCTCTTGTCTGAATGGAAGTCTTCCACCCCACCGTAAGGACCGGCAGATCAGTAAAAGCCGGCGTCTTCTGAGTGACATTATCTCCTTCTGTGCAGAAAACCAATTTCGGTAAGAACTCTGCAATTTGAAAGTTGAAGATATAACATGCAACCGGGGAATTATTCTTCCTCTACAAATTGCAGGGTTGTCATTGAAAGGGGTCTAATAATTCTGCGAGGTCCATACTTTCCAGTACTTTTATTCATTACAGCTCGACAGCCGCTAACAATGAGTTTGTTTACTTGGAGGAATTGTTGTGTTGTCATTGCTTTCTTAAGGTGATGCAGCTCAGCGTTGGCAGCTACGAGGCAACCAGGGCAACATGTGCCAAGATGGTGCCGCTGCCTGCCAGCCTGTTAGATATACGCGATTAGCTTACAATTATCAACCAAATGGATTGCTAATTCTATTTTGATGTCACTGGAGTTGGAAGATTTCCTGTACTGATCTGAGGCGCCGCCAGGTTCATGCTTCATAAATAAATGATAAGGAAAGTAATGGAGCTTTCCTATTATTATACGACTGTAGATTATATAAGAAGCTGCTGGATATATCATTGGGTATTGAAGGCTATATGCAGAGTCCTAGCTAGGTTTTTCTTCACCCAAGATTCAGTTTGCTGTCCTGGCACTGTACTGTACCCTGGCCAAGGTAGAGTAGCTTCTTGGTGCCACCCCTAGCACCCAGCAACCGGGGGACATGCCTCTCCATCCTCCCCTTGCATCCCTACCAGGCTATATGCTGCCATTAAATGCATGTATCAGTCTTTTTTACTTATAGTTTTTTCCATTATCTGTGAATTTGTAGGGGGGTCCAACAAAGCCTTAGAATCGGGTATCCAATCCCAATTCCTGACAAAGAAGTGGCCGCACATGTTCACTCTGCACTTTTCAGATCTAACATAGTGATTGTGCCTCTTCTCCATAAGGAACGAGAAACAAGCACCCCAACTCTCATGATTGGTGCTGCATGCACAAAGTAATGTGGTTCTGATGCCAAGTGCCACTGATATCCTTGGTGCCAATAAAAATATTCCTATGTGTGAGCTATGCTAATGGAGGGATGCCATGTAGTGCCTGTACTACTATCCTGAAGATGATGAGAAACCATATCGTAGGCACCAGGCTAAGAACCATATCGTTGGCACTCGGCGTCAATTCAATATCCTATAACAGGCTCTTGGAGCTAGAAGCAACATTGTAAATCTGGACTTTGCGCACAGAACTTAAATTTACTGAATTACGTTTTCATTTGGAATTCATCGTTAATAAAAAAAAATATATATATATTTTTTACTATTTTATAGACTTTTGATTCTTTAATAGTTAATATGACTTAACATCACATTTTAAAGGGGTTCTCAGCTTTGGGGAATATCTTATTGTTAGAAGGGTTCCTCGAGAATAAGTAGATCACAAAGTGTCGTTCTGCTTGTACCTGCAGCGATCAGTTGATCTGTAGGGAAACCTGGCAGTAAGAGTTCAGTTTCCCAGCAGTGCCACCACAGGAGAAATGAAGCATTACACAGTGCCCATCCATATCAATAGGTTGTCTGTATAATACAGGACAGGTACAGGTCCTCCAGAGCGAGAGACGCTCTATGTAACCGCTCTACACTCTGGTCAAGAGATGAGGATCTGAAACGGGGAACGACCTATATTAAATCAAAATTCCCTAGGGTGTATGAAAATGTGGTTTCTAACCTGGAAAACCCCTTTAATTTGACTGTGACCTCCATGGTTAGGGACCATTGATTTAACAAACACTGGTTTTGCAAAGGTGACAATTTCCAATGGCAGACATTTTTGACTAACCAACTTTCTGGTACTACAGTAGCCCGCTTGATTCCTGCTCTATCCGTATTGGCATCTCAACAGTTTTGGCATTATATTCAAAAATCAGGTAGATCAGGATGAACAGTGATAAAGGTCCTATAGTGCGTTGGTGTTACAGTGCAGTGAATTGTAGGAAGAAAATAAAGAAGTATTCGAATCATAAACATTTATGGCATATCCGAATGGGAATACCCCTTTAATTTGAAGTATATGATTCATCCATGATTATCTGCTGCATCTGTGGTTGTCATCCATCGGGACTCCAGGAGTAGATCTTGAAATCTTTACGTTCTTACAGAATATAAACTCTAGGATTTAGGATGATATCACCTCGATGTGTTAGAAAATCCCCTATAACGTCTTCTCTCTTGTGAGTAGATGACCACAGTACATGCCCAGCACAATATCCCACTCCTCTCTCCTCCCTCATTCAGAAAAATGAGATTGTAATGAGAGAGACTTATCATGGACTAATCAATAACACTTTCCTTCCAGAATAGAGGGCATTATTAGGTCAGCCCTGATCTCCCACAAATGTGCTGTTAAGAGTCATCTGGATTCATTCCAGTCATTTCCCTCGAGACCTCAAACTGCTACATTGTATCAGACGCGGAGAAAGTAGCATTCGGAATCCTTTATTATGTAATAATTATATTTCTATGGGGCCATAAACTTACTGCCAGTACATAGCAAAGGATACAAAAGTTGCAGCAGCATCCGGGCCACTAGTTCTGGGGGCCCAAGTGTCCCCAGGTCTACTATGGGGAGGTGTAGTGGATGACTTTTGGTAATTGCACAGTCTAAGGGGCTGGAGATACCTGGATCACTATGGGGCACTGGAGAAGGGGGAGGATACAAAGTCAATTAAATGTGGCAATCACGGGTGCCGGGAGATCTGGGGCACCAAGCAAGAAAACTGGGGCACATGCCCCTAGTGCCTAGTGCTAGCAACACCACCAGTGATGAAATCTCATCTGGCATGTTTCCTGTAGGTGGTTGACTAAGGTAAAGCTTTTGCAGCAGGGCCCAGTAATTACACCCATGCTGATAGTTTCATAATATTATATGTACTTTATAAGCAAAAAGTTGCAAAATTTTTGAACAGCCGCAGGATGTTATAATGGGCCGGGAAAACAGCTATACCGAGCTCTCTTCCCCAACTACGCTGCAAACATTTCTACCCCCCAACCTTCCCTCACCCCAACCAGAACAATTCAAAAACACCATTATGCTGGCAAAAACTTTAGGGTCTACCAGTGGTATATCAAACATACAGACAACCACTTCTTTGATACGGAGCTGGGATTTGGACAGGGGTGGACTGAGAGGGATCTGGGCCCAACCACTAGAGCCAATATACACTTGGTTTGGGTTAATTGATTACATTTGATGAACACGTCACTCTTGTGTTGTAATTGTAATAGGACTGTGGGCACCTTCTAGATGTGAGCCCTCAAGCATAGCCTTTGTGCCAAAAAAATGAGTCCCTCCTGGGTTTGGGGTACCCAACACTGAAGTATCATCATCCAAGCCTTAATTCCTAGTTTAGAAACTGTTCACAAAGAAAAGTCTATTGGCTCACAACCTTCTCCGCTCCTGAAACCATTGTAATAGTACCCATAACACTACTCTGCAATGCCAGACGCAGGCTGCGGGGCTGGCGCACCAGGGGGCAAGGTAATACAGGACGAGTATTATTTACATAATTTTCCCTATGAGGCTCGCCCCCTTTAGTGTACACCCCTGAGAAACCATGTCCTACATTTTGGGCATGAAAAAGGAGGTTATTAAGTATTCTCTCTATTGATGAATACTCAATGTATCCAATTAATTGGGGAAAAATCATTGGGGGCCCTTCAATAGGAATGTCTGAATCAGCCACTGCAGTAATATATCATTATAATTAATCACTAGAATTCCCTGAGTTACTATGCGCTGTATATGTAAAATAAGGCATTTGCATTTATTTTAAAAAATTAAGAAGATTTTAAAAAATTCAAAAGAAAAGGGAAATGGCAAAAAAAAAATGGCAATTTGAGCAGAATTAATGATTGGCTTTTACAAATGTACATCGACTTAAATATTTATAGACACTTAAATCTGCACAGCAACACAAGTTATCTCCAATCTGAAATATGACAATTTTGCCTCCAAGACAAATAAATTATGCAGAAAATTAGCAAAATGTACAATGAAGATTGAACTGAAATAGGCCAGTTGGGGGAATGGCAAAGTGATAAAAATACGCAAGAAAAACCAAAACATTGAATTTATTCTGTTTATTTTTGTCGTTTTCGATTACAAATGACTTTGTCCTAGTAAAAAAAATTAACAGTAATACAAAATAAAAAACTAATAAGAATTAATTCATGGAAAAAGAAATATTCTTATAAACACAAGACATGGGCCTTATTTATCAAAACTGTCTAATAGAAGAATTGTCCTTGTTGCCCATAGCAACCAGAGTTCAGAGTTTAACTTCCATTTTTTTTTACAATTTTAACAAAAAGTTGTTTGTTTTTTTTAAAGTAGTAAAATATTTAAAAAAAACTATATAAATTTGGTATCACCGTAATCGCAGTGAGCTGCAGAATAAAGTTAAGTTGTCATTTTTACCGCACGGTAAAAGCCGTAAAAAACGAAAACCAAAAACAATGTGGGAATCACAGTTTTTTCCAATTTCAGCCAGCAAAGATTTTTTTTTATCAGTTTCCCAGTACATTATAAGGTACTTTAAATGGTGCCATTAGAAACGGCATATCCTCCTGTATAAAAATGAGTTATGGGTCTTGGAAGGCGTGGAGTGAAAAATGAAAAATAAAAAAAAATCTCAGTCCTTAAGGGGTTAAGGTCCATTTCACTTTTGCGAGATATCTTTGCAGGACAGGCTTCATGCATCATACAGTCGCATGGGTAACCGGACTGCCCGCTCTCCTGGCTGAGACTTTCACGGTCACTCTAAAACATTTGGTGGAAGGTGCGTCTGCGACTTTTACTGGAGGTGCCCTTTAAGCAATTCTGAAATTAACATTATATCAGGGAATATTTTTCAGGTAGTGACTCTGAACCGCAGCGTAACTTCATAGATATAGTTTTGATTTCTGTATCTGGCCAATAATCCGGAACGTTTGATAATCCAATAATGTGTCGTCTCACATCAGATTAATGAAACATTACTGTACGAAACGTAAATTGACATTACCGCAATTCATTTGCTTTTTTTTTAATCACTTTTAGGGATTTTAATCAGATTCTTGACACCTTTTATAAAGCGATGTCAGATATTAATAAGCAAATGAGAGCAGTTTGCTGGAATTGTGACAAACTGTTAATATAAGTGAACCTCAGCTTCCATTTATTAAATAACCAGGTCCTCCAGCATGAAGATGCAGCTGACAGTAAACTGCAAAATCCTGGACAGTGTGTAGCAAATTATATCACATGGCTGCATAAGAGAAAGACTGAAGACCAGAGCTGTGGCTATAAGACGTACATCATAGTAGTCTTAAAGGGAATGTCCAGTTTAGAAAACTCCTTGTCATACACCCTTAGAGGCAATTCTGAGTAATTAGGGGGGACTCCCCTGTTCCGGACCCTCATCTCTTGGCCAGAGTGTCTCTCCTCTCTCTCTGGAGGACCTGTCCTGTATTATACAGAAAACCCATTAATATGAATGGACACTGTGTAATGCTCAATTTCTCCTGTGGTGGCGCTGCAGGGAAACTGAACACTTACTGCTAGGTTTCCCCACAGATTACAGCTGATTGCTAGGGGTTCCGGTAGGGTGGACACTTTGTGATCATCCTATTGTCAAGAGACACTCCAGGATATAGAGGAATGTCATCTATATACCCAATAGAAATGACAATTAGTAAGTCAATTGTCTTCAGAGCATCTAGATGCAGTGCTCCTGAGCAGAGTATGTAGGGGCCTCCAAATTAAACTCAAGGAACCATAGGAAAATCTCAATCTATAAAGGCACATGTTACCTGCCCTTAGGTTTTTTTTGAGGGGTTATCTCAGGACAACAACCGCTGCTCATAAGACCTAAGAGGGCATATGGGCATCATAGAGAAGGGGTCCCCCAATCAGGACCTTCATCTATGTTCTAGAACGTAGAACATAGATGCTCTGGCAACGCACCCATGAATTAAATGGACGGCCATTCATTAAATTTCCCCTGCAGTGGTCATTGAAATGTATGCCGAGACGAGGCTTCCCTCAGCAATACCAGCTGATGGCCGGGGGCGTGAAAAGTCGGACCCGTGTTGATCAGCTGATCACTGTGCCACCTTCATTTCGACAAGGCTGTGGCCGCCTTACAAAAAAAAAATTTTTCAATGCCCCTAAACTAACAAGTGAAGCAACTTTGCGAATAGTCATGATTAAAAATGTCCTACCATTTTTTGTTTTCAGCTCCTATACAGGCCTATATGTCTCCATGGTTACAGACCATAAATTGTAATAAGAACTGCTGACTGGCCAAAAGTAATCATGTGACAGAAGCAGGAAGATCTTTCCTAACACTTCGAGGGGCAGGTGAGTGGATGTATTCTTACCCGCTAGTACATCTCTATTAGGGGATCACCCCAATGTCCTTTTTTTAATAGGCCTGTCATAGTGACGGGTTCCCTTTAAATTCTATAACATGATCAGACGCAATGGTCCCGCGAGTGACAGGCAACTGATTCATTACTGCCGAAACAGAACAATTACGTAGCGTAGTGATTTTTTTTATTGTTCTTCAAAAATGGAGTCACTGAACAATGCGACTGATATTGATTAGCATTAGAAGGGAAATTAACATTGAATTCATTTTCTGAAATGTCACAAATAAAATGTCAGATCACAAACAACTTCAATTAAAAACAATCCAATACTCTGCAGGAATAATGGGCATGGTTAGTAAGCCATTACCTGCTAACCGCGGAGAGGGCATTTATTTCAAGGTGATAAGTGTCCGCGTCTCCCAGGATATCATTAACCGCCAACCTCCGCCACATATAGAAAATAAGTCAGAAATATTAATTATAGGCACGTGCTCTAATGACAAGAGGAACTAATGCACATAAAATTATATATATAGAATATACTACAAATACAAATCTATATAATCATTAGCATAATAGACAATATGTAGACATAGTTTACACACAATAAAATTCCTTTAATTTAGAATCTACGAGACCTGTTGCGTGCTGGAATATCGAATATTCTGGATGATCAAATAGTGATTGGTTCTCTAAACTCAGTCTTTGGCTAAGACCCCATGCAGCATGTGCAGCCACAAACGGAGTCCCTCTAAGGCCTCATGCACACGAAGGTGGTTTTGCGTCCGCAATTCATGACCCATTTATTTCTATCTGACCATGCACACGACCATGGTTTCCCCGGTCCGTGCATTGGCTGGTGCCCCGGACCGCAAAAAAATAGGACATGTCATTATACGGGCCGCATTTGCGATCCAGGCTCACTGAAGTCATTGTATGCATGATCCGTGATTTGTGTGTCGGCCCGCGGATGACACACCCCGCAGCTGTCCGTGCCATAATCACGGGCCGTGCACACGGCTACTACCATGTGAATGAGGCCTAACTCGATACTACAGAGCTGTAAGTGGTGTGTAGTTATAGGGGGTGCAAAGCTAGCAATCAAAACCGGACCCCCGTTTTTAAGGGGGCTGAAGGCCTGTCTGCCAGATAGGAAGATACCAGTATTATCAATAACACATGGCAAGTGGGGACTATTAAAGATTATGCATTGGGGTCCAGAAGCTTCATGTTACCCATCTGTTGGCGCTCCGTGTGTGTTTTACAATGGATTCACAAATTGTGTTAATAAATACATCCGCACGCGATTGCTAAGTGAATAAAGATACTTAAAGAGGCGCTGTCACCAGTTTAATACTTCCCCATCTCCTACCTAATCTACAGTAATAGGCGCTTTGATGTATATAACTACTGGTTTATTTTGTTTATAAAAACATTTATTTTTAACCAAGTTCTGAACATTTTAAGATTTATGCAAATTTGTTCTTAATGCCCAACTGGGCGTTTTTTGACTTTTCACCAAGTGGGCGTTGTAAAGAAAAGTGTACGACGCTGACCAATCAGTGACCAATCAGCATCATACACTTCTCTTCATTCCAGCCCAGCTTTATTCACAGCCCAGCGTGATCTCACGAGATCACGCTGTGATGGGACTTCCTCCCGCAGGTCCTTCTCCGGAAAGATGGAAGACTGAACAGACATCGCCTCCAGCCGTGCCAGGGCGTTTATCCGAATCTGTGGCGGCTGGAGGCAATGTCTGTTCAGTCTTCCATCAATCCGGTGAAGGACTCACGGGATGAAGTGATGTCACAGCGTGATCTCACGAGATCACGCTGTGCTGTGGATCAAGCTGGGCTGGAATGAAGAGAAGTAATGAGGCTGATTGGTCACTGATTGGTCAGCGTCAGACACTTTTCTATACAATGCCCACTTGGTGAAAAGTTAAAAAAAAAACACCCAGTTGGGCATTAAGAACAAATTTGCATAAATCTTAAAATGTTCATAACATGGTCAAAAATAAAAGTTTTAAAAAAAAACAGTAGTTATCTACATCAAACCGCCTATTAGATTAGGTAGAAGATAGGGCAGTTATAAACTGTTCAGAAAGCCCCTTTAAAGTCTATGTACACCTTCGAAAACTTTTTCAAAAAAATAAAAATGTCTATCGGTGTGATTGGTGCAACTTTCTAATAACTTTTTATTAAAAAATATTTTTACTTTTTGAGATACAGCTGCTTGGTATCCTGTATATAGAGCAGCTGTATCTAGCGCTGAAACCTGAACAAGGTCAGCGGGGCTGACGGGTTCATTGACAGCGGGTCCTGTGTGTATCTGACACGCAGGATCCACCTGTAATCGATCACATTTAAGTTATAAATTAAGGCCCCATGTACACAACCATATTTTTCATCCATAATTACGGAGCCATTCATTTCTATGAGCTATAGACACATTTCCATATTTTTACGGATGGGTGTCCGTGCCGTAGAAATGATAGAACATGTCCTTTTTTGTCTGTAATTACAGTACGGACTTCCCATAGAAGTCTATGGGCGCGTCTTGATAGCAGCTCGATTCTGCATGTCAGAGACACGCAGGACCCGATGACACTGAACCCGTCAGTGCCGCTGAGCTGACGGGTTATATACAGTATATAAAGCAGCTGTATCTCAAAAACTAAAAATTATTTGTAATAAAATATAATTACAAAGTTGCACCAATCAAACTGATAGACAAAATATTAACTTCTAGAGTACAGTGTGTTGTGTATGTAGCTTTTTTTATAGTACCGTATTACATAGATGTGCTCTCCTTTAAGCAATGCTCCCTGGGAAAAATACTTTCTTAAAACGGCATCTGATGGAACGTACCACAATTTTTTCATCAGAATCTGATAGAAAAAATCTCCATATGAAATCAGAAACATATGTAGGTAAACTATGCGCCCATAGATTTACGGCTCGATACTACTCGAAACTTGTACAGCGACGTAATGCTGCTATGTGCATTATCCCTTAGGCTAGGCTTTTGAAAGATCAGGGGCCGTGGGTCACCCCTGGCCCCTAGATTGGCACCTCATATAGCCCTTTAGTAGCATAATTGCACCCACCATTTCAGCTTGGATAATGCATCTTTCCCATATCAAAAGCCAAAATGAGCCTTTCCTGGTGACAGATCCTCTTTCAATATGAGCAGCGTCCCCTCCCTTCTCATATTTCACAAGCATCAGGTGCTTTCACTGTATACCTGTAAAGAGACAAAGGGGACAGAAAGGAACAATGAATCCTGCAATTTGTAAACTGTAATTACAGCAAATCAATGTATTCGCCGGTGACGCAAATCACGGCACCGATCAAAAAGGATTTCATGCAAAGCCAATTATTATTGCAGCTCAGTCCACTCAGCTGGTTGTTTTGGTAACTGGTACATCTAAAAATAGGTATTTAAAATTTAAAATTACATTTGTGGATATTTATGAATGTCTTTTGCGCAGCCACCTGGCATTGTGTCATGTTTAAATAAATGTTCAAACTTTCAAAGTAGAAGCCTCTGTCTGGTGGTTCCACAACTGACTATAAGGTGTTGTTCTTTGTTGGCATCTTTGTCCTTTATTATAGTGCTCAACTTTATTAAATTCACTATCAGCAGGGAAGAGCAGTCACACAATGGAACTCTCTGTCATAGGATGTCTTTAGGGTGGATTTGTCAAATTACTATAGAAGTGGTCTGGATATCCTTCTTATAGGACATAATATTTCAGGTAACATAGAATAGATTAGATTGCTTGACACAAATCGAATTTGGTCCGAATTTTCCAAAACGTTTGTGTCCGACAAACTGTTGGTGCACAAATTGCGTAAAAATGGCTGCCACCAGTACAATTTTACATATTAAAAAAAGAGGATCACATGACCTAGGGTGGGTTCCCTCATAATGCCTAGAAGGCAGCCTTCCCAAAATACACTCCGGTTAGCCCTCCCTCTACCCATGATGTCCCTTTCACATTGCATTCTGGTTGGGCCTTAAAGTTGGATTTAACTTAGATACAGTCCTAGAAGTTATCAGACACAGGTTTTCAGGGCAATCACGGCACTTTCGATAAGCGACGCATTTATTTGGACCAAATCGAATCGGACACTCAAATCTACTAAATTGGACCCAAAAATTTTTGGGTGAAATGTACTTATCTCTACTAAACAAGTATGGATGGTACTGCAGCTTTATTGAAGACTCTATAAAAAGTCAAGAACTGGTCTAGATGTAGATTTCATCTACACTAATGGTCTCCAGCTTGTGTCTGTACAGCTGTTGCAGAACTACAACTCCTAGCATACCCTAACAACAACCATACTGGGAGTTGTAGCTTCACAACAATTGGAGAAAAACAGGTTAGAGACCACTCAGACAGATATTATAACTGGCTGACCCCAAGCTTATTGTTGGAGTCAATAACTATTGATTAAATGTGTTGTCCACTACTGAACAACTGACGACCTATAGATCATCAATATATCATTGGTGCTGGTCCGACACCCGGACCCCCCCCATCGTTCAGCCGCTCCGGCTATCTCCGGGCACCGGATTTTATGGCACATTATGCTATGTACGGAGCTGGAAGCAGTTGGCTACGTACATAGCACAGCGGCCATTGCGCCGAACTCTGCTCCCATTCACTTGAATACTGCAGTACGGCAGCTCGCCGCTATTCAGTGACCGGAGCCAACTGCTTCCGGCATGTACGTCCGGTGCTCGGAGGCAGCCGGAGCGGACTAATGGTGCAGGGTTGGGATTCAATGTTGACCTTGGGTTGGGATTCAATACATTCCGGCCAACATCCCTGATCCTTTAGGCTCAAAAAGATGAGGACCTCATCAAGAATGTTTGGAGTATAAGAAAAAAACTATTGCCAATAATCTAATAAACTTTGAGTCACCTAGAGATGAAATGGCAGGATACAAGCTTCGATTTATTTTGTTGAATGTATTGATTCCATTTGAGCATCTTGAAGTCAATAGCACTCCGAGGTCTGATAGCTGCAATCCGAATTTGTTAAGCAATCAAAGAATTGATTTCAATCATCCAATCAACAACGGCTTTGTTAACCAATCACAGGATTACCTCAAATCACCTAATCAGAGGCGATAGGATATATTAGCATTTCTGAATCAGTAATTTTAATCATAATATCATATCACAACCTTGGGAACGTTAGTTATATGTGAAGTTTGGAAACCACATAGTTATTTCAGTTATCCAATATTTTATCGATAGAAGCAAGTTTACAGCTGGCAAATCTGTCTGATCACCTCATCAGCTGAGGTGTGTGAACATTGAGATAAGAAAACGTTGCTCATGTTGTGTTTTCTATTAGGTATTGTGGGGGAAGAATGATGACAGAAGTTCTCTAAAATCAAGACTAGTAAAACAGTCGTTTTAATGCCCCACTCCTTAGAGTCCAGTAGCTTAGTGCCCCAGACCAAGTTGCCCGTGTTTTACTACCCTTGTCAATGGTGATCACTGGTTTGGTGCCCAAGTCCCTGTTGTCAAAAGAATTGGCACTTTAGTCCCTGGTCGCCAGTAGTTAATTGACCTAGTCCCTGGTGTCCACTGGCTTAGTGCCCCAACCCAATATGCCAGTGGTTTAATGCTCCAGTCCCCGATGTCCAGTGGCTAGTGCTCTAGTCACTCTAGTCAGTGCAGTGGTCTGGTGTTAAACAGTTCAGGGACCCTCCTTGGTGACCAGTAGTTGAGTTACCCAGGCCCTGGTGTTGGACAGTTTAGTACTCTGGTTCTTGATATCTGGTGGTTTGGTGATTACATCTCTGTTGACCAGCAGTTGGGTGACCCAGTCCCTGGTGTTGAGAGAGTTAACACTCTAGTCCTCGATATCTAGTGGTTTGGTGACTAAGTCTCTGTTGACCAGTAGTTTGGTAACCCAGTCCCTGGTGTTGTGGTTTAGCACTCTAGGCCTTGATATATAGTAGTTTGGTGACTAAGTCTCTGTTGACCAGTAGTTAGGTAACCCAGTCCCTGGTCTTGGGCAGTTTAGCACTCTAGTCCTCGATATCTAGTGGTTTGGTGACTAAGTCTCTACTGACCAGTAGTTAGGTGACCCAGTCTATGGTGTTTGGTGAAAAAGCTCTCCAGTATCTGGTGTTGGTGTCCAGTGATTGTAATAGTGCCCCAGTCCTTGTCATCAAGTAGTTCAGTGTCATAGTCTATTGCGCTACACAGTTAACTTCTTCTCTGTTCTCTCCTGTGCTACCATGTTTCATCCTCCCTGGTGACCCAGTCCCTAATACCTTTTAATTTAGTGCCCCTGCAAGGAGCAGCTATCATTTGACAGCTGTTTTCTTCTATGGAATCTGTAAAAATATTGTGTAAGCGCTGTGTTGTATGCCGTGCATTGCTGAGCTGTACTATTGTAAGACAATGTGACTTTATAACAGTTCATATTAATCATTGTGTATAGAGCATGCACATAATAAACGCAGTTGGTATAGACTTTAGTTTACACATGTCAATGTTTCACAATGCTGCCATATGTAAAAACCATCAATTTCATTAAGAAGTAATAATAAAGTCTATTAGAGTGCTCTAAGTTAATAGAGGGGGCTTCTGTTTTGGATCCTCATCTCTTTGGCATAGTGGAGAGTGGTTACATAGAGCGTCTCTGGAGGACCTATCCTGTCCTGTATTACACAGAATACACATTGATATGAATGGACACTGTGTAATACTTAATTTCCCCTGTGGTGGTGCTGCAGGGAAGCTGAACACTTACTGTCAGGTTATCTCCACAGATCACAGCTGATCGCTGGGGTGTCCCACCAGATGGACACTTTGTAGTCAGCTTATTGTCAAGGGACCCTTCTAATAGATAGGGATTGTCAAAAACGGAGAACCCCTTTAACGTCATCAATACGTTCTTCTCCATCTGTATAAATAATAGTTAACATTTCAAGATCTAAACTCAATTTTTAGTGCCGAGGCTGCATTCTGACCAGACTCTAGTAAACTATTTGTGTTTATATAATGTGACATGGGTCGGTCTGCCTCTGTCACTTCTAGGACCACACTAGATACCTGAGGGCAAGCAGCTCATCAGGGACCTACAGACAGATGAATGAGAGAGCAGATTGAATGTGACTGCCGCTGTACTGATGACTTCTGTTCACCGTCTACTTCTAGAAGCACTGAATTACAGCATCACAAAGAATGAGCGGTGAGAACTCTCTTAGCTATTGAAGAAAAGAAAAATAACAAAGTTTTTAACAACTCTTCAGAATGTTACTTTGGTGCTGCAGGCTATTTAAGAAGTGATGCAAATACCCTTTTAGAACATTTTAAGCTCCTGTTCAGGATCTTCTCTATCAGTCAGAGCGGAGAGCGCCTAGAAAGAGCGTCTATAAGCCATGTATTACAGAGACAGCCAGTTGGTTTAAATAAGAACGGTGTAATACTTCATTTCACCTGTGGTGGCGCTGCAGGGAATCCCAGCAGAGGGATACTCTTATCACCTTATCTTTGGGGGACCCTTTTAATAAAAAGGTATTGTTCAAAGTGGATAACCCCTTTAACTGTGATTTCTGTGGGTTCCCTGTCCATGGTGCTGAAATGGAAACCGGATTAGGCTCTTTTCACATCACGTTTTGAAATTGGCATTCAAGCAGTGCACCCATTGCGGGGTATAACTAGCTAAAAGCAGCCCTCCATTTGGCGCTGTTCCCTTCCAATTCTTTCTTTTTCCTATATTCAGTGTTATCAGTGATATTGAGGAAGGAGCCGGTTCGGCCCCGAAACACGTAGCTTATTGTCACTCTAATCCAATAAAAGGATTTACCCTACGGATGACTTTCCTTGATTTGATAACACTAAATATGGGAAAAAGAAAGAATTGGAAGGGAACAGCGCCAAGCAGAGGGCTGCTTTTAGCTCGTTACACCCTGCCACGGGTGCACTGCTTGAATAGCATTGTCATTGATTCCGGGAAAAATTTGTACCCAGATAGACTTGTGGCTGGCAGTTCTCTGAGATTTATCACAACTTTACCATGTCTCCTAGCACGACATCATCAAGTGAGCACAACTTAACACTTTTTATTTCTTGAATATATCGTAATGCCCTTGTTTGTGCCATTGTGTGCCCTTCTAAGTGATTGCACATCTCGTTATGGGCATCTTGATTGAATGGAATTCTGTGCGGAAATTCCGCAGCATTTACAGTAGCAGCAAAGTGGATGAGATTCAGAAAATCTGCGTTTATGTTGATTTTCCGTCGCCGGTTTTCCCCATTGAATTAAATGGGGATTCAAAACCCGCAACAGAACGCCAAGTGTTGCGACTTTTGTGGCGGATTCGCAGCGATTACGCCAAAAAAATTGCAACTACAGAAAATGTTAAAAAAATCATACTTATCCAAAACGCCCTCCTCCTTCCGGCAGTCCGGCCTCCAGTGATGACGTTAAATCCCATGTGACCGCCGCTGCAGCCAATCACAGGCTGCAGCGGTCACATGGGCTGGAGCAGCATCCAGGGAGGCCGGACAGGACGGCGATGGAGGGACGCTTCGCCATAACAATGACCTACGTAAGTATGAGCGGTTTTTACTGCTGCTTTCCACTGCAGAAATTCCGTTCAAAAAAACGCACCTCATTGTGGTGCGGTTTTTGGGCGGAATGTACTGTGGGTTCCGGGTCGGATACTCTGCGTCTTTTTTTACGCAGCGTATCCGTCCTGTGGGAACACGGACTAAGAGTAGATTGTGTTACGATGGCTGTGCGGACCCACTGGGCCGCACCACCGTAGCGGGATAGCAGCTGGCCAACAGGATACCAAGTCAATGTCTATAGTTCGAATAAGGATACCTGTGGAATTTCAGACAGTAGCAGGATAGGCTCGGATGGGACCTTGGCAGCAGGCAGACACCAGGCGCGGTGTAACACGGAAGGCATAGCATACGGTACAACACGACTCCAACTCTCTATGGCACAAGAACAAGGTAGCACGGGATGCAGGATACAGGTAGCAGGTATGGGAACACTGGGAACTGGAAACACTAAGGGACCATTTGCAAAGACTAACATAGGTAACACAACAACGCTCAGGCAATGTAGGAAGGGGCAGGGCCCTTCTTATAGTCCAGGGTGATCATGGGCTAATTTCACATACTTTTCAGGTATGCGCGCACACTATGGGACACAGTAGAGTGAAGCAGAAGGGAGCGCTGGCGTCTCCTGAGGAGGAGATGCGGGCCAGATCCATGGCTGCGGCCGTCGGGAGGTGAGTAATCCCGATGGTCCGTGGCCATGGGCGCTACAGATTGTAAATTTAGCCCACAGGTTACCTCAGTATAATCCAGCATCGAAATCCTCCAAAGCAGTTTTGAGTTCCATAAAAAGATTTTTTTCCTTTGCATATTCAAACAGCTGTGCCCCAATTATCTCTTTTATGAGTCTATTTTTGCAACAAAAAAAAAATCTTAAATAGGTTGAAATATTTTTGCTATATTTTTATGGGTTTGCTCAATCGCTTCAGAATTTACGGCATAAATGTCTTTGAGTCGCTGAAAGAGCGAAGTAAAATGCTTCCAATGAACCTCACAGATCCGGCGTGTGCTGCTGCTATAGTCACAATGTCTCGCCAGAAGCTGTTTTTTATTTACATAGCAATTTCAAGTTCAATAAAAAGAAAAATCACCCCAAGTAAAGATGTTGATCATCCCTCGGTTTAGATAATTATCACTCGCGTTTTGCAGTAAGAAAAATGCAGTGTATAATCTTCCAATATATCTAAAGGTGTATGGCCCTTTAATCAGACATTGAAGATAGGGGTCTGACCCCACTGTTGCGGAGAACTGGGACTTCAAATACCTGTTTTTGGCCAGAAAACTCTGTCCAGTCCCTCTCAATATATATGAATAGGAGCTTCTGAGACAACAAAATGGGATCATTATGGCCCAGAATGGGGAAGAATGTGGAAGAATGAGAACTTGGGGTCCCCCATTCTCATCCATGGTGGGGGTCTTCCTCCTAGTCTTATGAGTACATACATACACAATGAGGGGCATATATCAATAGGTATATGCCAGTTTTCTGGGGTAAAACAATCGCACATTTTGGCACACACACCGAAGTTGTGCTAAAGGCTGCACTTTTCTCGTTACTTTCCGAAAGTAGCAAGTTAAAGGGGCAAGGTTTAACCAAAGGGGCATTTGCCTCCGCAATGTGAGACTTATCATAATTTACGCCAGAAATCAGGTGCAGCTCTGCATTTCTATCACACGGACAGCCAAAGATGCGCCAAATAAATTTAAAGGTGTGCACCTCTTCATGTGACTGGTGTTTGAAACAGTTTTTGGGTATTAAAAATCCACAAATTTTAGTGTCTTTTCTTTTCTCTACACTTTCCGAGAGTGTCGAAAAGGAGGCGGGGATTAGCAAAAAAGGTGGGGCCTCCGCCAGAACAACAGATTTACCATAATTTATGGCAGAAACTGGGGTAAATTATGGTGCAAATCTACACCTGCGTACAGTAGGCGTAGATTTGCATTTCTCTTAGATTTGGGTCATTTTACACCGACATAAATTATTTTAAGACTGGCATTTGAAACGCCAGTCTTAATATATTCCCCCCCAATGAAGAGAACAAAGGCAGAGATCAGCAAATTTACCAAAGCAGACATTTTTCTTACTGACTTTTTCTTTGCCACCCTTGAAGGGTCCTTATGTAATAACTCAAGATACATAGGTGGCCTGAAGCCGTAGATCTTCATTATCCTCCTTTTTCTTGTAAACAGTGTCATCACAAATTATTTTTTTATATGTTAAAGATGTTAGTGCTTTATTAAAAACGTTTATATTCATTTGTGTGTTTGTGTTTTACTTTTTCTTATTTTTACACTTTTTCTTCCCTATGGGGGCTGCCATTTTTTGTTCCATTTCTGTCTGTGTCGATTAACGACACATACAGACATGGAATACGGCAGCCACAGTCCCATAGGGACTGCGAACGGCTCCCGTCCCATTGACTTCAGTGTACGGCGTCTGTGTGGGAACTGCGCATGCGCCGCTCCCACACAGTCCAATTCGAAATTGGCGCCGTCCGGCACCATTTTCCTGTGGACCGAAAGTCGCGGCCGGACAGTAATATTACTACTTCCGGTCGCGGCTTCCGGATTTGTGCACTTGGACCAGCGGCAGCAAACGGAGCGGACGGGCCGGAGGGAGCCGCGGCGGCAGGAGCAGGTAAGAGATTTCAATGTATGTTCGTGTTTGTGTGTGTTTACTACTGTATGTAAACCTACTACACTGTGTGTTAGCTCAAAAAATGGCGACACACAGTGTAGTAGGTTACACCGTTCAAACCCCTCGTTTATCCCGGCACTAGCCAGGATAAAGGAGGGGGGGATGCTGAGAGCTCACTAGAGCGAGGGCTTTTAACCCTATGTTGCACTGCTGCAATTTTGGGAATAGCTCCATCTAGTGACCAAAAATGGGTAGTATTATAAATTTGAATTAATTTATAATATTTCCTGACTATTTCCTGACTCGTGAAAAAAATAAAAAAAATTTGAACAATGTTTAATCACCCACACACTAAATGTTTAATTTTTTAAAAAAAAACATGTTTTTCTAGCAACACATTCCCTTTAAGGCAATGCTTCATATTCACTAAAAGAAAACATATTCATCAGGGACCAAGAAACTGAGTTCTCTACAACTTCTACAAGTTCAGGACTAATGACTGTTCCCAACACCCACGCAGCCGGAAAGATTAGGACAAAATAAAACAATTTCAAGAATAAAATTCCCATGGTCTGACTCAGGAGCACTCTCCAATTTTGCTGTTCTTTGATTTGGCCTCTGTCCCGTTAACGTCATACAGTACCATAAGGACCCGGTTACAAAACATTTCAGCTTTTAATTACACGGATTAACTGCAAAGTGTTTTTTGCTAATCCCGGGTCTCTGATTGGGTAAGTACTCGTCTTTTATCATACAAATGAGTCTATTTAGTAATTAAACAAACTCGACATGTAAATCTACATGGACCAAAAATATAGTTATATTAATATAAAAGGTTCAAAATGTACTGAATTCAGTGTTCTCCTTCCTGTAGCTCTCAAGCTATTGCAAAACTACAACTCTCATCATGTCTGGTTTAAAAATTCCTCTTTCAAGTACTGAGAGGGGCTTTCCAGTTCAGGACCCTCATCTATTTAACAGAACAGAGATGATTTCTATGAATTGATTTCATGACTACTGTGTAATGCTTCATTTCCCCTGTAGGGGAGCTGCAGGAGAATTGAACACTTGCTCTCCGGTTTCCTCACAGATTACAGCTGAGCACTGTAGTCCCAGCAGCAGGACACTGTGTGATCAGTTTATCATTGACAAATCCTTCTAACAAAAGAGATTATCCATAGCAGACAAATCCATTAATGTAAAGAAAGAAGTCTTCAATCTTCCTTGCGCCTCCTCATCCACCACTTAATGTCATTTAACCATTTTAAAGAGTTGTCCGTTTTAGACAATCCATTTTTGTATGAAGTCTACTTTGAAAATAAGCTGACTACAAGGTGTCTCACTGCTGAAATACCCAATGATCAGCTGTCATTTTTTGGAAACTTGGCAGTAACTGTTTTATTCCCCTGCAGCACCCCCACAGGGGAAATGGAGTATTACACAATTCTCATTGAAATGAATAGGCTGTCCGTGTACTGCTTAGTTGTGCTGGGTCCTCCAACATTGAGAGACCCTCTTTGTAGTTGTTCTTCACTCTGACCGATAGATGAACGGAGGACCTCCTTAATGGGATCAGAACCTACAAGAAGGATTCCAATAAGTAATATTTTTTTGTTGTATAGTTTAATATTGCAGTCACATGGAAACTTCTAGAATTTGATACGTTCTTTTTAAACATAGTATTGATTCTAAATCAAATTTCTCAGTGCAGAAAGTTTTAGGCTTTAATGCAGAGAATTTAGAGTAAAGTTAAATACAATACAGAAAAAAATCTCATTTTGTAAACCCTGTGACTTTCACCTAGCCGCTTATCTGTGAAGTTTGGGGGTAAAACCTTCAGAGCTGGTTTACCGACTGCTTTGTGAAACGGTAAGAATGACACCTGGAGTAACCTTGAGAGACGCGCCTCAGAACGCCTATTAACTCAGCCAACAGCATCGTAATGCTTCTCTCTGATCGCACGTCTTCAATGCATGAGAAAAGAAAATGTGCTGTCAATAAAGTGTTGATTTCCCCATGGAAATTAAAAAATATATATATATGAAATGTATTGTAGAACGTTCCCTTGTATTTATCATCATTTATCTCAAGAAAAAATATATAATCATTAAGAAAATGTTCAAATTGATATTACATTTTGAGATCTAATTAGCGACAGGTAGGTTTTATTGAGTAACATGGAACAAAAAACTCATCAAAAATCCAAAATTATTTTTTCTAAATATTTTTCCCCCTTAGGCAGCTGTAAATGTGAACTAGATGTAGTGCAGCTCCCTCTGCTGGCTTCCGTGAGTCCCAGTTCACACTTGTGTATGTGTCGTACAACAGACCCTATTGACGTAAATTTCCTCACTCCATGCTTACTGAGTGGGCGGGCTCATATTGGTGGGATGTAAGAGCAGCGCTTTGTGCTTGCAGCCTATCATATGTCTCCATCCTGCTGCTCCCTTTATGCTGTTTTAATTGAGTTAGAAGCTGCAGCTGCATCCCCCTCCTCTCCCCTTCCTTCCACTTACTGCATTACAGCAGAGAAAATTTTGGCTGGTTACTGATCAAGCCGGGAAAGGGGAATTATGGGCTGCAAGGGAAGGCGAGTAAGATGCCACTTTCCTCCAACTACCCTCAGCTGGTTTATGTAATTGCATCTATGACCATGCTCAACAGGTTATTTCTGTTTGCATTAAGCCAATCAGATGTTTCCCCCTCTCATCTTCATGCTATTGCAGTGGGACATTAAAGGTACCTATATCCAGATGAACATCGTCCAAATCCGCCGATTGCTGCATGATCGGAAGACCATCTAATGTGTAAGGGGTGTCCCAACTCTCCCTGATGGCAGATGTCTAGAGAAAGAAGGATCGGGCATGATGGATTTCAACATGCCTGGTCCTTTGTTCTTACGAGATATAAGCCACCACCAGGGTTGTCGGGCAGCGGCTTATTACCCTATCCCCATTGAGAACACATGCCTGCTCAGCTGAGCCAAGCAAGCATGTGTATGGAGGGGTCACGAGGAATAGGTGTCAGACGAACGAGTCTTGGGCAACAGCTAACAAAGGTGAATGGCCACATTGAGAAGAGTAAGAAAATGCGCCTGCATATCCCTCCTCCCTCCCTCCCTCCTCTCACCTCCTCCCTGTGTGATATTTACTGTATTACTCCTAATAGATATTTGGGGGACTGTAGGTAAGTAAAGGGTGAATACAGGCTGCTAGAATGGGAAGAAGATGCCATTTTCCTCTCATAGGATATACTTCAAAGTTTCATATTTTTAAATAAACTACTGAGTTATACCGGAGCCGGTACGCTGCTCCAGGTTCATTGCATGCTAACGCTAATAGCACCATGATTGACACTGCAGTCACCGGGAAAATCAAGTCTTATTATTGTACACAAGCCCTAATGTCTTCTCACTTTATACTTTTACATTGGCCTTTGTAGAACCAGCTGATAAATCAACACACTATCCATTATTAAATGCTTCATTATCCCCGTAATAGGATTCATTCTCATGCAAGGCATGGAGGGTAACTTAGAAATATTCCACATCAACATGATATATGAACTGGCCACTGGAGTTCAATTGGGCGGAAAGGTCAATGAGATGCGTCCAATCATGCTAATTCCAATTTTTTAAGACAGACACTGACATCCGAAAAATGATTCCTAATGTAATGCTGACTTACCATCTTAAAGAGCAACTCCGCAATTTATACTAACATCCACCATGCAGCAATCCTTCCATAGTTGAGATGCTTTATATTAATAGGTTATGCTCAACATCTTCCACTCATTTTGAATTTGTCTTCCCATCATGCCTCAGAATGGAGAACAGATCTCATATTTTCTGTGAGGAGCCTTCTATCTGCTCATTGCTGCCCCCTACTGTGCATAAAGGGACTAAAGGACATGTACCTTAAATCAAGGTCATCTGAATGATATCCTTAAAGGATTAATGCAGTGGGCGGCCCCTAAATAGTCCCTCCCTGGAGGAGCTGCTTCCACCTACTTTAATATTTAGCCAAATGGGTCCTGCACTTTGTGGTAATACCTCTATATATATATCCCTGCTCTCAGCAAATCAGTAGTCATATTAATTTTATAGGTTCTATAAAGACCTGAAGGACCAATTTTTTTTAAAGGGTTTAACCGCTTTGAACAATCACTACTTGTTAGAATAGGATGATCACAAGGAGTCCCCCGTGCGGGGAACCCCAGCGATCAGATGTAATCTGTGGCGAAATCTGGTAGTGTTTAATTTCCCTGCAGCGCCACCACAGGGGAAATTAAGCATTACACATTTCTCATTCATATCAATGTGTTGTCTGTGTAATGCAGGACAGAACAGGTCCTCCAGAGCGAGCAACACTTCATGTAACCGCTCTCCACTCTGGCCAAGAAATAAAGATCCTAAACATAGGACTCCCCTCTATTAACTCATAATGTACTATTAGGGTATAGGAAAATTGGTTTTCTAAAGTAGATAATCCCTTTCAGAAAGTGGTACTAGTCAGCGGCCCCCGGGACCGCAGGTCAAGAGGTTGCAGTAGGTGTATTTTAGTGCCCTCACCTACCCATTGCTTAAAATGCACAGTTTTTTCATACACTTGAAATCATCTTAAAGGGGTTGTCTGGTTTAGGAAATACAGATCTGAATATTATTTATATTCTAAAATAATAGAGGATGGTTCTCTGTTCAGGACCTTCATCTCTCAGTCAGGGCAGAGAGCAGCTATAAAGAGTGTCCCTTGCTCTGGAGGACTGCAGATAGCCATGAATTACACAGGGAACTGTAATACTTCATTTTCCCTGCGGTGGCACTGCAGGAAAATTGAACACTTGCTAAATCTTCTACAGATTACAGCTGATCACTGGGAGTCTAAGCAGCACAACACCCAGCTTGTTGTTGAAGGACCATTGTAAGGAAAATTAACTTTGCAAAGCCGAAAACCTCTTCATAGTTATCCATAAAGCCAGCATTCCTTTTAATGTCCATTTTAAAATGAACCTCCACCTTTATCAACATTGGCTCCATGTAAAGTAAAACTTCTTTGTAACAAATCTTCATTATCTCTTTTGCATCTTCCACTATTTTCAGTTTGTTTTTGTTCTTTTTGTTACATAGAAACCATCAACAATCTTCCACGGACAGGTCTTATTATACTTTTAATAAACGAATGTGACCCAAAACCCATTTAGAAAAGTGCCCCTCAGAGTATCATATAGTAAGATTAATAATGTCCTTTAGCAGCGGCTAGCCTGCTTGTTGACGGTTTCCAGGGCATGTATTTTTACACTACATATAGTAAATAAATAAAAATGAGGCAGAAAATGGTTTTATATTTGTTGACTAAGAAGCAAATGTGGAGCTTTCGGTAAACCACGCTAGAAATAAACAGCCGATGAAATCATCAGCTTGTATGTGAGCGTTGTGACAATGCACTTTGTTCTCGTGTCATTAGGAATGCTCGATCAGACAGACAACGAGCTATTTGCATTGCAGATGACAATGATGTTACTGTAACAATCTTTAATGTGGAACCATGGAAACGGCTGCGTGAGTTGCTGCTGTATTGTGTTATCACTGTGTGTTGTGTACATCCAACGAGGCTGCTGGAATATTGTACTCTCTGGACAGATACATTGTCTGCCTGCACAATACGGAGCTAGGATAATGTGGATACTATGTATCGTAATGAACAATGCAGCCTCAAAGCTCAGATAAGTGGATTGTTAATACATTCAGATAGCGGTCACGCACGCAAGGGGTTTGTTTATTGTATATTATGTTTGGTGACAACCTCATCCTCCCTATGTCTTAGAGCCGGGGTGGGGAACCTGCCAAGGACCATTTGGTTTTTATAACATCATTCACGGGCCATACAAAATTATCAACTTAAAAATGTGCCTGCTATAGTTGGTCAAACATTGAATTATCTCCCCCCTAATGTGATGGCGGGAACTGCTTCTCTGTGGTGAGGGGTGTGATGTTCGCCAGTATTGATGATGTTGCTCCTGCGTCCGTCAGTCTGGAGCGCAGTCGTCTCTTTACAATGGTAAGATTCTGAAAGAACGGCTCTCAGCAGTAAGTTGTTCTGATTTACTTAAAGGGGTTTTCCCATCAGGGACTTTTATGACATATCCATTGGATATGTCATAATTGTCAGATAGATGCAGGTCCCACTTCTGGGACCTGCACCTATCTCTAGAACGGGGCCCCCTAAACCCTGTTCTACCTCTCTGTGTTCCGGCTGATGTCTGACCATGAAGAAGAAAACAGCGTTGCTCGTTGAGCTGCGCTGTTTCCATAACTCCCATAGTAGTGAATGGCAGTTACGGAAGCAGCGTAGCATGCGAGCTGCGCTATTTCCATAACTGCTATTCAGTTCTATGGGACCCCTTTAAGTCACCTGACCTCACTTCATACGTGTAGGACAGGTCCTATGTCTACACTACAGCTAAATTTCTACATTTTAGGTCAGGAGCAGGAGGAGGGCAGATGGAGCCAAGTACTGTCATTCACTGGTAGTGAATGAAGATGCGCTGGTCTGAGTGAGGCCGGTGCGTGCCGGCCTGGGAGTGGACCTCACATCAGGTGACTCAGGTCAGGTGACTGGACTGGTCCCCTCCCGGGCCAGCACGCCCCGGCCTCACTCAGACTGCCGCGCTCCTGCTCCTAAATGTGAGTCAGTAGGGTGGACGGAGCCAAGGAGGGAATGACACAGCGGCGGCTGCGGTCAGAATTAGGTTGATGCATGCTGTAACAGGAGTGAACCAGTCCAGTCACCTGACCTTACGTCATTGACGTGAGGTCAGATAACTCAGGTCAGATGACTGGACTGTGCCGGCCTGGGAGTGCACCAGTCCGGTTACCTGACCTGAGTAACCTGACCTCACGTAACTGAAGTAAGGTCAGGTGACTCAGGTCAGGTGACCGGACTGGTTCACTCTCGGGCCGGCACTCAACGACCTCACTCAGACCGCCGCAGCCATACTTGGCTCAGTCGCGAATGACGTATCGGCAGCACAATCTGTGTGAGATCTTTGAGGAATATTTCGTACAGATGGTTCTCTAGAGCTATCTACTCTGACTAATAGGAGTGGTGTCTGAAAGCGGGACCTCCGCATAGGATGTCCATGTGGCCTATTAGACAGGGGTTGTCCTGATGGGACCATCCATTTAAAAAGCTATTCCAGTTTAAATTATTTATCATCTGTTCACTGAATAGGTGATAATTGTTAGCTCGTGGAGGTCTAGTTGCCGGGACCCCCACCAATCGCTAGAACAGAAGCAAGGTAAAGTCACGATGCCACTCCATTCAGACTATACGGAAGTGATAGACACAGCTGACTGCTGTCTGCACAGACATTGAACAAGCAGGGAATACTCGAAGATTTCAGCCCTGAAACCTTCGGAATTGTGCATAAATTTCTAGAATATAGTATAATACAGGATGTAACTCAGGATCCGTACAGGATAAGTAATGTAATGTATGTACACAGTGACTCCACCAGCAGAATAGTGAGTGCAGCTCTGGAGTATAATACAGGATGTAACTCAGGATCAGTACAGGATAAGTAATGTAATGTATGTACACAGTGACTCCACCAGCAGAATAGTGAGTGCAGCTCTGGAGTATAATACAGGATGTAACTCAGGATCAGTACAGGATAAGTAATGTAATGTATGTATACAGTGACTCCACCAGCAGAATAGTGAGCGCAGAGCTGGAGTATAATACAGGATGTAACTCAGGATCAGTACAGGATAAGTAATGTAATGTATGTACACAGTGACTCCACCAGCAGAATAGTGAGCGCAGCGCTGGAGTATAATACAGGATATAACTCAGGACCAGTACAGGATAAGTAATGTAATGTATGTACACAGTGACTCCTCCAGCAGAATAGTGAGTGCAGCTCTGGAGTATAATACAGGATGTAACTCAGGACCAGTACAGGATAAGTAATGTAATGTATGTACACAGTGACTCCTCCAGCAGAATAGTGAGTGCAGCTCTGGAGTATAATACAGGATGTAACTCAGGATCCGTACAGGATAAGTAATGTAATGTATGCACACAGTGACTCCAGCAGCAGAATAGGGAGTACAGCTCTGGAGTATAATACAGGATAACTCAGGATCAGTACAGGATAAGTAATGTAATGTATGTACAAAGTGACTCCACCAGCAGAATAGCAAGTGCAGCTCTGGAGTATAATACAGGATGTAACTCAGGATCAGTACAGGAGAAGTAATGTAATGTATGTACACAGTGACTCCACCAACAGAATAGTGAGTGCAGCTCTGGAGTGTAATACAGGATGTAACTCAGGATCAGTACAGGAGAAGTAATGTAATGTATGTACACAGTGACTCCGCCAGCAGAATAGTGAGTGCCGCTCTGGAGTATAATACAGGATATAACTCAGGATCGGTGCAAAATAAATAATGTAATGTATTTAAATAGTAACTCAAATTTTTGTGTAGATTAATTGAAACTACACTTCAAATTGGATCTGCTGACAGGAACGTAACGATAGGGGTTGCAGAGGTAGCAGATGCACCCAGGCCCTGGTGCCTGAGGGGGCCCAAAGGCCGCTGCCACATAAGAAGACACCAATATTATATTACATGATGACAGGAGAGAAGATATTTTTGTAGTAGCATTAATACTGAAAAAAAACATTACAGCAGGCAAGCGATCAAGTCAGCAATCGGATGTGTTACTTGAAGCTTCTGGACCCCAATGCTAAATCTGGGCCCCCAGATACTGTGTGCCATTTATGACTTCCTGCTCCCCATCCTCCTCTTCTCAAGGTAAACTTTTCAATGAAGTGTGTGCATCATCATCATCATCATCACCGGACTCCATTATAACAAGCTCTTTATGGAACACATATAATGCCCTGTTTTTCTTTGCATCCTGTTTTGTGGCCACTGTAAGGAATAAATCTATTTGTTGCCTGTTTACTGGTGGAGCAGATGAATGCAGCCGGCCTGCTATTTACTGCATTCTGCTCTAATTAAATAAGTTCATTAAAAAGCACTCACGTTAATTCTGAACCGGTAAAGTTTATGTTAATTTCTCTACTTAGTGACAATGGAGGTGGATATAGCGATTATTTATCACAGTGGACTCTGCCTGTCAACCTAAGAGGGGGAAAAACAAGCAAAGAAAGCAAACAAAAGTCTGAGTCAGTCCTCAAGTTATACTGCGGTGAAGTTAAAGGGGAAGTTCACCAACGCTCAGACTTATATATTAGGAAATTGTGCTTATAAGAATAGTGTAATATTTGTATTACCTAAAACTTTTTCTGTATCAGAGAGGAAGCAGGCATGGGGAAATCGAAGTCCTGCAGCAGCTCTTCCTGTTACTCCTCAGCACATCATAGTTCTATTAATTCCCTGCAGCGGCAGCATTTATTCTTGTTGCTCCTCAGTACATAAAAGTCTAAATTATTCCCTGCAGCAGCTCTTCCTGATGATCTTCAGCACACTACAGTTCCATTTATTCCCCGCAGCAGTTTTTCTTTGACACTCAGCACATTGTAGTTTCATTGACTCCCTGCAGCAGCTTTTCCTGATGCTCCTCACAAAATTATAGTCCCAATGATACCCTGCAGCAGCCTTTCCTGAAACTCCTCAGCAAATTATAGTCCCAATGATACCCTGCAGCAGCCTTTCCTGATACTCCTCAGCAAATTATAGTCCCAATGATACCCTGCAGCAGCCTTTCCTGATACTCCTCAGCAAATTATATTCCCAATGATACCTTGCAGCAGCCTTTCCTGATACTCCACAGCAAATTATAGTCCCAATGATTCCCTGCAGCAGCCATTCCTGATGCTCCTCAGCACATTATAGTCCCAGTGATATCCTGCAGCAGTTTTTTCTAATGCTCCTCAGCAAATTATAGTCCCAAAGATTTCCTGCAGCAGCCTTTCCTGATGCTCCTCAGCACATTATAGTTCTATTCATTCCTATGGCAATGGCATCAAACAGAATGGGTATGCTGATCAAAAGAGAACCCAGTGTCCCCCTCATTCAAGAGATCAATGGGAGTCCCAGTTGACTAAAACCCATCCATGTAATCTTCTGACATATCACGATGGGTTAAAAAGAAATTATAATATTCATCTATGACACCAGCTACCTCTGCACCCCCTAAAGCTACACCCCTGGCCACTACTATTACAACTGGTGATATAAATAATTGATCCAAGGATTTTAAGTGAATATCCAAACTTGTTTTCCTTAGTATATGTGATGTATTTAGATCATTAGATCTTCTGCTCCTCACTGATGGTTTGGTTGCTTGATAATCATTCAATCCTTACTGTAATAGAAGTTTTTCATTCCTTCATTTGACTTCTTTCTGAACTTCTAGGTTTGTGTTATAGAAAGCAGTTGATCTAAACAATCAAAGCTGCAGTATAAAGCATGGTGGAGGAGAGAACAGCCGCTGTAGCTTGCGGTTCTGTGATGAGTTAAGTTTTGGTGCAGAAAATCTGCATGGGGGTGACTTGGAGCAAGATCTGGATGTTGCAGCTGTAATATGGATGCTAAAATTCAGTTTAACTATGATTTTGCAAACTCCGTCCAGGTTCTTTTAAAATATTTTTATAAGAATATTCCTCTTTTTTTCTTGTTTATATTGTTGCGATTAACTGTAATTAAGAGCAAACATTTTATAACAACTTTTATGATTTCCCAGCTAATATTTAATAACCGCTAATGAGGTTAAATAGTCAACGGAATACAACGAATACAAAGAAACGTTCATTAAAGTACAACATAATTGTGAGAGAAGTTCATTTTTTTCTTTAAATACTGCTTAGTTTTCTCTTTTTTATTCAACTTAATTACAGTCCAAAGGACTTAAAAAAATATAGGTTTGTAAACATCTAATTAAGTCATTTGTCATGCACCAGTTTGTGATTATCCCTTGTAAAGCAGATGGTTCTGAACGCGATGTAATGTAATTGAGAATGAATGATAAGCGATGACACCAAGAAGCCACTTCCTCTCCTCTAAGGGGTTTTCCAGACATAAACCTTGATGGCCCATCCTAAGGACCCCTAGGACACCCACAGATTAGCAAAATATTTATCCAGGTGAGTAATGTAGATCAGCCCCATTCAACTGTTTAGATAAACATGGAAGAGGCACAATTCTCACATGTGCCCCACAACCCCTTCGTAATGCTGATCAGTGGGGGTTCATGGTCTGTACCCCCACTGATCACACATTGATGGCTAATCACTTTGCTATAAAGTCTATGTTCAACTTTAGATGCTTTTTTTTTTTTTTACAACATACTAATATAATAAATATACATAAAAAATGAAATAAATGTACAAATTCATTAGATTACTTATCTGAGTTGCAACCTGTCTTATACTCCAGAGCTGAACTCGCTATTCTGCTGGTGGGGTCACAGTGTACATACATTACATTACTTATCCTGTACGGATCCTGAGGTACATCCTGTATTATACTCCAGAGCTGCACTCACTATTCTGCTGGTGGAGTCACTGTGTACATACATTACATTACTTATCCTGTACTGATGCTGAGTTACATCCTGTATTATACTCTAGAGCTGCACTCACTATTCTGCTGGTGGAGTCACTGTACAAACATTACATTACTTATCCTGTACTGATCCTGAGTTATATCCTGTATTATACTCCAGAGCTGCACTCTCTATTCTGCTGGTGGGGTCACTGTGTACATACATTACATTACTTATCCTGTACTGATCCGGAGTTATATCCTGTATTATACTCCAGAGCTGCACTCACTATTCTGCTGCTGGAGTCACTGTGTACATACATTACATTACTTATCCTGTGCTGATCCTGAGTTATATCCTGTATTATACTCCAGAGCTGTACTCACTATTCTGCTGGTGGAGTCACTGTGTACATACATGACATTACTTATCCTGTACTGGTCCTGACTTATATCCTGTATCATACTCCAGAGCTGCACTCACTATTCTGCTGGTGGAGTCAGTGTGTACATACATTACATTACTTAATACTCATGTATTAATAATGTCTTTGGCATCTCCTTTGTCTGACAATATACATTTTGCTAAATAATTGCACATGCCTCATATTGCTGTACTATATTGTCTCCCACGAGATTATCATCCTTGTTAAATAATGGATCTTATTCACATCCATCTTTTCCTTTTTCCTCTCCTTCATCCATTAGGCTACGTTCACATCTGGTTGGGGTCCCGTTCTGGTGTTCCATCAGAGGTTTCCGTCAGAACGGGACCTTGAACAGACACAAACTGACAATGATTGAAACCAGAGGTTTCCGTTTCCATCATGATCCGTTTCCATCATGATCCGGTGCCTATGGTTCCAGTTTGTGTCTGTTGTGCACCAGACCCGTCGTTTTGCCGGAAGCAATAGCATAGTCGACTACGCTATTGCTTCTCTATTGCTTCCGGCAAAACGACGGATCCGGTGCACAACAGGCACAAACGGGAACCATGGGCACCGGCTCCGTCACCATTGAAATCAATGGTGATGGAAACGGAAACCTCTAGTATCCATCGGTGTCAGTTTGTGTCTGGTCAGGGTCCCGTTCTGACGGAAACCTCTGATGGAACATCAAAACGGGACCCCAACGCAGATGTGAACGAAGCTGTAATAATGGCTGCGACAGATGCACCATCATTTGGTTGCCATTCCAAGTATTCGAGCGTTTTGCATGATATATTTTTTCAGACTTTTTTCTAAGTCCCTTGACATGCCCAGCAGCACTGATATTTCACTTCGTCTCGGTATCTATTAGTACATTTCTAGGTTTTTTTTCTAAGTCCCTTGACATGCTCAGTAGCACTGATATTTTACTTAGTTTTGGTATCTGTCTATGGCATTAGTGCGCAGGTGTGGGCACCTGCTTGTGATTGGCCGTGTAGCATTGCCTTACTATTGGCCACATATCAAGTCTATCTGGCAGGGAGGAGGATCCTTAGGGTGAATACACGCAGTCATTGGCTAGACATAGCCACACACCTGTTCTCGTTCTAGTGGAAGTCCATAAAGAGCCTGTTTTGTTTGGAGCGTGCCACTATATGCCCCTAAAACCCCTGAGGACGCTGCATCTGTGGCGAAACATGTCAGGCCGGCTAACCTAGTCTTTTAGCGCAATGTTAACTGGAGCTGGTCCTTCATATAATTGATTGTAGCTAGCAGTTATACTCAGTGTCAACTTTGCATTGGGTTGTATTTCTCATGTTCTATAGACATATTTATGTCTGCAAATTGCATGTGCCAGTTCACATTGTAGTTTTACATTTTCATGTTGTTTGTCCCTAATTTATTAAAGGTATTTAATTTATTCTACTAATAGAGTAAATAGTTGGGAAAAAAATGGGTTCCTATTGCCTTGGGAATTTTTTTATATATCCAAGAGCTGCACTCACTATTCTGCTGGTGGAGTTATGGTATGTTCACACGCGGAAACAAAAGCGGCTGTAAAATATGGAGCTCTCTGATTTTAAGCCGTTTTTCAAGCATCAAACTTTTTATGATACGTTTTTTGCGGCTGTTTATGGAAATGTTTTTCTATTGTCCCAATGAAAAACTGCTCAAGAAAACCGTTTTCCCCATTGAAATCAATGGGCAGATGTTTGGAGACATTCAGCTTCCATATTCTCAGCCCTTTTTTTCAGGGTGTTTGCGGCCCGAAAAATGGCTGAAAATAAGCTGTGTGAACATAGCCTCACAATGTACATACATTACAATATTAATCCTGTACTGATCCTAAGTCACAGCCTGTATTATACTCCAGAGCTGCACTCACTATTCTGCTCGTGGAGTCACTGTGTACATACATTACATTACTTATCCTGTACTGATCCTGAGTTATATCCTGTATTATACTCCAGAGCTGCACTCGCTATTCTGCTGGTGGAGTCACTGTGTACATACATTACATTACTTATCCTGTACTGATCCTGAGTTACATCCTGTATTATACTCCAGAGCTGCACTCACTGTTTTGCTGGTGGAGTCACTGTGTACATACATTACATTACTTATCCTGTACTGATCCTGAGTTACAGCCTGTATTATACTCCAGACCTGCACTCACTATTCTGCTGGTGGAGTTACTGTGTACATACATAACATTACTTATCCTGTACTGATCCTGAGGTACATGCTGTATTATACTCCAGAGCAGTACTCAGTATTCTGCTGGTGGAGTCACTGTGTACATACATTACATTACTTATCCTGTACTGATCCCGAGTTAGATCCTGTATGATACTCTAGAGCTGCACTCACTATTCTGCTGGTGGAGTTACTGTGTACATACATTACATTACTTATCCTGTACTGATCCTGAGTTACATCCTGTATTAAACTCCAGAGCTGCACTCGATATTCTGCTCGTGGAGTCACTGTGTACATGCATTACATTACTTATCCTTTACTGATCCTGAGTTACATCCTGTATTATACTCCAGAGCTGCACTCACTGTTCTGCTGGTGGAGTCACTGTGTACATACATTACATTACTTATCCTGTACTGATCCTGAGTTACAGCCTGTATTATACTCCAGACCTGCACTCACTATTCTGCTGGTGGAGTTACTGTGTACATGCATTACATTACTTATCCTTTACTGATCCTGAGGTACATCCTGTATTATACTCCAGAGCAGTACTCACTATTCTGCTGGTGGAGTCACTGTGTACATACATGAAATTACTTATCCTGTACTGATCCTGAGTTAGATCCTGTATTATACTTTAGAGCTGCACTCACTATTCTGCTGGTGGAGTCACTGTGTACATACATTACATTATTTATCCTGTACTGATCCTGAGTTACATCTTGTATTAAACTCCAGAGCTGCACTCACTATTCTGCTGGTGGAGTCATTGTGTACATACATTACATATATATATCCTGTACTGATCATGGGTTATATCCTTTATTATACTCCAGAGCTGTACTCACTATTCCGCTGGTGGAGTCCCTGTGTACACTACATTACTTATCCTGTACTGATCCTGAGTCACAGCCTATATTATACTCCAGAGCTGCACTCACTATTCTGCTGGTGGAGTCACTGTGTACATACATTACATTATTTATCCTGTACTGATCCTGAGTTACATCTTGTATTATACTCCAGAGCTGCACTCACTATTCTGCTGGTGGAGTCACTGTGTACATACATTACATATTTATCCTGTACTGATCATGAGTTACATCCTGTATTTTACTCCAGAGCTGTACTCACTATTCCGCTGGTGGAGTCGCTGTGTACATTACATTACTTATCCTGTACTGATCCTGAGTCACAGCCTATATTAAACTCCAGAGCTGCACTCACTATTCTGCTGGTGGACTCACTGGGTACATACATTACATTACTTATCCTGTACTGATCCTGAGTTACAGCCTGTATTATACTCCAGAGCTGCACTAACGAATCTGCTGGGGGAGTCACTCTGTGCATTACATTACTTATCCTATACCGATCATGAGTAGTTACAGCCTGTATTACACTCCAGAGCTGCACTCACTATTCTGCTGGTGGAGTTACAGTGTACATACAGTACATTGCAATACTAATCCTGTACTGATCCTTACTTACAGCCTGTATTATACTCGAGAGCTGCACTCACTATTCTGCTGGTGCAGTCACTGTGTTCATACATTACTTATCCTGTACTAATCCTGAGTCACAGTCAGTCATACTCCAGAGCTGCACTCAGTATTCTGCTGGTGGAGTAACTGTGTACATACATTACATTACTGATACAGCCTGTGTTATGCTCCAGAGGTGCACTCACTGTTCTGCCTGTGTAGTCACTGTGTACATACATTACATTACTTAACCTGTACTGATCCTTTGTTATACTCCAGAGCTGTAGTTTTACAATTCTTAAGGCTTCAGAAATATCCTAATATCCCATACTTGTTAATTGTCAGCACAGAGCTTGCTTCTACTTTCTGCCTTGATGGGAAATCTAATACCTACTTATAAAAGAGAAGGTTCCCACCTAGATTGGTGATCAGGAACTATCATAGGGAAGCGGTAGTTTCATAGCAAAAATCTAAATGCAGCCCATATAATAGCCTTGTTTCACACCACTCCATCACATGCTAGTATAAAATTGTGCTTTCCTCCCTTCCACCCCTTGTGAAAGAAGTGAGAAGTGACGCCTCAGGCAGTGGTCCCCTCACTATCAATGTGGTAAAAGTGGAATGGGGTCTTGTGCTGGTTCACACCAATCATGGCTAAAAGGGGTTGTGCCTGTTTGTGACACAATAGGAGCTGTAGGGAAAGCGGAAGGGTGTTATTCCTTAATTCATTAAAATGCATGTACGTACCGTACACTTTCATATAATGCAGAGCTCCATATCTCCTGCATAGGTGTAGAGTTAATTGATGAAATCATGGCTTCCTGCAGCCACCACTAGGGGGAGCTAAGGAGCTCACTGCATACTGTAGTATTATTATTATTATTATTATTATTTTTATTATTATTAAGTTTAATGTCTACCTTGCCTGCAGTAAACTACTTAGCTCCCTCAATTTTTTGTTGCATGTCTAATAATAAGGAGACCCCTAAATCATTTATGGGGGTTCAAGCCCTGCAGATGCAAAGTTTTCCATGCTGCTTACAAAAAGCGGGAAACTTTATTTTTTTTTTATTTTTTGTTTGCTGTACACCATTGGAATTGATTGATAGACAAACGTTGAATTATTTTTTTTCAAAACACAGAACGCAGTGAAAAGAAGAAACAATTTATGGAAAACCGTCACCATGTGACTATAAAAGACTGATTAATGCCGCCCATAGCATTTCTTGTTTTGCTCTCTGCTCCACAGGTTTGCTGGATACTAAATTTATCAACAGCTGCATATTTCCATTCGAGAGATTTGCATTTTAGTTCCCTCTATATATAATCTTTATTTTTTATAAAAAGACAAAATTTTGCAATGGTGAACGAGTCAGAATTTACTCAGGATCATTAGTCCTTTCCCCTGTGGAGTCAAAAGCCAATTATTCATAAGCAGCAGTTGTCAATAATTTTCAGATTCCTATTTAAGATTGGTTGAAAATGTTTTTGTAATTTAAAATTAGTGTTCATTTGCATAATGTCGATTTTGTCGATTTTGCTGTATGATAGATAGATAGATAGATAGATAGATAGATAGATAGATAGATAGATAGATAGATAGATAGATAGATAGATAGATAGATAGATAGATAGATAGATAGATAGATAGAAAGATAGAAAGATACATAGATAGATAGAGGTGGGTGTTTGTGCAGCGTAGGGACCCACCTTATAGAGGTCGCCTTGTCGTGGCAGGTGGGCTCACACAATTTGATTCAGCAGCAATGCATATTTATTTAGTTATAGTGTTTAGGTGACATTAGTGTTCGCAGAGTGCTGTCGCCATTTTTGTTTATTAGAAAGATATATATGAGATAGATAGATAGATAGATTAGATAGATAGATAGATAGATAGATAGATAGATAGATAGATAGATAGATAGATAGATAGATAGATAGATAGATAGATAGATAGATAGATAGATAGATAGATAGATAGATAGATACTTCCTTCTCCACATGTAATACATCCACTGCTATTACCTGACGAGGATTAATATGTTGATACGTGGGAGTGATCCTGGTCATTGTGTCATTTTACGTGGTCCTTAGAGACATAGGTAGATTCAGTTTGCCCCCCCCCCCCCCTCCCTGTCTTAACTCTGTGGGAGCTAACCACTACCACAAAGGCCCTTTTACCCTCGGCTGTGGATTCAGCAGAACTACGCAGCACCTATGGCACCTCCATGGGTCCTGGCGGTTCTAAACCACTACCATCCGCGAACCCCAATTCCACCTTTCGGGAGTGGCCTCAAATGACACAGAGCGGTCACACCTTCGCTTGCAACACTGTAGGGCTTAGTGCTTAGCGTATAGTCCATATACAATCCCACTATTTGCCCTGGCAAGGCTCTGGGCAAGTGCTACACTTTTTTGGACACATTCGCCACTGATATAAACTTATATGCAGAATGATAACGCAACTGTCAGAATAATGAACAACTTCCAATGATAGATAGGTCAATCCTGTACTCAACTCTGCTGGGGTGATCAGACGCACAGGCGGACCGTGTCATCGACTATCAGTGAGCTGCTAACCACATGCTCTCAATGACGGCAACAGGCTTCCCTAGCTTTCTTCTCCATCTCAGCCTATGTAAAATAAAGGGTCTACAGGGGGTTCTCTTGGATACACTTCCTCTGCGGGGAAAACTACTCTGCCAGAAGCCACCAACAACAGTACCTCCAAGCACACCATGTGGCACAAGCCACCAACAATCCCTGAACTCCCCCCTCCATTATAAATATTTCTCCCTCTCCCTTCTGCCTCCCTCCATAGGACATAATGCTCTCCAGCATCGTTCCATAGAGGCAAACCTCCACCACATTAGGCAGAGTCGCTGAAATTGTGGCACGCGGCGTTCGTCCACTGCTATGACGACACAAACGCTCCTTGGAGCAGGAGTTAACCATTTCCTAGTCTGAGTCACCAGTCATGCTCCCCGCTGAACAAGAGGGAAAATAAGACAAGAGGCAGACACAGACGGGCACGGAAGGGAGGGCACACCAGGAAGGAGAAAAATGCAGGATCCGCGGGGTAAGTGACAAGAGGTCAATCCCTTTACAAGCCGCCTGGCACACAGAGATACCTGGCAACCAGAGCACCTCTATCAGTCAAACACAACAGCTGATTGCTGCGGCAGCCACCTGGCACACTGAAAATTGCTGATTTGTAGGTGTGGTGGCCCGGCTAGCGCACTTAGAAATCAGTGATTTGGAAGTGTTTCGGCAGGCTTCCACAGCAATCAGTTGATTTATTTGCCCTCAATCCTAACTGCGCCCGAGGCACATGCCCACCTGACCTCCTAGTTATGCCACTGTTTGGAGGGCATTAACTCACGCCCAAAGATTCCACCCAGTACGAAGGACAATACCCTCATTGGAGCTTTCTGTGGTGATCACAATCTATTAGAGCTCTTCTCGCTCCACTCTTCTGTTATTTTCGCATTCAAATTTTTTTCAGCCTCAACCAACTTTCATTGTGACATCAAAGGATTCAGAGTCTGGAGAGCTCTCACCGCCAGCTCTCTAAGCTAAAGTGCCAGTCAATGGATTGATTTACAAATGAGCAGCGGGTAGAAGTGCCAACCTCAAGATCTCAAGACAGCAGATGAGGAACCAAGATGCGCTGCAATATTCTCTGGCTCCAGCTGAATTGTGGGACCTTTGTATCTTGCACCAGGAATAACCAGCCCAAGCATCACCGACTACCCCTGCGGAGACCATTACTGATGTAGAATCACAGGTGAAAATAAAGGTGGCTCCATAGCAAATATTAAAACTGGGCCCTCATCTGGTGCTGGATACAGCAAATCTATGCCTTCAATGTGCTGATACTATGCTGCTAAAAAAAAATAGTGCCATTTGGCTAATAGGAATGATTAAATAGATCGGACTCAGATTTATAAATGTGGTGTATTCACCCCCCGCCTCTCCCTGCATCCCTATGCCTCCCCCTGCCTCCTCCTGCCCCTCTCGGTGGGGATTAACGGCTGGTTGCTGTGTATCTGCATACACAGCAGCCATCAATCCCTGTGAGGAGGGGCGGGAGAGGTGGGGGGTGCGCTCCCCTCATGGATACACCAGACTTGTAACTGAATCCGGTCTATTATTTGATCGTTCCTATTAGCCAAATTATATGAAAATTTTTTGTTCCATTTGGCCATTAGGAGAACGGATTTGTCCCTGTAATAGGCTGCTCTTACACTTCGGGCAAAAAGACCATACTTTGTTATGTTTTGTGCCGGACCTGAGGGGGAGGGGCATGACACAAGAAGTTCTTTGATTCTGTGTCATGCTCCGCCCCTCACTTCCAGCACTAGACATAATACAGTGAATCAGTTTTGCTCAGTGTATGATACATGTGAAGAATGGCTGGGGTATCCTGTTTGCCACCATCGGATAATTGTCCAAAGGTTTCGTGGGGACATTTTTTCTTTCTACTTTTCCATTTAAAGAAAATTTTCAGAAAGTTAGTAAGATCAGATTCAAATTACAACATATATAGTCATCTTTAGTGTTATATATATATAAAGCCTAGCATTGAGAATATTATAGGCTATGTCACATCCCCTCCTCCCCCCGCGGCAACAATAGATATAAGGCCTCGTCTATGGATTTAGACTATGATGTGATGTTCTCTCTGATTAATTTAGAAAGTACAGTAGTTGCCTCTCCGCATGCCCTAAAATACTAAAATATACCTAACAAATCAAAGGTCCCCCGGATCAGCCTGTAATGTATGGACGGTCTTGGCTTTTGGGCCAATGAAAAGTCTTTTACACATAAAAAGAGAATCACTTTGCTAAATTAAAAGTGAACCTTCTCCGAGGAGTGTAGTTTAATTTCCTGAATTTGCCTGAAAGGGCTGATGTTTTATTGCACAAGGTCTCTAGGACTAAAGGTGTATATTCCATTAGCGGAAACATAGCTCTCAAATGTCTCCTGCAAAAATAGATTTCCTTTCTATGCGACGAGTCCATCTTTGTTCTTTCATCATGTCTTGGAATTCATTATAGAAAAAAAAGTATTAAATACTGAATAGCAGTTCAATAGGAAATTGGTAAATGATGACACCCAATGTGTTTTACACATTATAACAGAAAAAGGAAAATTCCACCTTAAAAAAAAAGAATTATTAAGGTGGAAATATGCAAAAAAAATAAAATTCTAAAATTCTTTGTTTTATATGATTCATTTTATTAACTTTACAAATCCTACAAAGTCGTCTGTGCTGTCAGTACAATGCCCTAAACCTACTAGCACCACCTACAATATTGGATTGTATATCATTGGCCTACAGGCAGAATTTTTTTTGAGGGCCTAACCTGCAACCATTAAATGCCACTTCCAAAATTATTGATGCACACACGGGTTATACCAAAGCTAATCTGTGAAATAACACACTAATGGTATCCATATATGTTAGAAAAAAACTCTAGGTTTAGGTGGTATCGGTCTACAATTTAAAGTGTATGGGTGTCCCCTGACACATGTCGGGGAAATGAGGTATCAAACATGTTGGATTTCAACATGACCAATCCTTTGTTACCACGGAAGGTGAGCCAATGCCAGGGGTGTCTGGCAGCAGCTTATTCCCCCCTCTGACTGGAAAAAAAAACATGTTCATGAAGGAGTCAAGAGAAATTGATGATTGATGGTGGCTAAACAAGCGTACCAGCTTACAATGATCTAATGTGTATGACCACCTTACGTTTCAGTTGGGATTGTCTTCTACATGACCCCATGAGTCCTGTAATTGTGGCAGACCCTGGACCTTACAGGAGATCCTCTGGTGAACCAACATGGCGACTCTTCCTCCCTTTCCCCTCTGCAAATCACGTAAAAAAGTTGTGTTTCTGAAATGCGTCAGCAAATACTGTCAAACAGATGTGCTGCCACCGATAGAGACATAAAGAGGCAGCTCCATGTGACAAGCAGCTCATCACCCAGAGAGCACCAGGTCCTCCACATCTCAGTGCCTCTATATATCAGGACCTGCTGGCGCGTTTCAGAGCTGTGAGTGATGCATGGAGAGAAGCAGAGAGACTAGACCAAAATGACAAGTTATCTCACTACGCAAATGAATACTTTATTATCATAGTGTATAAAAATCCTATACTGCATGATACATGATGATTTCCACCACTATCATTAGTAGATAGGCTGAACAGTACTTTCCCAGCAGCTACAAGTGATGCCCCTGCCCTCTAATACATTCTAGCTGCACCCACATTATGCCAACAATGTTCCCGAGTCTAAAGAAATATAGATTTACAGAAATGAGAGCGTGACAGAGAGAGAGAGAAAGAAAGAAAAAAGATAGACAGACAGACAGATATAGATGATAGATAGATAGATAGATAGATAGATAGATAGATAGATAGATAGATAGATAGATAGATAGATAGATAGATAGATAGATAGATAGATAGATAGATAGATAGATAGATAGATAGATAGATAGATAGATACAATATCGAAAAGTGGTGACAGCACTCTGCAAACACTAATGCCACCTAAACAAAATAAATATGCATTGCTGCTGAATCTACTTGCAAAAGTGAGGTTCTTAGCGCATATTTTGATCAAATTGTGTGAGCCCACCTGCCACGACAAGGCGACATCTATAAGGTGGGTCGGGTCCCTATGCTGCTCGTACCCCCAGAACTGGGACTAAGCCTACATATACTTGGGCATGGTAGGAACCAGCATGAGACTAATTAAAATCAGGGCAGAATGTGAGGAGCGCAAGATCAAAAAATTGAGGCAGTCACTATCCCCGCATATATGCAACACATAAGAGACAACAAAATTTGATCAGCACGTTCCAACAAAACGAAACAAAACGTGTATACATGTGTAAGGAAGCCAAAAACTGCAAAACAATACAATATCCCAAAAATGGCGACAGCACTCTGTATGTGGGGCTTACGGCCTTTATTGTTGATCTTTCACGCCTCCCATTCTGCCCTGGGTGATTTTAATTAGTTTAATGCTGTTTCCTACCATCCCCGGATATATGTAGGCTTAGTCCCAGTTCTGGGGGTATGAGCAGTGTAGGGACCCACCTTATAGAGGTCGCCTTGTCGTGGCAGGTGGGCCCACAAAACTTGATTAAAATGTGCGCTAAGAAGGCCAAGAAGACAAAATAAAATAAAAACAGGAATGGTGGGAATTTTCTTATTGAGAAGGGCCAAGGTTTTTGTTTTTTTTATCAAGTTATGACCTGTAAAGGTTAGGATAATGAAGTATGCATGCACCCAAAGCCTTAAGGGCAGTGCCACCATATTCCTCGAAAGCTGTAAGCAGAGTGCCATGAGGTCGCCTGGGCTATAAGGTCATGGGTTATGTACCACCGCGAGAGGACCTTGATATTGATTTCAAGCTTTAGAGTATACATTAGCCCTCTAGTACTGAAGACCAAAGAAGTCTTGAAGACCAAATATGTAACCACTCGGCTTAAGATAATTCCCTGCCCAAATCGACCTTCCAGTTGTGAAGATACGGCAGTTGGCATTGATCTTGACTTGAGACATTGTCCCATGTGTGGCCTTCTTTGTGGGACAGTAGTTCACCCTTTCGCATAGGCTTTCAACAGAAAGACTGTTCAAAAGTATTGCACCTGGCCAGGGTAGTGATCGACTGAGAGTGATCAGCACCCCTAGGATTTAATGGTCCTGGACCCCTTACCAACTAATATAGCCATGATACCCTTAAATTTTGGCCCAATTGAAGGTTAGGCAGTGCGCCCCTTTGGCCATTGCCCTTGGCACAGCCCTTGTGCCTGAATGGACAGTTTGACACTACATCAAGTTTTGAGGGCTTCATTTATTCCTATGCAGAAGACCATGGATAGGCGAAGAGTTGCTCCTAAACACATTTGGAGCCACCATGAGTAGCATATGGATATCACTCAATACTATACAAGGGGCCATATAAGAGTCACCTCAAGGACGTTCAGCAGTAAACAGCAAGTTGGAAGTCATTAATAAAGTAGCCCAAGGACCCTCTACGCCCTGTCAAGAACTTAGGTTCCAAGTTTTAATGTTAGAAGACGGGTTCCAGCACGGCCACAGCCACCGGCATCCAGCGCCTCATGATGATGAGCTATAACCTGCATTACAAATGTGTGATTTTCTATTCTATAAATAATGTGCTTTGTAAAAGTAGGCAAAAGTTTCGAGCAGCTCCTGTGTAAACAGCTGGCGGAGGCCTCCAGTCATACACAGCCTGACAATCTCCTAAACCTGGGCTCTCTACTTAATGAGCCTTTTGCCGTATGTTGCTGTGTACGCAGTGTTGTGAGACCTCTTCCCCTCAGGTGCTTGATGTGCTCCAGATCTGAGTGAAGTATCCTGAGACGTCTCTCATCAACAACACGGAAAGGTAAAAGTGGAAGATACGGCTTATTAGGAAGCAGCAATTATAGACCTTGTGTCTGGAAAACTATGGAAGACTACACTGACTTATAATGTATAGACACAAGGGCTCATTATAACTATTATCAAGACTGCCAATGTGTCAGTCACCCGGCACCTACAAATCCGTGCAGAGAAGGGAATGCGGGCAATGTTTTTCCCCTCACTTGTCATGTGATGTATGAGCTGCCAAGAGGATTGGGGGAATGGAAGTGACAACAACTCTACGCATATTTCTATCTCATATTTTTCATGTTTCAGCTCCCATCAGCTACTGTCCTGAAAAACGAAGTTGAATGTTTTAACTTTACCATAAGCACTATAATACTGCGCACAATGTACAGGAATATAACTACTATAATACTGCCCCCTATATACAAGAATATAACTACTATGATACTGCGCACAATGTACAGGAATATGACTACTATAACACTGATCCTATATACAAGAATATAACTACTATAATACTGCCCCCTATATACAAGAATATAACTACTATAATACTGTCCCCTATATACAAGAATATAACTACTATAATACTGCCCCCTATGTACAAGAATATAACTACTATAATACTGCCCTTATATACAAGAATATAGCTACTATAATACTGCTCCTATATACAAGAATATAACTACTATGATACTGCGCACAATGTACAGAAATATGACTACTATAACACTGATCCTATATACAAGAATATAACTACTATAATACTGCCCCCTATATACAAGAATATAACTACTATAATACTGCTCCTATATACAAGAATATAACTACTATAATACTGCTCCTATATACAAGAATATAACTACTATAATACTGCCCCTATATACAAGAATATAACTACTATAATACTGCCCACTATATACAAGAATATAACTACTATAATACTGCCCCTATATACAAGAATATAACGACTATAATACTGCCCCTATATATAAGAATATAACTACTATAATACTGCCCCTATATATAAGAATATAACTACTATAATACTGCTCCTATATACAAGAATATATCTACTATAATACTGCTCCTATATACAAGAATATAACTACTATAATACTGCCCCCTCTATACAAGAATATAACTACTATAATACTGCCCCTATATACAAGAATATAACTACTATAATACTGCCCCCTATGTACAAGAATATAACTACTATAATACTGCACCTTATATACAAGAATATAACTACTATAATACTGCCCCTATATACAAGAATATAACTACTATAATACTGCCCCCTATGTACAAGAATATAACTACTATAATACTGCCCCCTATGTACAAGAATATAACTACTATAAAACTGCCCCCTTATATACAAGAATATAACTACTATAATACTGCCCCCTACATACAAGAATATAACTACTATAAAACTGCCCCCTTATATACAAGAATATAACTACAATAATACTGTCCCCTATATACAAGAATATAACTACTATAATACTGCTCCTATATACAAGAATATAACTACTATAATACTGCCCCCTATATACAAGAATATAACTACTATAATACTGCTCCTATATACAAGAATATAACTACTATAATACTGCTCCTATATACAAGAATATAACTACTATAATACTGCCCCTATATACAAGAATATAACTACTATAATACTGCCCCCTATATACAAGAATATAACTACTATAATACTGCTCCTATATACAAGAATATAACTACTATAATACTGCTCCTATATACAAGAATATATCTACTATAATACTGCCCCTATATACAAGAATATAACTACTATAATACTGCCCCCTATATACAAGAATATAACTACTATAATACTGCTCCTATATACAAGAATATAACTACTATAATACTGCTTCTATATACAAGAATATATCTACTATAATACTGCCCCTATATACAAGAATATAACTACTATATTACTGCCCCCTGTATACAAGAATATAACTACTATAATACTGCCCCCTATATACAAGAATATAACTACTATAATACTGCCTCCTATATACAAGAATATAACTACTATAATACTGCTCCTATATACAAGAATATAACTACTATAATACTGCCCCCTATACACAAGAATATAACTACTATAATACTGCCCGCTGTATACAAGAATATAACTACTATAATACTGCTCCTATATACAAGAATATAACTACTATAATACTGCTCCTATATACAAGAATATAACTACTATAATACTGCTCCTATATACAAGAATATAACTACTATAATACTGCTCCTATATACAAGAATATAACTACTATAATACTGCCCCTATATACAAGAATATAACTACTATAATACTGCCCCTATATACAAGAATATAACTACTATAATACTGCCCCTATATACAAGAATATAACTACTATAATACTGCCCCCTATATACAAGAATATAACTACTATAATACTGCCCCCTATATACAAGAATAAAACTACTATAAGGGTACGTTCAGACGTGGCGGAACATCCCTGGAATTCCGCTGTTGACAGTCCGCAGTGGAATTCTCCAGCGGCTATTTTTTACATTTGTTTCAATACATTTTTAGGCAAGTTAGTTCAGACGTTGCGGAAAACTCCGTTGCGGACCATAGGCTGCGGTGCAGAATTTTCCCTCCGCAGCATGCACTGTCTGTGCGGAGAAGAAGTCGAATTTCACTGCATATTTCAGCCTTTGCAATGCAAAAACTGAAATCTGTGGCAAGTCCGCTGTGTTTTCTGCAACGTCTGAATTACCTGTCAAATATGCAAATGTTGGCGCAGATTCGTTGCATAATTGCCCCAAATCTGCACCAACATTTGCAGCGGAAAAACTCTGCCACGTCTGAACGTGCCCTAATACTGCTATTGTCTTCCACATTACTCACTTCGAGAAGTGGTCTTCAAACTGTGGCACTCCAGCTCTTATGAAACTACAACTCCCAGCATGCTCTGACTGCCCGCAGCGGTCAGAGCATGCTGAACGTCGTAGTCTCCCAACATCTGGAGATCTATGGGTTGGAGACTTCTGCCTTAGTGACTGATCATTTGGTGGAATGTTGGGAATGTTACCAGTCAGTAATAACTACACATGAGCAGAAAATACAATATTCAGAATTATCATCAAGTTTTATAAGTGCCGCCTTAAATACTATCAGCCATTTGATTGGGTCCATTTCATCCCAGATTGGAGTAAGCAGGCGGGCATGGAAGCTTGTAGTAGTCGCTGACCACCAGTGAATGGTTTTCTAGCTGATTATAATAGCTCACTTTAATATCTCGGTATGTCATGTTCAGTGTCTAGTCAGAGCTGATTACATTTGTCTTATTGTAACAAACCTTGTAACCACTTAAAGATTTGGAGGATTCAAACAAAAAGCTTCTCTTCACGGCTGCGGGAGATGAGTCACCGGGGGCTACGAGACAGATGTTCACTATACCACCGCACATATTTAATCTGCCCATCTCTCTCAAGAAAAAAAAACGAAAAAAGAGGAGCGCACGGTGGATTAATTTCCTAAATCCTGAATGTTTCGCTCAGGAAATGTCTACTCATCCTCGGCAAGGTCAACGTCACCCTCCCGTGACTTCAGATCCCAAGCTATTTGTACAGATTTACAACAAGGCACTGAAGTCTTTTTAGAATATATTTTTTGGGCCATGACTAAATTTGGCTAATGTTGAAATCCATTCAATGTGACAGGAATTTCTCCAGTGGAATTAAAGGGTGTGTATATTTTTGCAAACACTTTTTTATTGCTTGTATGCATCTAAAATTAAAGGGGTTGTCCACAAACGGATAACTGATGGCCTATCCACAGGATAGGTCATCAGTATATGATCGGTGGGGGTCAGATACCCGGACTTCCCACCCATCCGGTGCTCCGGCTGCCTCCGTGCGCCGGATGTTTTGAAAGTTATGCAATAGTCGGAGCTGGAAGCAGATGGTTCCGATTACTGCATAGTGGTCGTGCTGCAGAACTGCAGCTCTGCTCTTATTCACTTAAGTAGGACCAGAGCTGCAGTACTGCAGCTCGGCCTCTATTCCGTGACCGGAGCCGTCTGCTTCCGGCATGGACATCCGGTGCCCGGAGGCAGCCGAAGCAGCTGATCGGGTGTCGGACCCCCACCAATTATAAACTGATGACCTATCCTATGGATAGGTCATCAGTTGTCTGTGGGTGTACAACCCCTTTAAAAATAGATTAAGTAGCCTTGTATATATTCAGAGATCTACAAAACTGCCTTGTGTATACAGCTCTTATGCAGAGCAATGTCTTAAAATGTGTAAATATTTTTGTCAATATTTGTGCAATCATTTTTTTCATGGCTCCAATGTATTTAAAATAAGAAAATGAAGTTACTTTGCATATACAGTAAAATCTACAAGATAGTATTTTTTTGTATACAGCTCTTATGCAGACCAATGCCTCCATTCTTACAGACTACAAACAAACTGTGTAGTCTGATGTGGCAGTCTTAGGCTGGGTTCACATGACCTATTTTCAGGCGTAATGGAGGCATTTTACACCTCGAATAACGCCTGAAAACACGGCTCAAATATGTCGGCAAACATCTGCCCATTAATTTCAATGGGTTTGCCGACGTACTGTGCCGACGACCTGTAATTTTACGCGTCGCTGTCAAAAGACAGCGTGTAAAATAACAGCCTCATCAAAAGAAGTGCAGGGCACTTCTTGAGACTTAATTTGAGCTGTTTTTCATTGACTTCAATGAAGAACACCTCCAAATTACAGCCGTAATTGACGCCTCGCAAAACGCGAGTACGAGCAATTACGTCTGAAATGCAGGAGCTGTTTTCTCCTGAAAACAGCTCCGTAATTTCAGCCGTAATTGTCGTTATCGTGTGCACATAACCTTACGTTACTACATTGCCTCGACCCCTGTTCTTGATAACATGCAGAAAGTAGGAGAAGGAAGAGCATAGCACATGACTGCTGGATCAGACTACACACAAGATATGTTTGTAGTCTGTTATCATGGAAACACATAGGTCTGCATAGGAGCTGTATACACAGAACGATAGGAGATTTGCTAATTGCAAAGTTGCTCCTTTTTTTATTTCAAAAAAGTTTACATATCCTTTGATGAGAAAATACATCCATATATCACTGTAGGGAGGGAATTAAAAATAAGTTGTCATGGCAAGGCCACTTTATGACCTTGCTTGACTTTCATGGACATTGAGATTCAGACTTCTGGACTTTTTCCAGCAAGGTAGGACCAACTTCTAGCATTGGTCTTGTAAGGAGTATGGAGTTAGAGGCAATCAATTCAACAGGGATTGCATGTAAATAAATCCTAGCCCCCTACGTCTGAGGACCCCGAGAAAGGTTCTGCTTTGGATTAGTACACAGGTTCTGCTCCTTTACCCCTCTTGACATACAGTAATCTGGACATCCCCATAGAAGACCTTAGATATTACAAGTTCTTCCATGATTTAGCAATGTCCAATCATTAGTAACACAGAAAGTAGCCAAGAATATATTCTCGAGTCGGTTTTTACTTGCCTTCTAAAACTTTTTATTTAATAAATTGTACAACTTAGGGCATGCCCAGACGTGGTGTATTTCTTCCGCAACTATCCGCATCAATGCCGCACGTTGCAGATTCTGTTGCGGCTTTGCCTAAAATGTGCAGTAAATTGATGCGGACTGGCCGTTGCGTATTGAGGTGAAAGTACTTCCCTTCTCTCTATCAGTGCAGGATAGAGAGAAGGGCCAGCACTTTCCCTAGTGAAAGTAAAAGAATTTCATACTTACCGGCCGTTGTCTTGGTGACGCGTCCCTCTTTCGGCATCCAGCCCGACCTCCCTGGATGACGCGGCCGTCCATGTGACCGCTGTGGCCTGTGATTGGCCTGTGATTGGCTGCAGCCTGTGATTGGCCTGTGATTGGCTGCAGCCTGTGATTGGCCTGTGATTGGCTGCAGCCTGTGATTGGCCTGTGATTGGCTGCAGCCTGTGATTGGCCTGTGATTGGCTGCAGCCGTCACTTAGACTGAAACATCATCCCGAGAGGCCGGACTGGAGGAAGAAGCAGGGAGTTCTCGGTAAGTATGAACTTCTATTTTTTTACAGGTTGATGTATATTGTGATCGGAAGTCACTGTCCAGGGTGCTGAAACAGTTACTGCCGATCGTTTAACTCTTTCAGCACCCTGGACAGTGACTATTTACTGACGTCGCCTAGCAACGCTCCCGTAATTACGGGAGCCCCGTTGACTTCCTCAGTCTGGCTGTAGACCTAGAAATACACATAGGTCCAGCCAGAATGAAGAAAAGTCATGTTAGTAAAACCAATACGCTCCGCAGCACACATAACATGTACATGACATCTGCGGACTTAATTGTGGAATTTTGACTCTCCATTGAAGTCAATGGAGAAATTCCGCAATGAGTCCGCAACAAGTCCGCCACTGGTCCGCAACATCCATTGTATGCTGCGGACACCAAATTCCGCACCACAGCCTATGCTACGCAGCGGAATTGTCCGCAACGTGCAAACGAACCCAACCACAAAGCTGTGGAAGGCAATGGAGAAACGGGTCCGCTGCGGATTTCCGCTGCGCAGTGTCTGCAGCGGAATTCCAGAGCAAATCCGCTACGTCTGGCCATGCCCTTAGAATGCAAAGCACTAAGGAAATGCCTGCGGAGCTGTTAGTCACACCCTGCCCGCTGTGCCACCAAACCCCCCTGCTCCTAACATGGCAGCTCGTGTGATGTATATTATCACTTTAATATAAAACCCCTTAGTTACCTCAGATACAAGTAGGTTATATATTACTTGTTGCATTAGTTTATATTGGCCTGAAATAGTGCAGGAGATAGAAATGAACCCTCAACCCCTGAAATACATAGACTGTGCACATTATAATAAATAAATAAGAGACTATATGGCAGTATATAGTAAAAAAAAAAAACTATAATAACAACAGTATGTATATAAAAATAATAAGAAGAAGAATATTAACAACAATATGTATATAAAAAATTTTAATAAATATAATAGCAACAGGATGAATAATAAATAATAATAACAGTATTTATATAATAATAATAATAATAATAATAATAATAATAATAATAATGATAATAATAATAAAAACAGTATGTATATAATAATAATAATAATATAAATATAATAGCAACAGTATGAATAAAAAAACAATACTAATAATAAAAGTGTATATATATATGTGTGTGTAATAAATCTAATAGCAACAGTAAGTATGTAATAATAACAAAGACATATATAATAACAGTAGATGGTAATGGAATACAATCTGCCAAATAGTATACACAATGACCCATGACAGGTCTTGGTTTGAGCAATTTTCTGCATCACTTTTATTACTAGCTCCATTAAAACTGATTGTATGAGCCACTCTTGAAACAGTGCCCCTATTGTTGATAGGATGTATTTGGCATTGCAGCTTAGCCCCATTCATTTGGATGGGCTTGAGCTGCTAATCCAGACACAGCCTATGAACAGGAGTGACGCTGTCTTTGGTAGGAGGCAGCCATGTCTTTTTTCATCTTACAAAACAACATTATTTATGCTGCTTAGATGGTGGCAACATATTCTGCAGCGCTGTACAGAGCTAGTCATGACTCAATGTCCCCGCTGGGACATTTAGTGATTTTCTATTTGTATGTTTTTGGACTGTGGGAGGAAACTAGAGGCAAACCCTTGCGAACACGTGGGGAACATACAAACTCCATGTAGATGTTTCCCTTGGTCAGACTTGCAGCCAGGACCCCAGTGCAGTGCTGACCACTGAGCCAACGTGCTGCTCATGTGTCAGTGCCTGCCAGAGCAAAGTGGGAGCCGACTATGAAGGGTTAAATATCTCTTATAGACGTATTTCGGAGGGTTAATAGGACTGCTTTATATAATCTTCATGGGGTTTTATTCTGATGTTTTATAATTCCATTTTTGACTATTGCCAGGACGGCTTTACGCTGCAGTCATCTTGGCCCAGGATTAATAACTGTTTATACCACAGCTCCTCTTAGTGGCTTTGAGTGGAATAAACCTATAATCGTCTTGGAGAACATACATAAATGATATAATTGAAATATTTATAGGAAGAGAACGATGCAATGCATAGTTTGTTTACCCAAAGAGGATGCTTAGCAATGGTCTACCCCTCTAATTGTGGGACATTGTAAACACGTCATGGATATAGGAACCCTGCCTAATCCTGGCTGCACCAATTATAGCCTAAAAAATATGAAGCAACTTTGGAAAGTCTTCTTTCAAAATTCTGACCATTTTGTGTATACAGCTCCTATGTAGACCTATGTGTCTCCATGGTTACAGACTACAAGTTAACACTATGTGTAGTCTGATCCTGCAGCCATGTACCTCCACTCCATCTGACCCTCTCTTCTACTGTCTATGGGTTAGCAAGCAGAGGGTTTGCTCGTAGCCTACAACCACGCAGACACATTGTTCAGCATAGGAGCTGTAGACACAAAACGGCAGGAAATTACTTTTTTAAGAAGACATTTTTACTAACCAGGTAAATAGACACAGGAGGTTTAAGAGATAATGAGCAACTAATTAAATCACTGGGGCATGAGGGGTTAGCCATGCAAAGGGCTGCGTATGATGGATCATTTCTGACATGGGTTGCCTTTTTGAGATCTACAGTTACCCACATGTATATATTTATGTGTGTGGATGTACGTTCCATGCACACTCCATGTATTGAATACAAGTCTACATGTGATGCACATTGGAGCCAACCACTTTCACCAGGCTCTATTTCTTATGGGTGGGTTCACAAATAACCTATTAGACCTTATTGATGATCTGTCCCGTGTGTAGAATAACAGAGATTACAATGCAATTAAAAGTGGGCATTTAGGTGTTCTGTGTAGATTGGGGATGAGCCATCAGAGTCGTTTCCTTTGGAGGGCCCTATGCACCCCAGCCAAGCATTGACTTCTCCACCAGAACCAAAATGCTACCAAACAAGGAAGGGAGGAAGACGAAACCAGGATTATGGTCACAACACCATTATAACCTGCAAATAATGGTGTGTGATGGTGGAGGAGCAACTAATTCTCAAGGTTTCCTAATACGATCAGGGAGTCTGTGGCGGGATGGACCAGCACCAGTAGCTCATTGCTCATAACGGTCAGCGACATTTCTTCTATACTGACATTACCAATTTGACGCCAGGGTCTCATGATGTGTTGTCATTATTGGGCACGGTCATGGCGCAAGATTATATACAGAAAGCAGCAGGGGTCCATCGGCATGGAAACAGGCGAGAATCGGCAAGTAAATTGAAAAAGTTGAATTTAATTGAATACAATTGCCAGAAAACCCCTTGCAGTAGAATTGCTCCTATTTTCCAGCCAATATCCCTTACTTTAAATGATAGGGGTTGTAGTTCTGTCTGTAATATCATCTACATCTAAATGTACTTGTAGATAATTGGATCATTCCTGCGAGAATCTGCGTTCTTTATGTCCTGTACACAACTGCTGATTGTACAGCACCAGCTAATGATTCCAATGGTGTTCATCTTTCTTCTCTGCCAGACTTCAGACACAACGACCAAAATGTGTTGGGGAATCACCATCCTCCCCCCTAAAATGAGAGGAGTTGCCAGTACCTTGGTCAGGATCCAATGACGTTCTAGACCTGCAACTCTCCAGCTGTGGTCAAACTACAAATCCCAGCATGCCCTGACAGCTGCAGTGCCTAATGAGTGTGATGACTCAGTTGGAGGCGCTGACTTGAGACATTGTGGCCATGGGATCAAATCTAACCAGGGTAACAGCGATATGAGCGTTGAAGATCAAAAAAGGGGAAAAACATTTAAAGGAACAGTTCGAGCAACACTGCCTAGCCCAGGGACTGAGGGGGTGGAGCATGACAAAGGGACCTGCAATCGGTGAGAGGGAAAGGTGACAATTTCACGGCATCTCTTGAATAGGCTAAAAGGAGAACATTTTATTAGTAACTTCATGTCTTAATGATTTCCAGTTCAGCCCCTGTCCATGGTGCTGAAATGGGCCTCGAATACTATTACTCACCTCCTGAACCATGTGCTCTCTTAAGAAACGGATTTTCCACCTTCATTTATTTTAATTAAGATCTAACTAATATTCAAGGCTATAATGTAGTATGGCAGGGTCTGACTGATCTGCAGGGTCACATGTGACAGGCTGGTTGCTATGGATTCACAGCTATAGCCTTGTATATAGGGTTGTCAGGTAGTATGTCCATAGCAACCAGTCTGTATTAGATTATTGGAGTATTTTTCTAAAAAGGATCTTAGGTCTGCCAGGTCTCAAATCAGACTTTTCTCTGATCATTTCCAACCATCTTAGTCTCATTTGTGTAAATAAAATTTGGGTGAAGAACCCCTTTAAATATACAACCCAATGATTTCATGGTTCACCTCGATGTCCACGACGATGGAAATATTAACAGGATTAATATCACTGTAGGTATTGTTGTAGGTCTCCACCTTAAAGAGTCAGGTTCAACCAGGCGATTCAACCAAGCAAAGGCTTTCTGTTCACATCTGAGGATTTGGTTCTATGACTCCAGTGTTTGTCCCTGTCCATAGTACTGAATTTTTTTTTTCTGCATCCCTTATTTTAATGGGTGGCAAGAACCTGGGCATGGACCCCCTCTCCACTGGCTCTACAATGTTAGCAAACAAGGGAGTAGGGTGAGATAACCCAAGGATCCTGGAAAGGAGATGAAGGGCAAAGAAGCTCCCATTGCCCCAGTCCCAAGTGGTTCGGAGTGTGATTTTAACCAGTACCAGAAGGGGGCCCCATTTTAGTTTTTTTATTGGGTCACCAAACCTCTATGATCGGCTGAGATTTGTGTAGACCTTATAAATACATTGGTGGGAATATTCCTAGACAAACAAATATATACAACAACAGGGGGACCACTTCTAAGCTGCACAACTGGATAATGTGCCACGAGCAAGGAACACCCCAAAATACAACTTGCATTCAGACCCATCTAGACCTAGGAGCTATGGAGGAAGGGTTATTCATACCATGGTAGATGAGGTCCACGGTGAATAGTGCACATATTTGGCATGTGAAATGGCTGATAGGGTTAAATTGTATCTGAAAATGACTGATCATATGGATGCAAGCAGGGATTGGGGGATTCGATTTTTTATTTCTTCTCCCGTCTTCAATATTTCCAACAAACATTCAAAAAATCTAAGGTCCTCGTCATTTATATGACCACCGGTAAAGTGTAGACAAGCTGACACCTAAATCATCACTGACCTCCAAGATCCCTCGTCTTCTATTAAAAAAATCTTTATTAGAGGTTCTTTTCGTTTTCTGAAATGATTCTTTTATAGAGGAATTGGGCCAGACCATGGCGGCCAGCTGTTGTCCGCCATCTGCCTGAAACTGAATCGTCTTAAATAAGCTGCAGCTGCTTATAAAGCACAATCAGCAGCGGTCACCGCACCAGCAAAATGTTCATTATAGTTTTTTTTAGATGATTTTATTTTTGAAACATATCAAGAATCTGTTGGTTGTCAATGTGTATTCAATGGAGGAAATCAGTAAATGAAATTACCGGCCGTTCATTGACCGATTAAACCGGAATATTCTGCACTGGTTGGATCATAAGGCTTTACTTCATCTGAGGTCCCCATTTTTCCATTTACTTCATCTGTAAAATCTGAGAAATTCTGTTTTTTAAAGGAACACACTGGGCTAAAGTAATACACTGCAGTATGCCTAATGCAGGGTCTGAAAGGGGAGGAGCATGACACTGGTATTAAAAGATCACCATAGAGAATCCCTGTGTCATGCTCCGCCCCCTCAATATGAGGATTCATTCAGGGAAAAGCAGTAGAGCCTAAGTCTGACAACCCTTTTCTAAGACAATAAGACAACTTGGATGTCTTAATAAACATAGAGGAAATCTTTTTTTTTGTTGAGAGGTCTCCCTGCCCTTCTGTGGGGATACATCACACTGAATGCGTCCCATTGAAATAAATGATAAAATAAAATAAATAAAAAACACAGAGCGCACATCAAACGGTAAAATGGAGAGGTGGGCAAGAGGGTGATCAGTTCTGCTGAGCCGATCAAGTTGTGCTAGGAGCACAACATCCAATAGTGCATGTCTCCCAATGATGCTGCCGCCTGGGTTCCGGTCGGGATCGCGATCGCCCAGATGCAATAGCATAAGAAATAGTAGGGAAAAAAAACGTATTTCACCCTGGCGCTGCTAGGAGTTCTTTAAGGAGTTTTTAAGTTGTTCAAAGAGTCAAAGATCCTCCAACTCTTATTTCTCTTAAAATACAAACATTTGGTATTTTACCTGAGGAAGAGGCAGGTCCGGCCTCGAAACGCATCATATCTTATACAACAAAGCATATGGAAATAAGAGTTGGAGGATCCTTGACTCTTTGAACAACTTTAAAACTACTTAAAGAACTCCTAGCAGCGCCAGGGTGATATCCGTTTTTTTTTTCTCCTATTTCTTCTGCTATTGAAATAGACGGCTGCTTTTACTCTAATTTCTAGGGGATGGAGGTTTAATTCGGGAGGTCACCCCCATATTGTTTCAAAACTCCCTAATAGACATTTTACCAGGGATTGTCTGAACCCCCAAAAAAAAACTTGAATGACTTTAAAGAGATCCTGTGTATAGGTCATCAGTTGATCAACCCCTTTAAAGTGTAGCTAAACGTTTAACAAACTTCTGATATGTCATACTGACATGTCAGAAGTTTGGATTGGTGGGGGTTCCGAGCACAGACAATCGCTAAAACTAAGCAGCTGAAGGCCTCCTGTGAGCGCTCAGCCACTTCATGTCTGTTCGGCTTTTTCCGGAAAGCCAATGTATCGGAGTACGGGCTGATAGACTTTCTATTGAGTCCGTACACCGATACATTTATTTCCAGAAAAAGCCGAACAGACACAAAGTGGCTGAGCGCTCACAGGAGGCCTTCAGCTGCTTCGTTTTAGTGATTGGTGGGGGTCTCAGTGCTCGGACCCCACCAATCCAAACTTCTGAGATGTCACTATGACATATCAGAAGTTTGTTATACATTTAGCTACACTTTAGGTTTAAAGAGTTATTTTAGTGAAACACATCTTGTGGATATACCATAAATGTTTAATTCCTGGGACCCCTACCATTCAGGAGAACGGGGATCTGGTGTCACCCATTGCTGCCCTAATGTTGGCCACAGTCAGAGGAGATGGTTACCGGATCAGACATTTTTGGCCAATCCTATGGACATATGTCTTTCCTTGGAATACCATTTTTTACGGCATCCGAGTGGCACCCGATAGTTTTCATGGACTCATTCACTTTAGCGGATGAATCGGGTCTGTGAGAACCCGACTCTCCGATCTGTGGAAATATAGGACATGTCCTATCGTTCCACGGATCACGAACGGGACTCGGCCGGCGCACGCGGTCGTTTGCATTAGGCATTATACTTATCGTGACCCCTGGTAATTAATAGACCGGTGTTACTCCACCTCTGGTTATTTTGCTTTCACTCTTTATACTTTTGACTAGACGCAGAATATTGTAAAGAAATGATAATCTCACACCGTTGATAGAATTTCTAGTGTTATGAAAAGTCACTGAAACTCAGCGACGAAAAGTAAATAACAAAGCGCAATTATTCATTCAGCAGTCACAGACGGTGAGAATTTCTATTTCTTGTGGACCTATTGAAGAGAAGGATTTTTACACAATGTCGGCGTGTTTTATGGCAATGTGGACTATATATTAAGGTTATAGCAGGATCCGGTTGGCAGCCACAGCTAATAATTTCATTCGCACCCTATACAATGTGACAAAATCTAAGAAAAATACAGCAATAGACACGGCGTTACACAGGGGTAGAACTACAACTCTCAGCATAATGTGGCTGTCAGCGCATGTTGTGACATGTAGTTCCTAAATCAAAGAGGAAACCGCATTGTCTACAACTGTATTCTGTGCCCGGGTCTATTAGCAGTAAGAGGCGTCCTGTGCAAGCAAAAGTACATGAAGTGCGGAGCTGGAATTAGATGTTCAGTGAATTTGAGTAAACAGCAGAAATTGAATTAAGTTAATATTTGCCTGGTATTACACAGTCTTGTTTCCACTTAATGCTTTGCCACTCAGTTTGCTGGTTTCCCTAATGGGCAGAAGGGCAGAGAACATGCTGATTGACAAATAAATAGAAGAGCTGCCCTATAGTTTATTTTTTATAGCGCTAACGTATCTTACCGTTTTGTACACAGACCTTACTATTCATTTTACTATATAAAACCACAAAACCAAATTTTTTTATGACCGGACTTCTAGCAGTCCAATTAATAGGGGTGTCGACTTAAAGGCTATGTACACCTTTGAAAACAATAAAAAAAAATAATTATGTATCAGTGTGATTGGTGCAACTTTCGAATTACTTGCTATTAAAAATAATTTTTACGGGGCTTTGTCCTTAATTTTTATAATTTTTTTTTCCTGTGGTGGTATTTCCTCCATCTGTGTTTTAAAACCAATAAAAATCTTGAATATGAAGAAATATATATATTTTCACTTTTTGAGATGCAGCTGCTTTGTATCCTGTATACAGAGCAGCTGTATCTTGAACTGAGACCTGAATCCGTCAGATCAGTGGGACTAACGGGTTTAGTGACAGCGGGTCCTGCATGTCTCTGATACGCAGGATCATGCTGTTATCGATCACATTTGAGTTCATAAACTTACAGACTCGCAGTCTGTCACTGAACTCGTCAGTCCCACTGATCTGACGGATTCAGGTCTCAGTGCTAGATACAGCTAGTCTATATACAGGATACAAAGCAGCTGTATCTAAAAAAGTAAAAATATTTTTTAATAAAAAGTAATTAGAAAGTTGCACCAATAAAACGGATACACTGTTTTATTTATTTATTTAAAATAGTTTTCAAAGTCGTTCATAGCCTTTAAAGGTTTTCTTTGCTTTCGACAATCCCTACTTGTTAGAAGGGTCCCTTCAAAAGTTCATCACAAAGTGTCCTTCTGCTGAGACCTCCAGCGACCACCTGTATTCTGTGGGAGAACCTGGCAGTAAGTGTTAAATTTCCCTGCAGCGCCACCACAGAGGAAAGTAAGTATTACACAGTGTCCATTCATATCAATGGGTTGTCTGTGTAATACAGGACAGGACAGGTCCTCCAGAGCGAGAGACGCTCTATGTAACCGCTCTTCACTCTGGCCAAGAGATAGGATCCTGAACAGAAGATCTCCCCCCTCTATTAACTCAGAAATCCCTAATAGCATATATGGAAATAGGTTTTCTAAACTGGACAATCCCTTTAAGACTACACTAGCCCAAATGGTATATTAGAGCATATAGACGTCATAAAGGGAGGTTCCATCACTCAGGACCCCCTAAAATATCCAGTGGAGAGCAATGCAAAGACCATTTCTCGATCTTGAGGCTCAATGTATTATATGGTCACATATTGACTTTTATAGACTCTATTTAATACTACTGCATTTGACATTGGGAAAATATCTAAGTGTCATCAGATTCCATGGGAATTAACAGCTGATAGTCGAGGGTTCCAACAGTCGTTTGAGGAGCTGCCCTACAAAATAGGGGTTAATCTTCATGGACAGCCCCTCTAAATATCTGTTTGCGATATATCAGTTATTCAGACTAACCATGAGGGGACATAAAACTCCATACAAATGTTACATGAACCCTAGAGCTTACATCCATCAAACTCAGACCCATAAGTTAACAGATCCCACTGTAGTAATTGATTAGTGCGTCCTATAGACTGCCTGATGGATATTCTCTGCTAAAATGCATGCCAACAGTGACCACACTGGATCTACATACCGTAGTGGAGACAAAAGTGGTTGTCTTCTGTAGTACAGAGGAGGTGCTGGTGGAGAGTTGTGTTGATGCACCACCAGCACTTCATCCGAATACATTAAAAGGTGGAATAATATGTTCGTACATTCTATACTGGACAACCAACAGGAGAGAGAAGTTGGACCATCCAACGGGAGGATTTTCTATTGCTACCCATTAAGCTTCATATAGTGATAGTGCAAATATATGTGCAAATTTTACCCAAATTTTTATACCCAATAATGCCATATAATGCCAAATAATATTTCCATACAATACAGCCATTTAGTGCCAAAATAATACCACCATACAATGCCTAAATAATAGCTTCATACTGTATCCAAATCATACTACCCTATAGTGCCCACATAACACTGCCATATATGTTCCATACAATATTGCCATTCAGTGCCCAAATAAGACCACTATACAATGCCTAAATAATGAAGGGGTTAATGGTAAAGTCCCTGGTGGTCCAGGGTAGTGAAAGTTTCCGGTTTCTCTTGGAAGCCCTGTGCTTGGTCATTGCCCAGTTTGCCCCCCTAAAAATTCCCCTGTGTATTATTACAACCCAATGACATCCAGGCTTTTAACCCACCAAATGATTTCCAATCTTTTTGTTCACAAATCCTCCAAGATCACTTGACACGGTTTTTATATTCCACACATAAAACTGCAAGCAGTACACAGCGCAATGCCTCTGACACAGAATTACATGGGGTCTTGCCTTTGGCACGAAGAAGAATCACTCGGGAACCTTAGAAATCAATTCACACAAAACTAAAGCCGGATCTGACTCAGCAAGCAGAAATCCCCAAACATTATTATTCCTATCAAGTGTAGTATTATAACCCGGCTCGGCCATGCTGTTAGCAGATGATATATTGCCCTTTTGCCAGTGGGTGAAATGAAAAAGAAGAAAAACTTTACTTTGAGCCGTGGAGGAACATAAGATACGTGTCTTTTACATCGAGGTCGTGAACATGACCCACACAATTGCCTTCTAGAAAAGAAAAGGAACCACTGGGGGTAAATTCTGTGCCAGTCTTTACATATTCATGGTATGCACTGTATTAGGTCTTGATTTCAGTGTGATGCCCATGTGTGCTGCCCTGCTGACTTCCTGGAGATGATGTTTTCCGGCTAATGGTGCAGCCGCCTGACATGAGGTCACTATGGACCATGGAGAGCATGGATGTTTTAATACTTTGGATGAACCAATGATGTCTATAGTTGCCTCAGTTTCAGATGCCCTCTAGATTATCTGCCAAGATATTTGCCACCAAAGTGCCAACAAATATGCCCCCTAGAGTGCCTGCCACAAAGATATCCCACAGATGACTTCATACATTGCTTCAGATGCCACTCGGATGGTCTGTCAGGGCTAAAGGTGCCCCCATAAAGTGCCTTAGATGCCCCCAGATTGCCTGTAACAGATATCCTCCAGAACCCAGCCTGCCAATATCATATGTGGCACTGCAGAGGGCGCTCAGGGCAGCTGCACCCATTGCCATTTAATGGGGGAAGAGATAAGAATTAGTAGGGTAAGTATATGGGTATTTTGCAAAGAAAAAAAAACGCTCTTTAAAGAGGCTCTGTCACCGCATTATAAGTGCCCTATATTGTACATGATGTGATCGGCGCTGTAATGTAGATTACAGCAGTGTTTTTTATTTAGAAAAACGATCATTTTTGACGGAGTTATGACCTATATTAGCTTTATGCTAATGAGTTTCTTAATGGACAACTGGGCGTGTTTTACTTTTTGGCCAAGTGGGCGTTGTGGAGAGAAGTGTATGACGCTGACCAATCAGTGACCAATCAGTGTCATACACTTCTCCCCATTCATTTACACAGCACATAGTAATATTGTGAGGGATAACTAGATCGCTATGTGCTGTCACATACATACACACTGTTACTGAAGTGTCCTGACAGTGAATAGACGTCACCTCCAGCCAGGACGTGATGTCTATTCAGAATCCTGACACCTCGCTAACGTTTCTGTGAGATTTACAGCACGGCAAGAGTAATCTTGTTTTAAATTACAGTTTACAGCGTAATCTCGCGAGATTACGCTTGCCTTGCTGTAAATCTCACAGAAACGTTAGCGAAGTGTCAGGATTCTGAATAGACATCGCGTCCTGGCTGGAGGTGATGTCTATTCACTGTCAGGACACTTGAGTAATGTTAATGTGTGTGTATGTGGCTGCACATAGTAATCTAGTTAATATTACTATGTGCTGTGTAAATGAATGGAGAGAAGTGTATGACGCTGATTGGTCACTGATTGGTCACTGATTGGTCAGCGTCATACACTTCTCTGTCATACGCACACTTGGCCAAAAAGTAAAACACGCCCAGTTGTCCATTAAGAAACTCATTAGCATAAAGCTAAAATAGGTCATAACTCCGTCAAAAATGATCGTTTTTCTAAATAAAAAACAACTGCTGTGATCTACATTACAGCGCCGATCAGATCATGTGCAAGATAGGCCACTTATAATGTGGTGACAGAGACTCTTTAAGTAGTCTGATCAGTTTTTTCCCCTGGAGAATGGATGATAGTAGTAATAATAGTAATAATAGCTTTTAGTTCAGCAGAATGGGCATGATTATACGGGAGCGCTGTGTATGGTCTGTATCTATGAGCATAGGCAGAAAGCAGGGAAGGGGTAGCAAGGAATACCCCTCATCCACCTAATTACCTTTTATTGCCCGCCATAAGGTGGAAATAGACCTTAGATAAAGATCAGCCAAACCTGCCAATTTCGGCTGGACCGACTGACTACCTAAAGGGTATGGCAGTCTCCCGACTCTCCCTTGACAATAGATGTTGGGGGAAAGTAGGATCAGGTATGTTGGATTTCACAGGGTTTTCAAGGTACGAGAAGTCTGGCAGAGGGTTATTCCACCAAGGAAAACACATTAACACTCGGTCAAGCTTGGGTTAATTCTCCTACAGCGCCACCATAGGGGAAATTAGGCATTCACTGTTACCATTGAAACAACAGGCTGTCTCTGTAATGCATGGACATGCTGGGTCCTCCCAAGAGAGAGACGCTCTTTGTTCCCCCTTTCAGTTCTGGCTTATAGATGAAGATCCTAAACGGGTGTGTTTCCACCAGACAATTCCTATAAAATATTAAAGTAAAGGGCATCACTAGTTCTATGTACCTGTGGGTATACTTTCAGCCTGGGACAAGAGGGCAACATATTGACTGGTGGCATATGTAGGCAAGATAAAATGATAAAATGTTATAAATTTATTTTTAGGTATTCAAGGCTAAATCCATGTAACTGTTTGGTTTATGTGGCATTTTTTGCGTGACGTGCACTTCATTGACAAGCACAGTGGATGCAAATGAACATCATGGCGGCACAAGTCAATGGAGATGACATATGACTGTCATGGTCACACAACATTTCCATCTACAGAGAGAAAAAGCAACTCCAATTAAAATTTAAAAAATCCTTAAATTTCCCTCTAAAGTAGCGGAGCGTTCAGCACAATATGAACCAGGACTGTCATGTTGCTTATAGACTATACTCCCAAAGCACCAGTATTACAGCTAATCACCTGCACAAATGCCTCCCATGCCAGGCGGCTTCCTAATATCACCGCTCCTCCATAATTTCATCCACTGTGTACTGAATGGAACATAAAAAATGGAATGGAACATAAAAAAAATCTCAATGATATTTCTGCCTCGTAAACAAGCTCCTCTCATAAGTTCCAGGTATTAATAATGCACGATGCCTGGTGTTATATTGTAACCTGAATTCTGTCGGAGCTACTAGGAGATCCGGTGACACCTCGTGTGTTTCCCAACCTCATTATCTAAAATAAGTCAGAGATTGGCACTTGGGCATAGAATAAGCAGTGCACCCGAGTCCAAAAACATGTTCATTTCTTAGAAGTTCCATGAATTTCTTAATGAGCTGAGCAATGAGAGACAAATCCATTAGATTGACATTGAGATTTGATTTCGTAAAACAACCCCATAGGAGAGGAAATGCAATAAAAATCCTTGCATTTAGAGGTGGCTCTGTTTACGGAATATGATCCCTTCTGAGCGCGCTGAGATATTAATAATTAAAGATTTATTAGTGGTGACTGAAATTATATTTCACAGTCCCCGAAGTTCATTCTGCTGGAGATAATTCAATTCGGCAATCGTAGATTGACAGTATATGTGTCGGAGAATTGGATGGAGCGTCTGACTTAACAGAATTACAGGTATGAACTAATAGCATCTAGTGGTTGGTGGGTCTTGTTTCATCACCTGGATGTTGTGATGTGGAAGGATTTCATGTGCCGGTATAAAAATGAAGACCCCGAAGTGTTCCTAACAGGGGCACGTGTCATGGGTGTTTTGCCTGGTACCAGGGTCTCTTAGGGCCAGTAATCATCACATTGAATTGTATCTGCGTCCTGCCCTTCCCCATGGGGCCCAAGATATCGCCAAAGTCCACCAACACCCCCGTTAAGGCTAGTTTCAGATGGGCGTTATGTGGTCAAATTATTGCGCATTACGGCCACAATACCCAGACCCCCATGATTTTTCTGAACAAACTTAGATAACCATAGGGTTCTATGATGATCTAGAACCATGATTGGAACCATGGGAGTTCTAAAATGTGGCTACGGACATCTAATACTGGTCTACCCATGTCAGGCTGGACCGTGAACGTTCTCATTGATAAATACTCAAATGATCTTGAAGTATATGAGTAAAAGTTGTTTGTGATATGATGACATAAATCCACACTCAATGAGGTTGAAATAATACTCAAGTCAATATAGTTTAACCAATTATTCGGCAGTGTTGATCCAGAAGAAGACAAACGTTAAAACCCTATGACAGTGGTCTCCAACCTGTGGCTCTCCAGCTGTTGTGCAACTACAAGTCCTTCAAGCTGGGGGTTGTAGTTTCACAGCAGCTGGAGAGACGCAGGTTAGATACCACCGCCCTATGACATCATTGACAATGGTCCTCCTGCTTGACATCACATATATCAGAATAAATGTCGAGATAGACTACCCATCTCCAGTTTCTAATACTCATATGTCCTATAGCTATACAGAAAATTGTACCATAAATTCTTCTGCAATCTTTGCATATACGGGCCATGTCATCAAAAAGGACCAATAGGTCATATGGGAATTTACCAAGGCAAGTGATCTGCTCCTAAAGGCATCTTCAGATAGGGTTGTCTTCTGTTGGCTTTCATGGGCCCTGTTATCATGGCTACAACTACCAGGGTAGCAGGCATACCAGCTGTTATTGGGGGCCAGCAGCAGAGGGGGTCCACCTCCAATATTAAAGGAGCTTTAGAGGTGAGGATCATGAGAAGAAGATGGAGAGGTGGTGGATAATAGAATGCAGAACACTGAAAGCCAAGGAACGGAGGAAAAGTCTCACGGGACAGAGGAAAGACCTAATCATAACCTAATACTTTCTTGAACAGACTTGGTGCTGATATTGGTCATTGTTGAGTGGGGCCCTCTTCCGAGTTTTACTATGAGGTCTCATGGTTACTCGTTATACCTCTACCTGTTATAACAGGGTCTCTTTATTACTTCACAAGCTGGGCCCATCGGAGGATCTTCTGGTCTTCTCATGGTGCCGATCCAACCTTGCAGCTCACATCCAATCAAAAAACCAAACTTTTGTGTAATTGAAAATTTTTAGGTGCCCATATGACGTGTAGAAGACATCTTTATGTGTATGGACCATAATAGGAAAAATGGAAGGCTCGAGCACATTGTATCTAGTCGTGTTCCCGCATGTCTTCTTACCTCGTTTACCCCTCTGTTCACATCTCAAGTCTCTAAATCTCTCCACAAAGAAAAGGAGATTGAGATCATTTCATTCCATTTATTGTTAAGTGCTGAGAGATTGCAGGAGGGATTGTGTTTTATAACTATTGTAAATTGAGTGTATTATATATGAAACAATAATCATAACCGTGTGCCGGATAAGGGAGGATGTGGAGCTAAAAGCAGAATATAACAAGAGGTTCAGTGTTTCAAAGCAAAATCTACAAATATTAATAGCAGCAAGGCAGAAATTCATTATTAAACCTAAAGCAATGGCCCAAACAAATAATGCCCTTTAAGGGACTGGGCATAGATCCATTAGATCTGGGCATCACTAATGAACAGTGTACTGTAGGGTGCACAATTGCATCCAAGTACTAAAAGTACCAATCACAGGAACTATAAGGAGCGCGCACCACCCACATGTCAATCCTGAGAGAAATCTATCATGTGAACACTCAGAAGAAGGACGGCATACGTGGAAATGTATTCTTCCCAGTCGGAGCACATTTTGTGGACTAAAATGGATGTTCTAGGGATTCTTTCAAATATTTTGGCAGTCCTTGTCCATGACTAATTAGCACCTCAGATCAAACAGTGAACCTATCCACACCATAAGATGCCTTTAAAAAGCATTTCATGAGGGACAGGTAAAAACAAAAAATTAATGGGGTTGTCTGCTTTGGCCCATTACTCTTTGTTAGGTGGATCCTCTACTAATAAGCTGATCACTTGTTGTCCCGCTGCTGGAACCCCCAGTGATCAGCTGTATTCTGTCATGGAATCCAGCAGAAATTCCCCTGCAGAGCCCCCGCAGGGGAAATGAAGCATTACATGATGTTCATTCTAATCAATGTAATGCATGGATGTCTTGGGTCCTCCAGAGTGGGAGTTGCACTTTGTAGTCATTCTTTGTTCTGGCTGATAGATGAGGGTCCTGAATGGGGGACCCCCCTTTCTTAATGCAAATTTTTCTAGTGTGTTTAAGAATGGTTTTTTTTAAACCAGTAAGGCAGTAACCTCCTTAAATTAATTTATTTCAGAAATAAGGAACATCATTAAATGATACTATTTGGACTATTTGGACAGAAAATAAGGTTTATGCTGTAGGGAGAAATGTTAAGTATCACCATAAAATGTATTTCGGCTGAATGGTTTGATTTTACAACATTTTGATTTAAATCTACATAAAATGTAGAGTAGAAAATAGCAAATATTCTCCTTTCTCATCTGTTACCAATTTTGGCTATATTATTGTTTCTTCTCCATACACATCCAAAGCAGAAATAAAACAATTGGTCTACAGTGTACCCGAACTCTGCAGCCAATCATGTGATCTTAGCTCTAGCTGAGCTTCTCTCATCTGAGCTCCCACAATGCACTGCTTTCTAGAATGCGAGAGAATTCTAAATTTAGCTTTGTATGTGAATGGAGAGGAGAGACTCAAGTAGCTCAAAATTAGTACTAGATAAGTAAAGCTCAACTTTTTTTGTATATTTAACCCCTGGAATGTTCTAAAAGTAGAGTTTTCCTTTACCTGAAAATGCATCCAGCTCTCAAACTAAAGTCAAGATAATTCTGGGCAGCACCTGGAACATGGCAGGGTGGGAGAGCGCTGACGGGCTTATAATCTTCAGCAGAAGATAGGACACAGCGACAAAGAGAGGCCATCAGAAGAGATTCAACACTGTCCGGCGTATCGTCACTTATTTTTCTGATTACAGTATCCGCAGGTATTCATTATCAACGCTCCAGGAACTGTCATTTTCATACAGACAGTGTCACAAAGCTAAAGACAAAGATTACAGCTCATTGTATTTTTGTTTTTGTATCTACAGAACTGTAACATCTTGATCATAAGGCAAATAAAATGAATTATTATGTAAGAAAATGAATTTATTCTTTGAATAAAATAACTGAATGAATGGATGAATGAATGAAAGAATGAATGAAGTGAAGGAATTTCTAAAGGAATGGATAAACAAATGAATGAATGAAGTGAAGGAATTTCTAATGGAATGGATAAATGAATGAATGAATGAATTGAAGGAATTTCTAAAGGAATGGATAATTGAATGAATGAATGAAGTGAAGGAATTTCTAAAGGAATGGATAAACAAATGAATGAATGAAGTGAAGGAATTTCTAATGGAATGGATAAATGAATGAGTGAAGGAATTTCTAAAGGAATGGATAATTGAATGAATGAATGAATGAATGAATGAAGTGAAGGAATTTCTAAAGGAATGGATAAACAAATTAATGAATGAAGTGAAGGAATTTCTAATGGAATGGATAAATTAATGAATTGAAGGAATGGATAATTGAATGAATGAATGATTGAATGAAGTGAAGGAATTTCTAAAGGAATGGATAAATTAATGCATGAATGAATGTTATTTAATTGTATTTATTCATGCCTTCACTCATTTGTAAATTTATCCATTCATTCACCCAGTTATTTAATTTCATGAATTTACGTATAAGTGAAAGCATTTAAAGGTGTTGTCCTATCATGACAACCCCTGTCTATATCCCATATTAGTGGGTGAGAGAAGCCAGATTCACTTATTTTTGTAAGGAAGATCAAACAATGAATGAATGAATGAATGAATGAATGAATGAATGAATGAATTAATAAAATACTTAATTCACTCATACATTTATTCATTCATTATTAAAGCATTCATACATTCAATCATTTGTAAATTAATTAATTTATGCTTTCCTCCACCTAGTCATTTAAATTAAAGAATAAATGACTTACTTCATTCCTTTTTTGATTTATAAATAAAGGAATTTATTCTTGCCATGAAAAGTGATGGAGCTCCGACCAAACACCCGATGGAGGTTTACAATGGCAGCGTAAACAGAGCCAAAGACAAAGCGGCTCTTTGGTGCTCTTTGAATCCCTGTGTTATGCATTTAACATAACTCAGTGTTGAGCTTAGTTTCCAATTGAATGGGTTCTGCAGGATAAGACAAAACATGGCTGCATTCTTCCAAAAACAGCACCACATCTATCCACAGGTTGTTTGTGGTACTTCAGCTCAGCCCTATTCACTTCACTGGAACTCAGTTGCAATATCAGATCAACCCAAAGACAGGTGTGGTGCTGTTTCTAGAAAAAAAAAACAGCCATGTTTTACTAATCCTGTACAACCCATTAAAGGGGTATTTCCAACTTAGACATTTATGGCATATTCAAAGGCTCTCTCTATTCTACTCTATGGGAGTTATGGAAACAGCCGGCCCCCTCTCTACTAGTTCCAGCATGGAATCTGCGTCCAGCGAACGCCTTACTAGCCAAAATGGGGTTCCAGAGATGTGGATTTGCCATAAATGTCTAAGTCGTGAATAACCCTTTAAAGAGGATCTGTCACTAGTTTAGTAATGCCCACTCTCCTAGCTAATCTAATAGGCGCTGTCACACTGATAATACTAGTGAGAATTGTGTCCCAAAAAGTTTATTATTTTAAAAGTTATTAGCTTTTTTCTAAATATGCAAATGATCCTATACTAGACAAGTGGGCGTCACCACTAGCGATTCTCCTGAGGTGGAGTCTCCTCACAGCCTCCTGTCCTATCAGCATGAAGCTGCTTCACACAGTGTGAGGGACTGAGGCTGGAGGAAAGGGGGGTCACTTCAAATAGCCATATCTCCGGCTGTGGACCACCTAGAACAGCGGATCTGGTGTCACAACCGGAGGAATCACCAGCTGAATACACAGTCAGGAATGGAAGCCGTATACTATATGATCACACTGTGTTGCTGGGCAGGGAAGGGGGAGAAGCTGTATGCGGATTGGACAGCGTCATACAGAAAACATTACACCGCTCAGAGTGAAAAGAAAGTCACCTCCCATTTGGCAAGTATAGCAAATTAGCATAACTATAAAAATGCTCATAAATATGCAAATAATAAATGTTTTTGAAAAAGTATTACACTGTAGTTATCAGCATCATAGCGCCTATTAGATTAATTAAGAGATAGGGAATTAATAAACTAGTGACAGATCCTCTTTAAGTCTGACAATCATAGTAGATCATTCGGGGATATACGCTGCATTATGTCCATCTGGAGCTATAGTGGTCAGCTGAAATGCTCACCAACTTCTCTCGGGTAAAAATATTTTGTTTGCAAACCTCAAATGTTAATTAAACATGAATCGTACACGATGCATCATGTCTTCTGGCAAAGTTCACTGTTATTACGCTTCACAGTCTTTTCAGGGCTTGGATTACAGGTCCAGAGTTCCAGGACGGTGTCTGGCATCTACCAGGGGATGCGAAGGGTAAAGCGTTGAAGAAAAAAAAAAATCAATCCCAGTGTGCAATGTGACATTAATTACCAGAGACACATCTGAATACTGGCTGCTCGGAGCACTGTGAACGGTGGAATCTGTAATGTCTCCAGTGAGGCGCTGTCAGCGCCGCAAACATGTTTGTGTCTGGAGCAAACAGATGGATGTTGTTCCAGATATAAAGGGTCAAAAATATATTTAGCCTTTTTTTTAGGTAAAATGTATAAAAAAAAATTTTAACTTTTTTTTTTTTTGTTTCTTTTTGAATTGCTCCCTGATGAGAGAGATAAAAATATAGAAAATCAAAGTGAAGTGCAGAATTTCCTCGCCTGGCACTAGGATTTGGGGAATTAAATGACATTTTATAACATCTCGAGCCTCATAAAAGGTTCATAGAGCTCAGTCTTAGTTATTCTGCTGCAGAGAAATATGGTTCAACTAGAGGCGACTTTAAAAACTTGCTTGACACTGAGCTGAGAGTTTATGAAGTCTTGAAATTCATATTTACTGTCTCTCCCCTTAATAAGGAATATGACAAGAAGCCGCTCGGAGAGTCTTAGTTCTGGAGATGGGCAGGCGCTGACATATGTCGTCCCATTTATCCGCCTTCACTCGGAAAATATTTGTCTTAAAAATTGCCCTAACTGAAAGTCTCTTGTTGTGCTGAGGTCCTATAAATCTCCAGTGTTTCTGCTACAGCTTGAAAGACTGATTTGATGACATTCATTGTATATTTCCATGTCGGGTTGCAACAAAATGCTTTCTCCTTCCTTGGGAGAAAAATAAAATTTGGCGCAGTCGTTATTATTAGCTTTCCCTTGTTTCTCTTGTTCTTATAAAACATCTAAATCAAACGGAGATACTGAGTTCCTCGGTTCTTTCCTAGTTTATACTTGGTTTATATGGCCAACCCTGCTCATCTTTAAGCAAAAGTTCATGAGATCCATCTTGCACCTTGTTGACATCTCTTCTTGGTTTTTAGTATATCTTGAGAAAACGTTCATGAGATCCACCTTGCACCTTGTTGACCCTCTACATCTCTACATTTTGGTTTTTAGTGTATCTTGGGAAAACGTTCATGAGACCCACCTTGCACCTTGTTGACCCTTTACATCTCTACATTTTGGTTTTTAGTGTATCTTGGGAAAACGTTCATGAGATCCACCTTGCACCTTGTTGACCCCTTACATCTCTACATTTTGGTTTTTAGTGTATCTTGGGAAAACGTTCATGAGACCCACCTTGCACCTTGTTGACCCTTTACATCTCTACATTTTGGTTTTTAGTGTATCTTGGGAAAACGTTCATGAGATCCACCTTGCACCTTGTTGACCCTTTACATCTCTACATGCTTGGTTTTTAGTATATCCTGAGAAAACGTTCATGAGACCCACCTCGCACCATGTGGAACTTTTGCATCTCTACTGGGTTGGCGCTAGTTAATCTTGAGCAAAGATTCACCAGACCCAACTTGTACCATGTAGAACTTTTGTATCTCTACCAATTTAGTGCTGGTTAATATTGAGCAAATGGCCTTGAGATCCATCTTGCACCATGTTGACCAAAGGTATCTCTACTGGGTTGGTTCTAGTTAATCTTGAGGCAACATTCACCAGATCCCATTTGTACTTTGTAGACCCTTTGTATCTTCTTAGTGTTGGTGCTAGTTATACTTGAGTACATTTTTATCCACCTTGCACCATGTTGAACTTTTGTATCTCTACAAAGTTGTTGCTAGTTAATCTTGGGCAAACGTTCATGAGATCCACCTTGTACCATGAAGACCCTTCGTATATCTACAGGGTTGGTGCTAGTTAATCTTGAGGAAACATTTATCGTATCCAACATGTTTCATGTAGACCCTTTGTATCTTCTCAGGGTTGGGGCTAATTAATCTTAAGTAAATGTCCATGAGATCCACCTTGCACCATGTTGACTTTTTTTTCTATCTCTACAGGGTTGGTGATGAGCAAATGTTCATGAGATCCACCTTATACCATGTAGACCCTTTGTATATCTGAAGAAGTGGTGCTAGCTTATCTTGAGAAAACATTCATGAGATCCACCTTGTACCGGGTAGACCCTTTGGCATTTTTAATCTTAGCATGGAAAGTAATCTTCCATGGATCCTCTTTAACTGCCATAAGTAGATATGGGTATTTTCCGTTTGATGTCCAAATTGTGACCCCAATCTGGATCACCAAAATCCCCAAATTGTATTGTTATTTGGGCACTCTATGATGGTAATATTTGGGTACTGTATAGTACTGTTTTTTTTAAACACTCTATGGTGGATGTTTTTGGGCACACTATGGTAGTGTTACTTAAGCACTGTATAGTACTGCTATTTTGGAGCTGTATGGGACTGTTTCTTGGGCACAATGTCAGTCTATAAAAATTGTTTCTAAATAGCATGGAAGTTTACTTTATATTTGGTCTTCTGCTTATCATGAGTAATTATGATAAGGACATTATATTAGGGAGTCGCTGTTTTTGCTGTTCCCTTATATTTTCTACAAAGCAGCTTCAATGTGGCAATGTGGAGCTTGAGTTTCTGCACAGTAGCCCCTCTGGGAATTGACTGATTGCCATCCTAGGTCTGGTTTCCTGTATTTTAGCTTGGGACCTAACAGAAATCAAAAATAAGGGATATGTAAAATATTCCAATCCTGCAGTTATCAGAGTTATGAAAAAAAGAATCTGATTATGAAAATGAAGGATTAAAATGGAGGAGGCAGCGCAGCGACATATCATCGGAATGAAGGCTTGGGAAACGCTGGCTGCCTATGTCATGTACGAATATTCTCACACAGCTGTAAGTGCGTCCCACTGGGCTTTCTGATCAAAACAGTTTGAATGTCTAAAGTACTCAGGAGGAACACAATAAAAACACAAACAGATGGTGTTAACTCACCAAGATTTCTCGCAATCCTTAGTGACGACTGTGGAGACGGCTTCTGCGGGTTAAGGGGACATCAATGTAATCACATCTCCAGTAAGATGATCTAGATGGATGACATAGCACAATAATTAATTCTACAATGATCTGGTAATAGATCTCAAAAATACTAAATACATAACAACAATATGAGATTAAAGCATATGTCCTGCCATTTGCTCCAACTTTCTAGTAGATGTCGGGGAAGTTAGGTCTTAGTATATTTATATAGGTGCATTTAGTCCGGCTGATCCTTCTATTGATCAATGGAAACTGAGGGCGCATGTGGACTATCATGTGGGTATTCTTACCTCAGTATAGGAGTGCCTTCTTGTGTACTACTCCAAGCAGGCACAGATGTAAAATACACAAGACTGAAAGAAAGGAGATAGCAGGGACCATCCTGTGCCTACTTGTGTGCAGTCTGTGACTGGGTGACCGGAAAGGTTGCTCCATATGCTCCAAAATGGCTGACTATGGTTTCAATTTCCTGTCCATGGTAACAACCAGGAAGAGCAGCTCTGGAGCAAAATTTGGAATTTAAGAACTATACAGACTAAGAGAGGTTTCAATTCCTGACTAGTCTAGACTCAATACCATTCCTTAAAATGGGTTTGGACTTATCATCATTACTAATCCGGTTCCATTAAATAAAGTAATCAAAGGGAATTTCCCCATAAAACCATAAAAATATCAGGGCTATATTCTAACAGAAAGGATTTACAAAGATCATTGCCATATCATATCCAAAAACCAAGGTGGTTAATTAAAAAAAAAACCTGGAGAATGTAGCCCTTGAGTTGTCTTCTTGTTTAAACAATGACTGCACCGAGGAGCAGAGACATACAATGGTAAGAGATGAACCTTAAGTAAAATACAAACGCAACATCAACGGTTGCACCAAAACCCAATAAGATTCCAAACTCTTCTGTGTGTTCAGTCATGTAACCCAATCAACCCAACCTTGAATACAAGCATTGTAGGAACACTAGTGGTCACTTAGTGCTATTGACTTGATCAGGCTTGGGTTTAGGACGAGAAGACTCTGGAAACCCATAGCAGTGGTGCCGCCTTCCTCTATGGCCAGGAAAACCATGGAGATCTGCTACTTAGTGCCCACTTAAACTCTACTAAAGTGGCATGGACCCAACTCTGCTGTTCTACTTTGAATGTCTTTGGCATGAGAAAGTAGATTTAGATTTACTGCTATGATCTACTGTATATCATGGTGATTCCCCTTTAAGATAAATCCATCTGAATAAGAGCCAAATCAATAATTACAATTAATAAAACATTTCCTTGTTGCAAGTAATGCCCATTTTAATAAATGAGAGGCCCAACCAGAGCATTCATGTGGAACATGTTGATAAAATGTTGTCAGTGACAGGAGATTAGGCAAATAGTCCCCAGGGTTTATGGGATTTTAATCACTTCGGTTGATTGGGAATTACAATGTAAGCTAGCAGAGCCTACAGAATGAGCCGAGCTTGTAGAGAGGAAGATCTGGCCATGCAACTATATAACCTCAGACAATGAGGCAGTGATTGACAGGTCCTCCTGCCAGCCTCAGCTACTGTATTCCTGAACCCAACTTTTTCCAATTGACTGCCCTCGTTCAACTTGTCTGTCATCGAGACCCTGTGAAATACACAACTAAGTGAAACAAGAAAATTGTAATGGATAGTAAAGTCTGGCAACTTCTGGCCAAAGCTGGTCCTTTCTAGGGTTTGGGTCAACATGATATTATAACCATCAATCACGTTTTCCAACGAATACTGTAGCACTTGCTTTAGGTAACAGAGGGCATCAAGTCTTTTTGGTTTAGTATCTTCCCTACAATTTTTTATTAAAGGAAGTGGGAAAATGCCTCGCTCCCTGGCCGGCACCCTCACCGGCCTAGACTGTCCTCTTGCAAGTCCATATTGTCAGCACCCTACATGGATAACCATTGCTCCTGACTTTTCCTAAATTCTAGTGTCTAGGAAACCCATGAAAATTAAGTGGAAGAAGATAGTCAATATGTTTGAGAGAGATGGAGGCATAGTACTAAACTTGAGGAGCATAAAATGGCCATGAACATTTAAGGACATTATCTGGATCGAATGGAGATATTTGCTGATCATATCAGTCAAGATTGTCTATCTGCCATTAAATTGTATACGTAATATACCCTTATATTAATTATATTTCTATAATCTAGTTTTCAGCTTTAAAGTCTAGCACCAGAGATGCTGGAAGCTAATACAACTAAACCTCTGAGATAACCATCCAAAAATGTTCTTCTAGTCGAGAGGCCCTCTCAAAGAAGAGGCCAATATACATAGTGTGAGAGCAATGAAGTGTATACATTTTACCAATGTAAATCGTTATCAAAATAACTGCATTTCATCGATTAATAATACAGTCCCCATTGCTTAAAGGTAAGCCTCATGTCCCACCACAAGGACAGGAAAAAGATGACGTCATGAGAGATTACAGATAAAAGGATTCCAGATGTATTTATAACATTTTAGCTAAGAAAGAACCATTATATATGTAGGGACAGTGTAACGTCTGTGGTCGCTGATCACAAACTCCTTCCATCCGGTCGACGTCCTTCTCTCCTGAGATGTCTGCACATGCGGCCGTCCTGTTCCACAGTGATCACCAGGGTGTACTCGCGAGCTTAGTCCAGCCTTAAGGAGCCAGAGTGCACACAGGTGTGAGATTGAGCTGATTGCTCCCAGAGCACCCTGGACTATAAGAAGGGCTCTGCCCCTTCCTGCCTTGCCTAAGCTTTGTTGTCATTACCCTAGTCTGTCTACGCAAATGGTCTCCTAAGTGTTTTCTAGTTCCCAGTGTTTCCCTTTCCTGCTACCTGTAAGCTGTATCCCGTGCTATCCTGGTCAAGTACCGTATTGAGTCAGGGCCGTGCTGCGCTGAGTACCACGCCTGTCTTGCTTCACCACGCCTGGCGCCTGCCTGCTGCCTAAGTCCCAGCCGAGCCTGTCTTGCTACTGTCTGAGCTACCACAGGTACACCTATACGAACTATAGACGGTGACCTGTGTCCTGTTGGCCAGCTGCCATACCATCAAGGCGGTACGGCCTAGTGGGTCCATGTACACAACGTGACAGACAGGATGTAGATAACATCATGAGATGTTCTAGACGTAACTAAGAAATAAAGCCTTACTATATGTAGAAGTGATGTATGTATCCTACTATTGTCATTTTCTGATTGGTTAATGTGTTCTAGCTGAAAGCATGAAGCTATAAATAAAATTGCAGCCCCTGTCTTTGCAGAATCTGCACGATACACCGAGCAATGCATGTGTCTGGATAATTCTCTGGCCGTATACACCTCCATAATTAATCTACCAGTGAGAGAACCTTTAACAATCGCACATAAGGAAATAGAAAATCTATCACCGAAAAATCTGGCCCAGTGGAGGTCGTCACAAAGAGTTGGTCTATTTTGGAGGTTCCATTGTATATAAGAAGTCGTTGGGATGCAGTAACTGTCCCCAACTGTCCTGACTATGGGAATGGAGATTTTGATTTTGCTAAACCATTACTTTGTTGACCATGGAAAGAAAAGTGACTGCCTTGTTTTCCCAGAACCAGCCAAATCAGTCCTATAGTGGAAGACACACGCAAACAGCAGTATAGATCTCAGCTTCCGCAACCGTTTTTAATATGTTTTTGGGGGATGGGTTCTGTATTATGTGCAATTTTATTTCTTTCAGGTTTTGAGTGGTGCTAGACATTGATACGTGCATCAGTCAGCTTCATATTATGTATAAACCCCTGACTATCGAAACGCTGTTGAATCAAAGGACTAAATTTTTGAAAATATTTTTGAATATGATGTTCAGCCAGAGTATTTAATATTTTTGCTATAGATTTGCAGCTGTGATACAGTGGCGTACCTACCGTATAGGAAGGTTCGCCATTGCTATTGGGTCTGGTGCTTGGACCCGGCGAATTTCCACATTAAACTCCCCCAATAGTTAGGATGCAAAGGGTCTAGAGTTATCGAGGTGGATGAGGTGAGCAGTCGAGTTTGGGAAAGTATCCAGACTTCTGAAAGTACGGAGGACCATCTTCATATGGAGCCTCCCTCGAAAAGGTTACACCCCCGCTGTGACCTCAATCCTACAGCCAACAAGGACAGAGTTAAATTATCGTAAAACTAAAATAAAATTGTTACCATCTAGCAAGATTCTAACTTGTCAAATTGTAAGAAAAAGAAACCATCTCATCATAAAATCGTGTATTTTCTATGAACAGATGGTTAATAAGGAGATAAAATCACACCCTACCGCGCTTGGCAGGCATTTGACTTCAATCCAAATCTATCTCTGTATTCCTCTCTCTCGACATAACAGGCGTATAGAAAGCTGTACCAGCCATAAATTGCCAATTGAAATCTAAAGACATGGCTCCGCTCGCTCGCTATTGAGGTATCGCTTAGCTAAACAAACACAAGACTTGTAAAAATGAACCTGGCTTTGAAATGTTAACAAACCCTAATCAGTCCTTCTGTATTTCTGTACAATCTGGGGTGGCGGGAGGCATTTCACATAAGAAATAAATCCATTTTACCCATTCGGAGAAGCTTGTTTTACCCATGAATCTGACTGGCATTGATTGCGTGGAGATGTTTCACGACCCCGGGTGCATCATTGAGCAGGGGATACAAGTGACTAATTGTATGCGTATATCTTTGAAAGGTAAAGAAGAGAATTGTAGCTTTTTTGTTGATTTTACCTCCTATCATCTATTCTAGTGTGTATGTTCCCATACCGGAATTGGTCTTCCTATGGTCCAGCCTCAGGAAAATTATGTGTTCCATATAGGCTGCACTTTTCGTTATCTACCCTTGTGTTTTTTATCTTAGTAGGTCCACAATTCTTTGTTGATGCATAATATAATATATTTTTACAGTGGGGGTAGCCCAGCTTTCTTAATACAGAGCTCTAAATCCCCTGCATAAAGTTAAAGGCTATGTAAACCTTTGAAATTGATTTATATATATATATATATATATATATATATATATATATATATATATATATATATATATATATATTTATTTATTTTTTATTTATTTATTATTATTATTATTATTATATTTTTTTTATTATTATTTTTTTTTATTATTTATTTATTTTTTTATTAATTTTTTTAAAAGGTCTATCAGTGTGTTTGGTGCAACTTTATAATTCGTTTTTATTAAAAACTATTTGTACTTTTGGAGATACAGCTGCTTTGTATCCTGTATACAGAGCAGCTATATTGTTTGCTAAATCCTGTTCCGTCAGGTCCGCGGCAATGACGAGTTCAGAGTCAGCGGGTCAAGTGTCTCTGACGCGCAGGATCGAGCTGTTACCAATCACATTTAAGTTCATAACTTAGATGTGATGGATTACAGGTGGATCTTGCGTGACCCACTGACCCTGAACCCGTGACGTCCGAGGGACTGACGGATTCAGTGAATAGCGCTAGATACGGATGTAGCTAAGATTATTTTGACTCGGATAACTTGCTGCCGCAGGATATAACACAACAAAAGCCATTTGAAAAGCTACCGTTTCTTGACACTGTGTATTTAATGCGTTAAAAGTCTTGATAAAGATGGCTACATCTGTACAGCTGCTCTGTATAGAGAATATAGAGCAGCTGAATCTCAAAAAAGTAAAAATATTTTTTGATAAATACTATTTAGAAAGTTTTACCAATCACACTGATTGACCTTTTCATTTTTTTAAAATACCTTTCAAAGGTGTACATAGCCATTAAATGATAAAATTTCAGCCGCCTTCAGCCACCACTAGGGGGAGCTCAGGAGCATATTCTTTATATACAGAAATCAATAATAAAATAGTATGCAGTATGCTACTAAGCTCCCTCTAGTGGTGGCTGAAGGGAGTCAGAATTGTATAATTAAACTCTATGGTTATGCAGGGAGTTTGAATCTCTGTATGAGAAAAAAAGAGCTCCGACTGCTATAATGATATATTAAGGAATTCATCAGCACAAAATGATGGACCTAAAAAAAGATATTGTGTTAAAAGGTGGAGATTTACTTCAAAGTGGTACATACCTTTCCAAAAAAAAACATTTTTTGAACCTCCTCCTTCGTCCATTCTGTAAGCTGTTGTAGTTCAGGTTGCATACTTGTCTTTCTGTCTAGGTGACCACTATTTTATGTTAACATGTTTCTAGATATGAAGTAGCCACAGGAAGATAATACATGGGCAGATAGTGGACTCTCTACACCAGATAGGATTGGTTCCTGCTGACCTAGGGGGCTTGTTGCTGGCCTCAGGATAGTCTCCAATCAGTGGTCTGTACTTCAGTAGATGAAGGTTTGGTCAGATGGCAGCAGTACCCATCACAACCAGGGAGAAGGGAGCCAAGAACATCTAGTAATACAGTATATCAAGGCATGAACTAGGCATAAAGACAATCAGACAGTGAATTTTAAGACATGCAGAGTTTAAACTTCATGCCTGAGTGACATCATTAGTAAGTGACATCATCAGTTGGCACGGATTACACTTGCTATATAACTTGACCAGCCAACACGGACAGAGTAGTAGAGAGAGAGCAGTGCAAAACAGCGCTGGAGCCGGGTGAGGCAAGTAGTCAAAGTTTTATCTGCTACACTACCTTTTCATGCTAGAAAGTTTTTAGGACCCTCCCCTGAGGAGCCAGGAAGACTGCACAAGAAAGAATTCAACATATAAAAGATAAGAGGAAAATGTCCAGGGACAAGAACATTTTAAGGTATGAGCGATCTGTGACCTGAGAGGGAGAACTATTGTAGCTAATAGAGATATGGTTTCATGTGGGGGAAGTATTTATTTTTTTACCACAATTTTTTGTTATACTAAGTGCACCCTACACCCTTTTTATCCATATCTGTACATATATAATTGCCTTTTGACTCACATAAAACCCCAATGGTCTCTAATTGGGATCCCTCTCTTAAGCAGAGTAAGGAGCCCCTACAATGGGTGTCCTTCACACTCATCAAAGGGTATATCTGAAGGAACGGTGTTGTCCAGGCCGAATAACCCCATTTAGTTTCATACTCTAGAGACAAAGACGGGGAAGGAGCCTGAAGACAACAAGAAGTTAAACAATAAGTTAATGGAAAAGTTTTTGTTCTTTTGTAAAGCGGTGAACTGTTGACCTGTCATGCTTTAATGGAGGCCCTGCCGCCCTCCGGAGGATTCCAGCAGTCGTAGATGTTATGGAATGAAGGCAAAGTGTGTTTGTTCACTAGAGAGCAAAATGAGAAAAGTGACTTTTGTCTGTTTTGTTCTGTCCAGTAACGTCAGAAGCAGCGCAGTGGAAAAGTCGACTTTCATAAAGAATTTACAGATACACAGACTGGCACATTATCACTTGTACAGTCGATCACATCAGCCGCACGGCGGGTTATATAAGGCCAGGAGCCACACAGCTCTGACAGCGCCTATAACAGCCGACATTCTTACTTTCTTATTAAACTTTGACTGAAGAGTAGGAAACGTTGCACAGATGAAAGTTTACCGAACAAGAATGGAAACTCCCGCAGTGGTCCCGTCATATTTTATTTAGTGGTGGGGGTAACAGGGATTCTATGGGGCTAGCAGATAACGTTCATTGCCATGATCATCCACAGTGCGGTTTCTGACAGCAGACCTTGGGTACCAGAGTAATGGAGTCTTTCCACCAAGAAAGGGTGCAAATACTTTCTGCCCACCACCCACATATCCCCTTTTTGGAGGACAGTCCCTATTTATCGAAAACTACCTCTGATCCTTTTGCTCCTAAGATGTCCTGGAAAATTATTTCATTTACCAAATCTAATAGAATAGAATTTATAATACTGCAGGCTTCAGAGTTGAAATCTCCTAGTATTCCCTGCTTGTTCAGTGTCTTTACAGAGCTTGCTCTGGAGATTTGCATTTTGGGAAGTGGCATCTTTACACCAGGCATTGAATTGTCAACTGATGTAGGAAAAGCTAACTGCCTCACTGAATTATAGGAGCACTGCTAAGTTGTTAGGGGTTAAACGAATGAAAAGCTTGTTGGCGGTTTTGAATAAAAACCAGCAGAATTGTGAATTCTACTCTGGAGTATAATGCAGGCTGTAACTCAGGATTGGTACAAGATAAGTAATGTAATGTATGTACACAATAACTACACCAGAAGAATAATGAGCACAGCTCTGGAGTATAATATATGATGTAACACAGGTTTAGTACAGGATAAGTAATGTAATGTATGTACACAGTGACTCCACCAGCAGAATAGTGAGTGCAGCTCTGGAGTATAATACAGCATATAATTCAGGATCAGTACGGGATAAGTAATGTATGTACACAGTGACTCCACCAGCAGACCAGTGAGCACAGCTCTCTAGTATAATACAGAATGTAACACATGTTCTGTATGGGATAAGTAATGTAATATATTTGCACAGTGACTGCACCAGCAGAATAGTGAGTGCAGGTCTGGAGTATAATACAGGATGTAGCTCAGGATCAGTACAGGATAAGTAATGTAATGTATGTACACAGTGACACCACCAGAAGAATAGTGAGTGCAGCTCTGGAGTATAATGCAGGATGTAACTCAGGATCAGTACAGGATAAGTAATGTATGTACACAGTGACTCCACCAGCAGAATAGTGAGTGCAGCTCTGGAGTATAATACAGGATGTAGTACAGGATACGTAATGTAATGTATGTGCACAGTAACTCCACCAGGAGAATAGTGAGTGCAGCTCTGGAGTATAATACTAACTCAGGATCAGTACAGGATAAGTAATGTAATGTATGTACACAGTAACTCCACCAGGAGAATAGTGAGTGCAGCCCTGGAGTATAATACAGGATGTAACTCAGGATCAGTACAGGATAAGTAATGTAGTGTATGTACACAGTGACTCCACCAGCAGAATAGTGAGCGCAGCTCTGGAGTATAATACAGGATGTAGCTCAGGATCAGCACAGGATAAGTAATGTAGTGTATGTACACAGTGACTCCACCAGAAGAATAGTGAGTGCAGCCCTGGAGTATAATACAGGATGTAGTTCAGGATAAGTAATGTATGTGCACAGTGACTCCACCATCAGAATAGTGAGTGCAGCTCTGGAGTATAATAGAGGATGTAACTCAGGATCAGTACAGGATAACTAACGTAATGTATGTGCACAGTGACTCCACCAGCAGAATAGTGAGTGCAGCTCTGGAGTATAATACAAGATGTGACTCTGGATCTGTACAGGATAAATAATGAAATGTATGTACACAGTGACTCTACCAGCAGAATAGTGAGTGCAGCTCTGGAGTATAATACAGGATGTAACTCAGGATAGAAAAAAAGGTGACAATTAGTCACTGGCTAGGGAAGGCAGTGAAAGAATCATTATACACTGCCATGACGGTACAAAAACATCAAACTCCGAATTAGAGCATAGTAGAGACAGAGAGTAGAAAGCTATCCTTCCTACTTAATGAAGAGGACAAAGGAGATGGAATCGTTGAGACTCAATGGATTGACACATTGAAGTCTAAATGTCCATTGGGCCTCCTTGCGTAGGAGAAAGTTATTAAGGTCTCCCCCTCTTTGGGTTGGGTGCATTTTCTCAATGTGGACCAGGAATAGCGTCACAACTGTAAGTAAATTAAGTAAGAACTGGATTTTTTTTGATCATTTGGGGTTTGGCAAATGTTCCATATTTTTTCACTTATCTCGAAACCTGATCAGTACAGCTCCTATCGACCTGTAGGAATTCCATATTGAACTGAACACAGAATGACCACTAGGGGTGGGACACCCCGACCAAAACTGTGTTATGCCTAGAGTAGGACCTGCGGTGGCGGAGCGTCACACACTAATTCTTTCTATGGTGCTTTATAATCATTGTGTCCTTCTTCACCTTTTCGGGGACTACACCTGACATTCTAGAATGTAGAAATATTACCCAAAGTGTTCCTTGTAAATATCTGACATAATAATGATACAAAATGCAACCCGTTTGCATTTAAAAAAAAAAAAAACACCAATCCTTATGAGACTTGCATATGACCGGCCCTTTTTGATATGAGGTATGCCCATTCCTAGTGCTTAGGTAAAATTGAATAATACAAGCTGAGGTTGATAGATAAAAATCCTAACTGTGGTGTAGAATCTCGTCCCATGTGTCAGATCCACAGGTATGGAAATATTCCTCCTGTCACTGGTCCTGCAACCATGAAACCAGCGACTTCAATGCCGGTTATTAAAAGTTTGCATTTCCCATTCACATGCTTTATTGCTTTCTAAACTCAAATATCAGTCCCAGGAAAGTGAGTCACAAGGAATTCATCATTTTCCAGCTCGGGGTAATTGGTCTAGCTGGGAGTTGAATCAACAAGCATCTATATCGCTCGCTGCCACCATCTATACTCTGCTTTATTACTATAATTTGCTCTGATTTCCATATATCAGAATAATTTCCCGGCTCTGATGCATTTAAGTCTGTGTCTATCTTTGCAGTGACACCCTGCTCAGTGGCGGCAGACCCAGCCGGACTCATTCCCTATTCTACACACACACTAATATTTTCTGACTTGAAGGACTTTGTGTTATCTTGACATTTTGCAGCAAGTAAATAACAGGATGAGATTTCCCATGTTAACTCGTAACGCCACTTTTAACAACATTTCACGGTGTAAAACTACATGTAATGTTAAAAAAATCGAGTAAATACTTTGCTTTACTTATCTTGTACTGATTTGGAGTTATATTTTGAGTTTAATACTCTGGTTACAGCCAGAGCTGCTTTCAAAATACATGCAGTTGCTCTTGGAAGTAGATAGGTTTATTTCTAATTTTTTTGCCAACATGTGACCTCACAGCTCAGCTCTGTGTAGTTGGCATGCAGCCTTCCCTGGTAATAGGGGGTCAATACAATTCTGGATGCAGCTTTGGATGGAACTAGAGTATAAATATGGTATAAGAGAGGGAATTTAATCAGACACATCGCAAAAATCAGACAGGTGTGTTCCAGGACCCCCATCAATCTGCGGAACAGGTGGGTTCCCAGTCCCAGTGGCAAATGGCCAGACTTGTATGACAATGTGTGATATGGAGATAGTCGAGTGAACACGGTCAAACTGATTAGATAGATGATAGATAGATAGATAGATAGATAGATAGATAGATAGATAGATAGATAGATAGATAGATAGATAGATAGATAGATAGATAGATAGATAGATAGATAGATAGATAGATAGATGATAGATAGATAGATAGATAGATAGATAGATAGATAGATAGATAGATAGATAGATAGATAGATAGATAGATAGATAGATAGATAGATAGATAGATATGAGATAGATAGATAGATAGATAGATAGATAGATAGATAGATAGATAGATAGATAGATAGATAGATAGATAGATAGATAGATAGATAGATAGATAGATAGATAGATAGATAGATAGATAGATAGATATGAGATAGATAGATATGAGATAGATAGATAGATAGATAGATAGATAGATAGATAGATAGATAGATAGATAGATAGATAGATAGATAGATAGATAGATAGATAGATAGATAGATAGATAGATAGATATTTGTTATTTAATGCTGTTTTCTTTGTTGAAGTTTAGATATATTGAGCCTAATTTGTCAAACCTCGTTTTTTCCCTTCAGGCATTTGTCCAGTCAGCATCAATTTGTCTCTGATAACAATCTTTTATCCTTCTGATGGACAATGTATCCTCTGTACCAGTGAAGTGTTGTTTTTATTTTATCTTTATTACTTTCATTCTTTCTGTAGAAGTTGCTTGACAGCTTGCAGAAATTGTGCTATAAAATGTCCTTGTGGGGTTTCTATTCCGATCTTCATATCACTTTTCTTCTAAAGCCTTGAGCCACGACTGAGAGGTGACATCATAGAAAAAAAAGAACATATGCTGGAGCAGGTTATAGCAGGATGTAACTCAGGATCAGTAGAGGAAAAGTAATGTAAGTACACAGTGACTCCACCAGCAGAATAGTGAGTGCAGCTCTGGAGTATAATACAGGATGTAACTCAGGATCAGTACAGGAAAAGTAATGTAAGTACACAGTGACTGCACCAGCAGAATAGTGAGTGCAGCTCTGGAGTATAATACAGTATGTAGTTCAGGATCAGTACAGGAAAAGTAATGTAATGTATGTACACAGTGACTCCACCAGCAGAATAGTGAGTGCAGCTCTAGAGTATAATACAGGATGTAACTCCGGATCAGTACAGGATAAGTAATGTAAGTACACAGTGACTCTACCAGCAGAATAGTGAGTGCAGCTCTGGAGTATAATACAGTATGTAGTTCAGGATCAGTAAAGGATCAGTAATGTAATGTACTATGTACACAGTGACTCCACCAGCAGAATAGTGAGTGCAGCTCTGGAGTATAATACAGGATGTAACTCAGGATCAGTACAGGATAAGTAATGTATGTACACAGTGACTCTACCAGCAGAATAGTGAGTGCAGCTCTGGAGTATAATACAGGATATAACTTGGGATCAGTACAGGATAAGTAATGTAATGTATGTACACAGTGACTGCACCAGCAGAATAGTGAGTGCTGCTCTGGAGTATGATACAGGATGTAACTCAGGATCAGTACAGTATAAGTAATGTAATATATGTACACAGTGACTCCACCAGCAGAATAGTGTGTGCAGCTCTGGAGTAGAATACAGGATATAACTTGGGATCATTACAGGATAAGTAATGTAATGTATGTACACAGTGACTCCACCAGCAGAATAGTGAGTGCAGCTCTGGAGTATGATACAGGATATAACTCAGGATCAGTACAGGATAAGTAATGTATGTACACAGTGACTCCACCAGCAGAATAGTGAGTGCAGCTCTGGAGTATAATACAGGATGTAACTCAGGATCAGTACAGTATAAGTAATGTATGTACACAGTGACTCCACCAGGAGAATATTGAGTGCAGCTCTGGAGTATAATACAGGATATAACTCAGCATCCGTACAGGATAAGTAATGTATGTACACAGTGACTCCACCAGGAGAATATTGAGTGCAGCTCTGGAGTATGATACAGGATGTAACTCAGGATCAGTACAGGATAAGTAATGTAATGTATGTACACAGTGACTCCACCAGCAGAATAGTGAGTGCAGCTCTGGAGTATAATACAGGATATAACTCAGCATCCGTACAGGATAAGTAATGTATGTACACAGTGACTCCACCAGGAGAATAGTGAGTGCAGCTCTGGAGTATAATACAGGCTGTAACTCAGGATCAGTACAGGATAAGTAATGTAATGTATGTACACAGTGACTCCACCAGCAGAATAGTGAGTGCAGCTCTGGAGTATAATACAGGATGTAACTCAGGATCAGTACAGAATATATAATGTAATGTATGTACACAGTGACTCCACCAGCAGAATAGTGAGTGCAGCTCTGGAGTATAATACAGGATGTAACTCAGGATAAGTACAAGATAACTTTTCTGTAGATTAATTCTATATGTAACGTAATGCTATTTAATGGTGATCACATTTCTTATATATCATCATGACAACACTTTTGATCCTAGGACCCTAGATTTTGGTCTCTGGCCCATGTATTGCTTCCACAAATGCTAATATTTTAACTTTTCGTTACATTTTAGATCTTGTAGAACTCCATAAATACTGTTTTTGTAACTCGTTATCCCACAGACAGATCAAACAAGAAAAACCTTCATTTCTGGGTTTTAATTATCGTGTAAAGTGTCATAATTCTTCTTTTTCTTGGATTAAATAAAAACACATAATTAGTTTGGCTTAAAAAAAAAAGATAATTAAACAAAATGGGAGGGGGCTGTCTGCACAACAGTATGTGAACTGCATTAATGAGGAGTCATAAGACTTTATGCAAATGAGCTCAATTATTTTCTAACACGTCAACGAGCAATGTTTAACCTTTGTCAAGTTTATCTGTGATTATGACAGAAATTGTCATAACAGAATGATGAAACGTCTTAATACAAGAGGTGTCAAACAGATGTTCTTACACGAAGGGGGCCGCAAAATAGGATGCATATCACTACCGCGAAGAACAAGCTGTTCTATCAATACAAGGGAGTACATATCATAGCGGCACAGCATGCAGCCACCATGGGGCACCTGGAGCGAGGGGCCATCCCCTTATGTTGTTGGGACACCTGCCCAGGGGTGCTGCATTATTAACAATCAAGGGGAAAAGGAATTGGCCCAAGGGTCATAAAGTGGGAAACATACACCAGGTCTATCTGGCAAAACGCTGCACCACAATGGTGGCCCATTTTGATCTTTCTTATGTGCTATATAATGCTTACAAACCCATATTTTTACTTCACCCATCTCTGAGTGCTACTGTTTGATGCCCATAAGGGTTGCCTCTTGTCTTTTTCGACGCATGAGTAGCGATTAGGGAGCAGTCTTAGTCTAGACGAAGACTCCACAAGGCTAGGTAACATTATTCATCACTTTACCCAAAAAAACACCAAAAAACATTTCTGACCTTCACCCATGCCCTTGTTCTGTTCCGTCAATCTTCATTTAGGGTTGACTTAGGGTTAGAATCTTTGCTGATTTGAACCCTAAAACCTGGTTCAACCTCCGACTACATCTGCAACTTCCAATCCGTATCCTACTTCTAATCCTGGTCTGTCGATTCTCCTCACTGCCATGGTCTTCCAAGTCCTTCATGTAGGCAGGAGACTGCAGCGATTTCCTTACAGCAAAGACAAGATACCCCACCCCTTAAGGCGGAAAACCAAAGAAAAAAAACTCCTTAAGAGCTGAATAGTCAGCTCAAACCCAATAGAGACGTGGCAGCGCCACCAGGCTAAAAAATGTGAGCGTTGATCCATGGATATTTTTGTGATTGAGCGTAGCCACTAGAGGGCACATGTTATTGTCATTGTATTCCCTGTGCTGGACACTTTCTATACCATTGGTATAAAAAAACTGTATGAAAAAAAAAAGTTTCAGTAATACGTCCATGAAAAACGACTTTGTAAGTTGCTTGAGTTTTCATTTTTTGGGTCACCCGCTGATTGTTCTGCTTTTTACCTAGCACTAGACGTGTTCTCACTTATCAGTCATTTGTGTATAGTGTTCTTTTACCTCCGCCTGACATCTCAATGGCTTTAGAATATATGAGAGAACTAATTGAGGAAATCCAGGACCCCTTTGCAGATAATTTGCCTCATGTGGCTCGTGAATATATAAATTCATGCTTTGTCAACAATAATGAGAGAGAAGCGCAGACACACGCTGTGCCCCTCACACGGTAACGGGGAGAGATATACATTGTCATTATTATAGGGCTGAGAAGCTATGAATTATAAGTGTCTTATAATCAGACCGGCTACTTTATGATTACTTGTTAAAGATAAAAACTCAAAGAAGTTTCATACAATATTTGACACCTCAGGATTCAGATCCCG